>NW_019211454.1:36960631-37150052 GCF_002443255.2 Varroa destructor
ATATCTTAAAAAGACCTGGTTGAGAAGTACATTTGCTGGCGGTGATTTGTTTTGTTACAACTAACGATCTCCAGAGCTATAGTCAGAGTACTAAACACTTCACTGGTGCTGTTAAGGCCAGCTAAGTGCAGTCATTTCAACAGCTTCTTCAAGATCCATCTAAATTGTTGTTAGAGATCAGATGTGTGGTGGATACAATCTATTTATTACCAGATCTAAGCAACATCACAGGCCGATAGCGTCTTAACTTGGCCTTCACAGGCTTGTGACATTAGCATTTACTAGTCGCAGGAGATAGCAAAGTCTGCGGAGTTAGTCGACGCGACATCCTATTACAGAAGGATCGATTGTATTTCGTACGATCAGACGTAACGAGCTACTTTTGTTATTTGTCTTCGATAAATAAATAGCTCTGCGTGCCACACCTATTGTTGATCAACACATGCAGGATATCGTGCAGAATATCGTTTTCCTATCGTGGAACGCGAGTGTAGTTGCGCATTTGATTTTCGAGTGTATGCACAGGATTTCCGTGTTCGGTGACGTAACAATAAATTAAGCAATAAGGAATAGTATCTTTAGGTGTTTCTGCATCTATAAATCAAGTGAAATCTAAAGGAATCAGCACACTGCTAAGAGAAACACAGCGCAAATGTGTTGTTTCTAGCCCTAGATACAGGTCTTATTTTATATATTCACTTTCCCATCTATCTGCTGCCCAGATCAGATAGATTACTCGTAGAGTTTTATGCACGTCGCTTCGGAGCTAGAAAAACGATAAAAAATGCACGTGAGGAATCAGCGCGTCGTTCTCATAAACTGTTGCCAATCAACTAACAAATCTTCACCAGTCTCAGTCATCATTAAACGTCTGCGTGCTAGGTGGCATCGTTCATGCGGATACAGCAGCATCAAGGACGCTGTTGCACATTATAGATGGTCGTTTCGGTATTTTGTCAACTTTTGACTCATAACGACTTGCACAGTGCTTCTATGCCTTGGCGCACTTTGGCAAAAGAGTTCGTACGTTTCGATCGGCGGTCGCTTCTTCTTCAGCAGCTGCTGTTACCGCGAACAGCAGCAGTCATACGCGCCGCTTGCCGTGAGAACCTGGACATTTTATGCTGGCTGGCCCCTATGACCACCTACCTTTTCGGCTGTGTGGCTGGCTTTCATCTGTCTGCCTTACTGGCTCTTCCGTGTGAAATTGACCGGGTCGCGAGACCGGATCAGCAACAGTTAACCCACTTTTCGCTCCCACTGACCATCAAATCGATGATAAAGCAAGTCGAATCTGGCAAATAAGGCGCAGAGGAAAACATATTACTTTTCGAATGGGTGCCCGCCGACGTTGTCGGCAAGGAAATTCTTGGCTAGACGGGACTCAACGAGTGTCTCGGTGCTACTATCAGTAGCAGATGAAATCTTTTTGCCACTTTATTAGCGTATTCGTAAGTGTCAACGTTTCCGTTGCAGTCAGCTCGTTTCGTCATCTGGGCGTCGCCAACTGGGGTTGATTCCATTTGTTCTATGCGTCTCTTCTCCCTCTCGTCCATCAAAAAATTGACTGATGTTAACAATCGGAGCTCGAGGGTATCAGCGAGTTTGGGCTGCCAACGCTGCATCGACTGCCTTCTCTATGATCATCGATGTATAACGTTTGGTTTGCTGGTACCCTCTATTGCTCAACACTGGCGGAACAAAGTCTGGTCAAAACTCTAGCTGGGTATTTGGCTACTGTGAAGCTTGCGCGATGGCTAGTGAGTCGCGGTAGGTTCGGCCATAGACGGCCTATCGCTCCTCAGCGGCTGGAGGCATCCTGAGAACGGTCGGCATAGGGCTTTGCGCGAATGCGTCCGGGATTGAGACGGTACCATGAGAAAATCAATTACGGAAAATGCTCTAAAGAACATGCTTTCCACTTTGATTTGTGACAACAGCTAGGTGCGTGTCCGTTGCTACTACATTGGCATAGTTGCTATTATCAACGTCGCCTTCGATTGTAAATGGCCTTTGTTCGTTCTGTATTTTGTCGAATGGGCTTCGGTTCGGGTCTTCTTGACTGTTGTGTCTCTGTCATCATGACTATAGTAACAGATGAAATTAAAAACTAAGATTAGAGATGTATTAAGAGGGAGAAGACAATTGCCTTTCTACACGAAGTCGTAAAAATCTGTTCTCAAGGCACGTGAACCTCTATGGCTGCATTGAGTGAGCAAACGATAGAGAACTTTAGAAAAACTCGCGCACCATGTACGCGTCTGCCCTGATTCTACTGTTGATTGCTTCCCATGAACGAAAAAACCCACAGTCTGGCCTATGTTGGCCATCTGCGACCTTGATAAGAATGATTGGGCTGGCATACAGATGACCGGTTCATTAATTACTGTTTACTTAACGCATAGTTAATACTAGGACGAACTATCGGGCAAGACCAACTGAGGCTCGTCAATTTGGCTAGTTATCTAAGTGCCTAGTTGACATCAATGATGATTGATTTAGCGTCCTAAATGCATAGGGATAAACGCGCATATTGGATTTTAATATTTAATCAAAGTCACTGTTATTATTATTGAGAGAGTTAAGCAAGTTAACACAGCACCAAAGTTTTACCTATTTAGATATCTATCGAATCGTACTAAGAACTAAAAAAGAAACTACTTTAACACGTCTCTCTATATTTGTGCCTATCGTGAAGTGTTCATACCGTTAACTCATTTATAACTGAACAGCTGATGAGGTTTTTGAGGAGGCTCGTGCCAGTTTGGGTGTAATATCCTATAAACAATATTTTTGCAATGTCAGAAAATACGATAAGTTAGGCTTATTTGGTTCAGAGCTAAAAGCTCTAATACATACGACGAAAACTAAGCTTTCGCGGTATTAATGCAGCATCTTGGTACAGTCAGAAATCCTCAGAATAGTAATCAGCAACTATAGTATTTATCCAGCTGTACGTATACACAATAAGTGTTTTAAGTTCTTTCAGAAAGTTAGGTGATTAGCAGATCAAGCATGCGTTTCGTAACAAGCAATTCCTTATAATAAATACAATACATATAGTGAGTTCTACATTCTGGAACTAACGTGGTCTATCAAACAAACTGTCGTTTCGACATCCGATTTGTCGCATTAACAAACGACACTGATCGATTTCACGGGCGCTGGATCAAGTTAACCAAAGTCCGGCGGTTGCGTAACAACATAATGGAATTAGGGCATAAGCGCTATTACACCGATTCGATGGTACCGTTAAACTGAACACGGGTCTTATTGACATCTTGGACGCAAAGACGACGCCAGTAAAAATAAAATAAAAATCGTGCTGATTCAATCCCCTTATGATACACTGTCGGTAGAAGGAATAGCAATGATTCGACGAAGGGCTTTAACGATCAGCGACCGCCGGGCGATGATGCGATTTGTCGCCCGGAAGCGTTTCAACTTTAGTCAACAAAGCCAATATAGTACAACTCCCTTTCCATCGGCCCGGACCCAACAGACTCCTCCCACCGACTATTTGGGGTTGTAGTCGTCGACGATTATTCCGAATGAGTTGGTACGGGCTAGTCGGTAAATCCGACACGTTCCAGAATGACAAAATCTCTATCTATCTGCTGTCATATATGAGCTAGTTGGTATGCATAAACAAGTACACGGAGAAGGATAAAGTATGCTTACAACTGCAAAACGGGTGGTGCATACAACAACCCCAGACATGTATAATGTGTTGCTCCTGAAGATCTAGAAAATTGTTCGTAGACCGAACAAGGCGTCGATTCTAATATTTATACAGGATTATACGGTGACAAAATTCACAATGATCTATACATGCAGAGATTTTACACAAGCATATAAAGCAGCCACTTTGGTATCTTTGCGCAAACCATTACAAATAGAACTTGCAAAGCAGATCAACCGGCGGAAACTCTAACTGTACAACAGAAGTGAGTGATTGCCTTGGTGTGCTTAACCACAGAGAAAAAAATGAAGACCTTGTCAAATTAACGAAGAAATAGGCCACTATGGGTTTTGCTGAAACAAAGGCCGTCAAAAACAAAAAGCAGCTGTCCTAATACCTTAGGAGCAATCATGTACAGGGTTGGCAGACGTAACGCAAAACGTCACTTTTACCGTGTTTTAAGTAAATACGGTGACGTTTATAGTGCTGCACATAAGTAAACCTCGAAACTCTTGGAGGAGGGTCATAGACGGAAGTCTTAAGGGTTGCTGTTGTGCAAAACTACGAAATGCATTCAGGCCTTTTGGTGCTCCACATTGATTTACCATTTGGTGTAAGCCAATTTATAATCATAGCTCATTCCCTTTGTAGTTCCGGTGTAAGTACAGTATTGCAATCCATGTAAGCGTAATTTTTTTCAAAAAAATAATTCCTTTTTCCCTTCCTCACGTTTTGTATTTCTGTACATGCGTGTAGATTTTACGTTTGAATTGCCGATCAAAGTGAAAAACGTGGTCCGATTTCTAACTGATTACATATTACGGAATTTAGGAGAGAGAGGTTATATTACACACGACGGAGCCGGCACTTGAACTAACATTCGGTCTCGAAGCAACTTCTCATCTAAGGCTTAACAGAAGAAGGCAATATTTATCGTTATAGGCAATACTTCATTTGGCCAACGAAACACGTAGGCCTATATGCAATTCGAATAGGCGATGAAATCTGCCGTATCCAACGTGCGCGATTCCTTCACCCTTCTGTTGTTGAAACGTCAGTATAATCGTACAGCTACAGGTACAACAATGCTTAGTCGATAAATACCCTTCTTTTATATAGGTGGTATATCGATATACACTTGAATCGTTCTTTCGTCGTTAGCCATATGACGGTACCCAATTCTTAGCGGTAACATTGCCGACTTCTGTTTGGTCGAGACTCTTTGGCGATACCCGTCGATCGCCACGAGCAACACTGGCTCCTTACCCTCTGACGTGTTGTCGACCCGCCTTACCACCATCTTGACACGATTGGCGCCGTAAAGTCATTTGAACCGCTAAACACCGTTGTTGTTACGGCTTAAATATATGAAACGTTTATTCACATCGCGTACAATACGCACGTAGGCACACGGTGTCGATATCGAAATGTAATGATCATCAGCCTAGCGCCAATCATGGCTCGTCTCGCGACATATGGCGGCCGGACTGCACAATATCGCGCTGCTTCGATCGGTGATACGTTGCTCCATTTATGTAAAGGAATAAATGATAAAATAGGAAAAGAGTTAACATTATTGTAAACACAATCTTATAGATTTTGTCAGCGTTGATTCGATTGAGGAACTTGTCGCTTACATACAAAGAGGATTTGCCTTTGAAAAAATCTGAAAAATTAAACGAATATATATATATATATATATGTACATGGAATTAGAAACACTCTAACGGACAAGATTCATTGTCGCCTTGTACTTGGTACAGTGGTATCAGGCTTGTTATTATTTTTTCTGTGATGAATATTTTTGAGTGCACACTCTAAGTCGATACATTTTCTAATTAGTTGTTGAAACTGTATCTAAATAGAAGCAGATATTCTAGGGACATCTTCTGCATTTGCTGAAAGCTTTATTTTTTATCGGCTTTCATTTTTCAGTGTGACCATTTTTCGTCACAATTACATTCGGAAGCGAAACAAGTTAACTGGTTTAAGTGTGCATATATACAAAAAATTCCAACGGAAAAAATGACAGGCCAAAGGTCCCGAAAATCCAAGGGCTCAAACGGCCAAAAGCTAAAAAAAAAATGTAAAAAGGCGCACGAAGTTTCAAAAGCATTAACTTATTGGAAATTTATATCTCTATACAAATAATAGCCGGAAAATCAAGTGTATAAAAAATGTAATAATTTTAATGAATTTTTTCAATAAACATTACGCCATCTGTTATACTAGGCCGGTCAATAGGCAATGTGAGATAGTGGATTCTTGCATAAACATTTAGTCGAGGCATGTATTACTATTATTACCACTTATAACCCCGTGTCTATTAAAAGATAGCATATGCTTTAGATATCGGTATTTCTAACACGGTAAGATCTGAACGAGTTCCCTGATAAAAACGTTTCGAGTTATTGAGGAAAAATGGTAATCTGTGGAAGCAATGTCTGGTGAAACCGAGCATTGTCGCAAAACAGAGATAGTCTAGATCGGCCTAATAATGTCAGCTATGTTAATGCGTAGTTTATTTATTATCTACTTTAACTGTTCAGAGTAGACTTTAGCCCTAATCCATGGTCGAAAACTCACGTTTTCGCTAGGCCACCAAGCCAAAAACAACGTAATTGCAAGTAGACGTCCTTTGCGGTAATCCAGTTGCATCTACGCACTGCTATGACCGCCTGCAATAATCGTAACAGAGGGATTTTTGGTCTACTATAATTTAATGCAAAAGTGGACCATTGTTGTAGAAGAACAAAAGAACCAACCGTCTTTTTCGATATTCATTTAGGTTATGTATATTTAACTTATTCGACATGTTCTCTTAACTAAAATAAGTGAATTAATGCACAGAGCATTTAAGTTTTTGGAATGTATCAACTTTTATTACAGCCCTTAGCGCATCGTCACTCAGCTTCGCTCAGGGCTTTTTACAAGACCCATTTTCGAGTTCAAAATGTCTTCTCTCAAGATTTATTAAATCGACGCTTCACGATGCTTCCCATAGTGAGTCCTTCACCAAATATAACGTTTATAAAGCGAACTAACTTTAATAACAACATGGAACGCATATTCGTTAACTTGAATTGATTTACTTCGACCCATCACCGAAAATTTTTAGCCACTCTACCTATAACGTTTAAGTGAGATTCGAAAGTATATAGGTGTATCTCGCAAATAAAAATAAAATGGTGTAATTTTTAACATAATTTCAAAATTTCTCGCATCTCGTTCTGAATGTTCTAGAATAATACAAAATATCATACTTCTTCTTCTTTTCCATCGCTTCAGAAATGGCCTGTGTTCATGCGGCCAATGTATATGCTGTATTATACAGTTACCAGTATTTCTGGTGACGCCTGCTGTTGAGTCCTATGTGCAGGTAACCTTTAGAGATAATGCAATTGGCACTGAAAGTTAGGCTGTGTGTTACGCAATATATGGAAACTCCCAGCCAAAGATTTGGTGATGAGGTTTTATATCATTGTTGGCCCACACTCCCCTAGTAATTACAACATGAAAAACTTTTTTGACCCGGGCTGACTGATCAGTTAATATAGGATAGCAGAAATTCGATCGGGGCTTAGAACTCAAATTAAGAGATTGTAATCTACAGCTTTTTCTGTAACTCACGCCCGTTAATCAATGCGAGCTACAAATGTGTATCTTATGTATACAGCTTTACAGGGACACATCCGGAGTTCCCTGATTTTCGGTTCTTCGTTTATATTCTCCAAAATCTTCCGATGTGTTCTTCACTCATAAAAAACCGCCGTCATCGGCGGCTAGACACATCTACTAGCGAAAGATTTATGGTACTCGTTATATGCTTTTGACGAATGGTTGAAAACTATGCCTGAAACAATTATAAGACTTTATCCCGTATAACGAATCAACTCGATGGTAGTACTGTGGATATTATCAGAAGTGATCGCAGTGCGAGATGACATTGATAGCTTTTGAGTGGTTCGCAGAAAAGCAGCCTCCTTACGGAATATAGACGAAATAACGCCAATGAAATGGAAGAAGATGAAACAGGCTGAAGTTCAATGATTTTTAGTTATCACCTGAAGCCACGACGCTCGTCTAGAAAGTAAAGACATCGAATTTGTATAATAAAGTAGCAAATTCTTATGAAGCGGCACACCTGAAGACACTGCTTTGATACGAAACCTGTCTTATAATATACACTATGGCAAATTGGTTAGAGTGTCTTAATTTGTCGCGACAAAAAAAAAGGAAAATTTAACAGGTACTTTAAATCTAATTATAATAAATACCTCGCCCTCACAATCCTGGCAATCTAAGCACCACATATGAAGGCCTTCCGTCTAAAAGGGTCTAAATTAATCTTTCAGTGTAATTAAAAACACGTCGTTTAACTAAAATAACGTGTTACGTATTCGCCGCCTTTTTTCACGATCTCCCGTCTCCTAACCAAGCTATTCACTCAGTTTTGCCTGGCGTTGAACGGACTCTATTCATTATCAAATAACAAACGAATTCTGTTCATCACAGTAGAAAAAAACTGTGTGTGTTATGTTCTCGATGATTGCCAAAGTAGACATAGGCCCTTCAGGATCGAACCACCTTATATGTATAACAGACTGCTTTTCTATGCTGTCACTATGTAGTTAAACAACGTGACCTTGAACTATCCATGTGCGTTACTGATTTCTAATTAATTTGGTGAAGAGCTTCAATTTCCTGTACTTCTACAACTTTGTGGAACCTTGTGTGTAGGCTCTATTGTAGCAGATACTATGCCGATGCCCGTCATAGCTTCAAGTAATATTAAAACCATGCCGTGTCGATCGATACTTTGCCTACCGTTGGCTACCACTGTTTCCTATAGAACTGGATGCTTTTACCACAGGGTGTCTTACCCTAGCGAGAAGAGGGTCTTTGTCGTTTTGCCACTTAACGGTGGTTTTCTTCGAAGAAAAATCACGTTGCTTCTCCAGCAACGCATTATCTTGTATTAATATCGAATATTGAGTCCGCCGACGACTAGAGCACAATGAAACTGAGATATAGCAAACCGGATACAAAACTCTTATCAGTAAAAAGACCTGATAAAAGCAACTGCTTGTTGCTACATATTTTGTCATGGCTTGAAACATGTACCATATTGAATTTCTCAAAAACGGTACTTAATATAAGAAACTCTGATGATTCTATGCACTCTAGACGAATATGTTCATTTTTAGATATAACAAACTGGGTCGCTGTGTTGTAGTTATACAAAGTGCCTGCGTACTACTTACTATACGCGTATATTTGTGTATAAACGAATTCGGGTTTCTTAAAATGAGTGAAAGAAGATGTTTCGTTGATAGCAGAGCTGAAGCAATTGACATACTATAAGCTAGCTGTACAAAAAGTTCATGTACGAATCAGGACATCTGCGTCGAGATCTTGCTCACAGGAGGTGTTTCCACATAAAGCAATTTTCACCTACAATACAGTTAAGCAGAGAACGGGAAAAAGGATCACCTAGCTTTAAAAAGCAGCCCACTAACAGCTCAGACGTGAATGATCTGATCTGAATGACCTGAGAGGCGTCGGATTTTTAGAGGCCTGATGAAGGAGGAAGGGTTTTTTGCTGTAGGACAAAAAGCTATCAACAGGTCAACCATGCTGAAAGGACACATGTGAAAGGCACACAACTGAGCATGCCTTAATGAGCATGTGAAAATTCACAACTTCGATAATACTGTTCAGAAATATTTAAGCTGTGAGGCCCTCCAGGCCAAGAGTCGGTAAATTAATAAAAGCCTTCATATGTGGAGACACTTCGAAATATCACCTATTGGAGCCTTTTAGGGGAGGAATAGGCCGCGCCAAAATCTTGGCCTGTTTCAAATTTAGCAGGATGCACTTGACCTAATGCAAATGAGATTAATGCAGAAGTTCTAATGCTTCTAAGACAAAAAAGATAATGCGAAGGCTATGGCCGGCATGGAGTCAGATAAGTCGATACAAAGCATTATGCCATAATACTCCGTATGGAAATAGGAACGTTGTCAAGGGCATGCCACAAACTGAATTGACTTCTAAGCAAACCTAATAAAGAATAAAGTCAAGGGACACAACTGATTTTAATCGATACTGCGAGATGCAAGAGTTCCTATGAACCTGGAGAATGAGAACAGAGGCCAAGGCAAAAGAGCCAACTCCTATAAAATAGGCTTTGCCTTACTGATGTCCAGTGGTATTATTCAAATAAAAGAAACAGTTTTACTTGAACCGTAAACGAGAGAACGACTACGTATTATTGAATAAGCTAAGGTTCATGGGCAGGACACGAGGTAGATGGGTGCAACGTCTGCAGCAATCAGTTAACTGCTGTCGATAGTAACATTAAATTCGTTAAAGATTAGTGGTGTGCTAACGTGTCCGTACGTTAATATTCATAACCACGTCGTCGGCCGATGTGGTCATGCACTTTGGTCTGCTTAAGCTTGAACATGGGCCAATGAATGAGGCCGTTAATAGAAGATCGCCGATAGCTCCTCCGCTGTCGAAATTTTAAACAGGCAGTGATCGTTTCAGTAAATTGGTGACAGTTATGTTTAGCCATAATTAAATTCCTCGACAAAATTAACTTTGACCTTTTCCGGGCGTACGCGAAAAGCGTCTACTTCGGTACGAGAGGAAAAATACGCAGGCAGTCGGATCTGCCGACTGCAGAGTCCGTGTACGGTCATATATATATATATACGAGTCACATTGATGTTGGCAAAGTGTAAGGCCCAACTGAAGATGGAAAAGCGTACAACGAAAAAAATAACGTCTGCTTGCGTTCTGTAGGATTTCAACGGGCTGAACCCCTTACCTGGATGAACATGTGGCAGCGTTGTCGGCAGAGAAACAACGACGAGGCAGAGAGAAACACTTCGGTCAAGTGGATTAAACCATACATGTACATCTTATGTTTTGTAAACTTATTGCGTCTCAAACATACAAAGTGAATAATCAGCTCTCTTTTTTGTTTTATATCGGAAATACCAAGGGCATAGCGAAAACTGTGCGTGAGCATAAATTGCCGAAACGCTTCTGATCGTGTGAGACTTGCAATTGTTATTGCTGCTTCTCTGCGCGGCGGAACAACTGTTTTAGCCTCAGTGATCAAAAGAAGTTCTAAAATGAATTTCAATTGATAAATCCTTATTGATAAACAAAAAATGCTAACGTACCTTTTCTTCCCAAAAAAATCCTTTTCGGATTATTTGAAGCTTTTCGATATTTATTGTCAATGCTTAGTCAGAGTTCTGTCCAGGCGTATCCACCGTAGAATATCTACGACAGTTACATTCAATAGCTGTCCCCGTTCGTAAGCAAAAAACCCAGTAAGCATGCGTATCAAAACATAATACAACATAATCGTTGATCAGATAAATTGTAAATAAAAATCTATTCTGTACCTTAGCAATAAATTAGCCCCCAATACGTCTCGTATAAAAAGACAAACGTATTGTAATAAGTTTATACAACTGCCGAGTTTACAGCAACTTCGAGATCGCTTGCGGTCCTTGGTCACTCGGTTTTTAAGTGTTATTCTTACGCAAAGCCAGACATGTAAAAGAATATATTACGAAATACGCCAAAGGCTTATTTACTAAGAAACTGAGTTTTCTTTTCCGTATTATCTGCTGTCGCAAATGGTAATGTTCTATATAACGAAGACGTACGATTTTTATGCTGTGACACACCGTCTTAGGGCGAACTTCCTGCGTGTCTCCAAATCTATATTAGACAATAGTTAGATTGTAACTTCGCTTGACCTTCATCACGTCTCAGAAATAGAAACCGATATAATACCCAGTACCTTTCCATAACGACTATCGATAGAAGTCAGGGCAGGCCTAAACGAGAAGTATTGCTTACCCAAACAAGAGTAGCGGAAAACAGTCGACCTTCATACGAACGTACGTTCCGTATGCTTTTCTGTGGAGACATGGAATCAGCTGATATCGAAATGAGATTTTTTTACCTTGGATGTTTTGTATTCACTCATATAAAAGGGTGCTTTTGTACAGGAAAAACTCGAGTGTTTGCCCATGCTCTAGATGACAGCAGAATCCTAAGAAAGACTGTGCCATATCTTAAGTAACGATAGCTTCCACGTCTAAATACTTCGAGAATTATATGCAAGTAATTTACTGACAACGTAATATGTACAAACAATCTTCCGAAGGTTTCTTTAAACATTTTTAATAAGTTGCTAACTTGTCTCATTCGTTTCTCTCCCCTCTCATCTATCGCGAATATTTGGTATTAGCTAGGAGGATGGTGATTTGAAAGGCTGAACGCGCTGTCCTCGAGGTGAAAGTGTTCCGGTGTGGTTATTAGGTTACGATGAGAAACTAGTTGGCAAAAAAAGATCTTTCAAACCTTTCGCTGACCTGACGGAAAAGGTTTCTCAGGTACGCTTGTGGTTATAAGTCCTGCGTTGAAGTGACCATGTTGAAGATAGACATCTATGCTACATGTGGTTTATATTTCCAAAAGTTTATGTTAAAGATAACATCAGATAAAAAGCTAATTAAAAAAAAATCCAGTATTGTATATTTTTCATTTAGTGAGGTCTTGTGATTAGAGCGAAACACGCAAGCGTTGTCGGAATATTTGTACGATATAAGATGATTACGGCGCCTTTAAGAGGACCCGTAAATATGACAATTTTTATGCATAAACCTATAATAATAGTGATGATTCCGGAAACGTAAATCAAATCTTTAAATTTTCGATTCATCGTCAACCCTGTGATTACTCCCCGCACAGATCGACTGACCGTTGGTGGCTTTAAATGTGTTACTGAAAGGAGGCTTTTTTGCAGTACGTTTCTCGATAAATAATGGTTCTCACTTCATGAATCAACTGAGTCAGTGTAATTTATCCATGCTAATAATTATAAGTTCCAACTTTATATAGAGATGTGTTTCGCGTGCTCACAATCTACGTCAGATTAAGTGACGTTAGTTGTTTTTATTAGCATCGTCCTACAAATCGATTTGCCTCAACCTGCGGCAATGGGAAATTCAATATCGTGTATTTGCCAAATTTGAACGCATCGTCACCCATCGCCATCTGCAACATGTGCAGTATTCTTTCTCTACTACCCAAAATGTTGTTGGTGTTGACTGGTCTTTATTATTGTCGGTAATATACGGCCAAGCGTTATTTCTACTGCCGGCCGTGGAAATCTAATAGTCCCGTTGTGAGCCGGCCACTCCCAATTATCCATCGTGGACGCGACTGTATTTAGAAACCCCGCCGGCTGACTGTCCGCCTTCCTTCCTCTCGTTTCCGTTTTGTATTTGAGCGGTGGTCAAAGTACTGTAGAACCAGCATTAGTCGCATTAGTTAGAGAATAGATCAGGATCTACGCAGATCTAGGGTAGCTGTAACGTTTGGTATCGTCGCTAAGCGCTACATTAAAAGAACGCGTTGTAAAAGTAGCGCTTCGCTATTTTAGGGTCTTACCGTTAACGCCTCGACTTTTCTCTCCGATTCCATATCCTTTCTGTTGAAGCGTTAATGTCGATTCGATTCCCAGAATTATGACCCCAGCAAACTTTCAGGTTTGGTTAGTTACTCTCCTTTTGCCCTTATTGTGTAGTAATTATAATTAAGAGTCAAAAACTTTCTGCAGATCGCCTTTTTCTAGTCAAAACTATTGCCGTATTGGATGACGCAAAGGAAGCAGTGAAGCAAAAGGTACTATACAGGATATCCAACAATACGTACATGCCTGCGTCTAAACGAGTCAGCATCAGCTATTAGTGTTACCGCAGCAACGCCGCCGTCAAAGCTATTATCTTATGCAAAATAAGACCCGTCACCAACACGTGCACCACGTGCATAGACACTATTACAGCCGCTTACAAGTTGTCTCCTTTTTTATTCCCTTCTTCTTGGAAATTGAAGTATACCGAAGCAAATCGACATGGCAGACGAAGTGTGGCCACCGACGTTTGGCGAGAACGGCACTGTGAAGTCTCGTGGCCGACGTTGTCGGGAAATATTGTGTGCCGGCTAGAACCGTTGTTTTGGTGCTCTCTCTCGAACAGTTCGAGTTTGCGACCGTTCATGTACCACTTGCTCTCTCCGTATACGGCAAACAAGCACGGCTAGTTCTATCGCTGCGTAAGCCACTCCCGAGTCGCGTTTAGCTGAGTCGAAGTGTAGCCCTAATCCCGTTTATCGGGGGTTGCGCCTGCTCCAGCCCTCAATCAGACCCTCAAGTCAAGCCACCATAAGGAGACACTAACATAGGCCGTCAACTAATCGTAGAACTATTTGGCTTGTTTATCATTAATGGCTCGTGAATGTTATTAGTCGATAGGTACAGCATCGTATAGATAGGACATATTCTTCCGAGATGTCAATTTTTGCCGGCTGCGAGCTAAAAGCTAAAAAGAGAAGGAAGAAACCTGGGGGTGCGAAGTGATCGCATCTTGCGTGCCCGCGAACAGCTCTATGGAACTGGATGGGTTTGAGATGCCTGTGGCGACGATGACAAGCCACTTTGCGCAGGCTTTCACCGACAATCGTTGTTGGGCTGTCTACCTCAAAATCACCTGTTCGACATCACACTTTCAATCGGACGCGTGGTCCTTGCTTCGATTAAGCCTAATGCACTAAAGGTGATGGTCACCTAATGCGTGGTTGCGCTTACCGGCCTATTCGAATTTGCGCGCCTCTGTCTCACCACAACAGAGCGGTGAGAGCAAGCGAGGAATGATTAATGATCATGAGGAATTGCTAATGTCATCAATTCTGTTCGGGTTGGTTTTCAACAACGCCTATTTTAAAATTTCATTAAGTGTAAAAAAATATAATTATTAGTACCGATTTAGCGTTGATGTCGACGTCCTGTGGATCTGTGGACGAACGGCTACGACTTTGAGTTCGGAAAGGGCATATGAACGTAAAAAGCGGCCTCCAGAGCCAACCAACATAACTATAGTGCTAACCATGGGCCCGAAAATCTTAAGAGGTGTGACAAGCTTTTTTAGGCGGAAAAAGTCGATATCAACGAATAGCTCGTGACCCATACCGCCGACAACTGTTCGAAAACTTGTTATCTGCAGTCATGTATTGCAGGGCTCAAAAACAGTAAGACAGGTATGACAAGAAAGCCGACGCATAGAACTACCTTTAAATAAAACCACATGATTTCTATGCGATTAGACATTATTTTTAGCCAGACGTAAATTGGCATCTTACAATCTTAAGGAACAGATTTGGAGTGCAGCATTGATCATAAATAGTGCTCAAAATCATTTTCGCCAATTTAGATTTTAATTGAAGCTCAGTGTATTTTTATAATCATATTGAAAACGTGGATCAGCTTGTCGCATGTCGAACTTATGTATATATGCTAAGTGCAGTATATATGCTTCGAAAGAACAAAACAGCAATATCCAATTTTAACATCTGAAAATAGCGTCTGGAAAAACATGATACTGCTATTTTATATGAATTACGATAATTACGGAATACGAGCACAACCGTTGACACTGTTTCACGTGAAATCGCATTAGGTCAGTGCTCAGACGCATTATGATTAAAGACGTACCTACAGAAATAATCGTGACATGGTTACTAGGGCCGCTACCCACGAAATTGTGGCGGGGTATTATAAGCCAGATGAAAGCTGGAATTCTAACACCACGTGGTGGCATCGTCAAAATCAATTCGATAGGAACTCAGACCTAAGCATTTGCTAGTGGGCTATAGGTTGGTTTATTGTTTTGAAGCCCAGACATCGGATAGCACCTTGTAGGACCAGAACTACTGCATGTAATCTCCCTCGTCCTGATGAACTCAATAATCACAAAGATCTCGTTTTTCAGAAAGGTCAAAAGTTTCAACAATCTCCGCATTACCAATTAAGCATGAATACTATCACTGTAATTATCATTTTTATTTCTACTGGCAACCCTGTATTTTGGATTCACAGCGCAATAAACAAAACATTACGCCTGTAACGTGTAGTGCATTGGTCGTCCGCCGAAATTTTCCATATAGAGCCACAATACTAAAATGCACATTGACCAAGCCGTCTTCTTGAGAGCTCTGGTTAGTGCCTGAATAGTCTAAAAGCTTCAAGTGTAGCTCTGGACTAGTAGACCTGAAAAATCATACATTTAAACGTTAGGACATCTTACTTATTTGACAGGCTAACAGAGATCAATTGGGACATACCTGATCTGCTCGTTTCTTCACGGTACATGACTTCTGTGCAAAATCCGCTCAATTATAACTTCACATTTTTGAAAAATATTGAAGTTATGGTGAAGTCAACTGGCACAGCACCTCGTTTGGTGAGGTATGTGTTTAGCAGGTTGGAAATTTTTGCTGTGCTTTGCCAGTACCCAACTACAAAGTGGCAAGGCTTTTTGGGTTTACAGATTCAGGATACTCGGCAAATCGGAGGAGACATTACGCCAACCACTACTTGCTTAGCACATGGCTGTAGGATGTCAAATGGAAAAGGGTGTGCTCGCACGAGCGACGGCGCTCGCCCTGAGGCAGAGTGGCTATTCTTCGGGCATCGGCTGACATTGTTAAAAGTGTTTATTAGCCATGAGTCCGTTTGCCAGAGTTGCAGCATGAAAGACATTCCAACGTTTGAACTTTTCCACGTCGAATAAAAATAAATTATAATAGAGCGAGAGAAGCATAAACCTTCGAAATAACATACAAAATAGTACCGGAAATATTTTTTCTTTCACGATAAAGTCACAAGGTAATATGGTAGCTGGTACTCCGAACCGAATCAATGTGTCCGCCGTTTTATCCAAATAGTTAATACCTGCAGGATACCAACATACAACAATGTAACTATTGTAATTATAATATAATTTAATGTAATAATAGCGAAAGGATTCTTGAGTAATAAGGATTTATTACACCAATCTTTTTACCAGTTAACATAAAATACATCCGAGCCTATGTAGAGACCCAGTTTTTATTTACACGTTTAAGTCGTACCGTTCTTGTCACACTGAAATAATAGACTGAATGATTTCAAGGTGAAAACCGTGGGATGCGACATCACTTGCCTCAATTCTAAAGGGAGTCTCTCAAATGAGCCTTTTCTCATTACATAATGCATTATTTTTTGCCTTGCAGTGTGGTGTATCTGTTGTCTCACAATTCTGATGAATCAGGTTAAACCAGCAGTGGAGGTAAACGCAATGGCATAGGTCATTTATTGCTGTTCTCCGTAGGTACTCAAGATCCGCTGCGTATGCATGCGGCAACGAGTCCGCAATCCCTTGGAATATCGTGCTTACAACGTTCCCAGCCGGGCAATTAACATTAACAAATATCCGGGACTGTGGAGAGAGTATCAGTGCTTAGAACGAAAGCTGGAACTTTTCAAAATTAATTAGCCCGCCTAAACCAATACTGGGTTTGTTCAGTTCAATGAAGTCAATTAGCCCATCAAAGATCCTAAACTGATTCGGAATTTGCATACAAAGGCAGAATTTCTGTTCCCCCATCAGGTCATCACGTTTAGTATAGAACTATATTAAAGATGCATTTAGTGGAAATAATACGCTTCAACCCACATATTGTTATATATTAAAACTTAGTAAAATACGTGTCGATGGTTTATTTTTCTAGCCAAAAAGCTTGCATTAGCTTTTAGTTTCTGGATGTTAGCATACGCTGTTAATAGATGCTAGTACGCACGTGTTTGACCTGTAAATAGATTGTCCGTAGAAGACATATAGTGCATCTGCAAAATGTCAGAAAATGTCTCAGACAAATGTACGGGCTTGCAACGAGTAAGCGTATCGCCTTACTGGACAAACAGGCTTACGTTTTCGGCAAGTAGACTGCTTAGATATTCGTTCACGAGACAATACTACCGTATAGTATAATTGATACGTTATACGTTGCATATAGGTCTAATAACAATTAGGTTTGCCTGCATGGCACAATATGCCCTTAATGAATCGCGTTACTCGGCTTATAGAACTTTTCCTTGCCTTCTCACCTTCAACTGTAATGGTCGACGTCCAGCAATATAAAATATATTAATTAACATTGCATATTAATAAATTGACGTTGTTTAGCAATTTATTCATATATATCGATGAATAATTTCCATTTTCAATAGGTCGGAGCTACCTGGTGTCACAGTGTTTGCTGCTCATAAAAATAGCATTTTTCTATATATAACGGAATTGGGTTTGCGATTGATTCGCTAAATCGCAGTTGAAGACATGATTTTGGGGCTAAGTAACTAGAGGCAAACATGACTAGCTAAACGTATACGGAAACGGCCGTCACTCAGTCCATTATGTTATTCACATTATGCGCTTTTACTGGTCTTCAGCGACTCGACAAACCTGTCAACATGGAAATATTAACTGGTAGCCCTTCGCAGTCTTATGATTACGGTGTGTATATCACGCTAACTCAGTAGAAAAACCGTTGTCTATTCGACAAAAATAACAACATCAGCGGGCAAGAGAAAATATCGTCTGCAACAGGACGGTGATTACAACAGTATACAAAGTCTACATATACTGGACACAAGGTCTACATATAGCCGCATCATTAAATGGAACCATAGACGAGGTCGAATAAAAATAAATTAGCTTTTATAAGATCTAACAGTGAAGGTCTCCGCTGTTTTCGAAGGCTGTGGATACACTAAGTTTGACAGAAATGTACAGAGATGTATGTGTATTTCGCGAACTGTCGGAACATAACATAAGCCTTCAAAACATAGACGTTCCGGAAATGAGCTTTTTCACCAGAGGAACGATCGACCTTCTAAACGTTGGCGCCGTACCTTCTCTCTTGTTTCATTTTTCGAAGAGAAAAAAAATGCAAGGGATCGAGCTGAGGCCTACTCCTAAGTTACTGTTCAAGTTTGAAAGCACCGACTGAACACTAATAACAACAAAAATTCTACACTGTCCGCGGCGACGCGGACACACGGCACCGGCGCGGTGCGACCCCGTTCTCTGCAGGCATAGACACCTAGACGAACAGAACACAGACGTGAACAACGAAAAAACAAGCGTAAACATATACAGATTCATTGCTGGAACGCTAAAGGTCACAGACAGGCATTTAGAATGCGTAGACCTGACTTTGACGGCCTGACCTAGACCAGAGCGGGGCCTAGCAACGGATTGAAAGGTTGGAGTGGTACCTGCCTTGGGATTTACGAAAGACCTTTTACCAGGACTCAAGAGGAACAAGTACTTCAAACGCAGTCAAAGGAAAAGGGGATAAAGACTGAACCAAACATAGAACAAGCGAAAACTTCTTTGCTGTACGCCAAAGTACAACTGCGCTACAAATACCGAACACTTGAAGCATCGCCGCCGACGTCAGCAGAGAGGAAAGAGGAAACAAGCGGATAGGCAAAAAGTAGCAGGACCGACAGGGCAACGGGAGACACAGATCATTATGGTATATGTACAAACAAAGAGGGAGATAGATATATATATATGAGAGAGACTGGCCCGTAAAAGGTGAAAACTTTTAAGTTCTCGCTTCGCTGCTGTCGTATTGAGGAAGAAGAAAATAAATAAATAAATAACGGAATGAAGTAGATAGACAAACGAGCTGGGATTCTCCATGTGTTTGCGTGGCCGTATGCAGCGGTTTACCTATTTCTGACTTTGAAAAGAAGTTAGAGCGTGATTATTGGTTAGAAAAAAGTACATTTGATTCGCGCTAACGAACACAGTTTGGAGACGTGCTTGGAAACTGATTAGAAATTATTCCGCATCACTTTCAGCGTTATCTTAACCGTAATTTATGAAGACGTTGGATGCAAGTATCATAAATATAATTTGATTATCTTAAGGCTCGGGTTGAAGATGCAGTTTGAGATGGTATTAATCAAAAATTTAGTTAAAGTATGTCCTTATTTATAAAACTACGCCCTCCTTTATGCCGCGTATCGTACGCCTCTACCACTGTATATCACTCATCAAATCTGAGAGAACAGGCGAGTTTACGGTATTAGCAAATAAAACTGCGTAATCTATGCTCGAGCATTGTATCTGCTAGCTACAATTGTATCTGCTAGGATCTGCGCGAGCCTTTCTCCTCTTCCGGTTACAACGTACGTAAAGACTTTGGCTATTAACAAACGATGTTTTAGAGCTCATTCACTTTATTTCATCTGTTTTGCAGTTCAGGTGGTATTCTTTCAGATTTTAGTTGTTTTTATCGCTTATTATAGGGGCTTGTTCTTGTAAGTGACCGCTTTTTCTATTATGAGGCTTTTTCTAAGCTCACCGCTTTTTTAGTCTCTTCAACCTCGCTAAAAGCTCTTAGCTTTGCCCTTGCTTAATTTTCCCTTATTCTTCCGCTTTGCTTAATGCTTGTGGATAATTACTGAGCGATTTATAAGTTCCCTTCACTTTATTATATTTGGTCCAGTTTCGTCCGTTAGCACATATGCTCGATTCAAAATTGGGTAGCGACATGCTTGGGGTTGATTCTACGTTCTTATGTCACAGCTGATTCTCAGTTTACGGGCATTTCAACGCTATTTTCCAAATAACAATCCGCATTCAAGGTACAGCATAAAGGTTTGAGGAACACTATCTTTTTTGATCCATTCTAAACCTAGAAATGGCGCCGTTGGAGGATACAAGGGTCTACATCGCTGACCCTTATAGAGGATTTTCTACTGAACCAAAGCAGCGGATCTTGATTTTTATAGGCTTTCCAAACAGCTTATTGTTGATCCTTCAATCTATCAGTTGTAGAACTTTTTTTTTTAATTTTCAAGTGTTCATGCAGTTAGCCAATAATGGACGATCGTTTTCGGTTTTTGTTGCCACTTCGGTTACGTTCGTGTGAAATGGGCAAAGAAGCGATCGATAATTGTCTGCTTTAATATCACATACACGTCTTACATAGGAGTATCGTAAGAACGTTTTACGGCAACAATTTTATCGAAATTATTTTCACCGCCTCTATATATTTTTGTATGGCAAAAGTTCGGTCAATACTTGTATTTTCGTGTATGTAATTTTCCTTTGCTTTGTAATTACATATGCTACTTGACTCGCCTGCTTTCTTTGGCATCTGCTTTACGTACGAACAGACATAACATTCATATTCGAGAGCTCCCGAATAGCCCAAAAAGCTACTGCCAACCAAATACTTCGCCATGTTTGTTCTACGTTACGTTTGTGCTCGCTACTACGATAAGGCAAACGTGTTGAAATCGAGACCGATATCGATAAGATAATGGTTCATCGCGCCGGTAATGATGATTATCACTGCTATTTCTCTTCTGTCTTCATACATCTGTATTGAATGAGATAAAATAGAGAAGTCGCCATCAGCCCTCGAGGCGCAGAAGACTTTTCAGTATTCAATGCGTGTGCTCGGGAGATGGCTGCGAGAAAAAGTTGGTTACAACGGCGACGACAGCAAACTCGCTCACTCCGCGCTGTGGTCATACTGATGTGAAGTTTGTAGGCGAAAATGCTTAGCCCCAATTGAAAGGTTTCAGATTTTCTAGACGCAGGCGGCCACCACGGTTGAACCGCAAAGGAAGACTTATTGATGAAGTGGCCACATAAATACACCCTGGCGCATACTTCCCAAGGCAGTCGATCCCCCGCCTGTGATAATCGCAAATAATCTATATAAACAAGACGTGCAAAAGGGTTAGTTCGGTATCTCTAGAGTCGAGTGTTCACGGCGAGATGAAGCCGAGCGCACTGAAGGATCTAAACGACGACCGCCATCGTCGTCAACAGCGTTGCCTGAGGAAGTTAAGAAGACGCTAACATACAAACCCAATATGGGTGGATCGAATGGTATTCGAACGGACGAGCAAACGCCAATGATCTCAATCAGTTATGTGATACGCGATCACACGTCGATTAAGCTGATATAACCGATTAATGGGCTGATTGGCGTTGGAGTTGGGTTGTGTTGCGCCCATACGGCTTCACTGGTTGGACGAACGAGACCCAAGATTGTTGTGGGCTGCCTTCCAGTTGAAGGGAAATGCTGTTCGCGCGCAATGATGACTACTCTCTCGTATCGCCACAAAACGATAGCGTCGTTTTAGTGAATTGTATCCTATGTTCGAGCATTGAGGAATAACAAGAGATGCTATTACCGGTTGCCATATCGAGCACTATATCGGGTCCGTATCGTTTTCATCAATCCGCATATCAGTCGCTTAGTGAGTGATTGATTGATTGATTGCGGTCTACGAGGAAGCTTGTTCCGCGCATGTTGATAATATCAACTCGAAAGGTGAAAATGACTTAAATATGATATTATCATTGCTTGTATTATTATTTTTACCATTGATATTTTGGCCTTCGCATAACGCTTTATGATACGACCTAGTGAAATTAAATAAAAATAATACGCATAGTAAAAATGTTTAAAAAGTGGAAATTTTCACTAATAGATCACCGTAACAGGAAAATATGGCAAAGCTTATTTTGTGGCGATGTACTAAAAAATGTATATTTTTTAATGTCTGCACAAACACAGCCATAAATGATATGGAATTTGCAAGTTGAATATAGAAAATATCACTAGCTCTAGGTATGAATATTCTTAATTTATATATACGGGCCGTTAAATTAACGAATTTTCGTGTGTCACTGTATAAAATGCGAAAAAGCCGTGAAAGCTCGAAGATATACCTTGTATGTGGATTTTAATTCTACAGAAACTAGCGTAAACCAAAATGGTGATCGAGTCGCTACTTTGAGAAACGTCCCGCCATTGATTGCATATAACCGTCCGCAGCCATTTTACAGTGGACTTAAAATACTTTACAAAGCTTTAAAAAGTAAAGAGTTCGAACAGCGCTTGCTAATTATGAATATGTACGTCATATTGTTACGGAGCATGACCTGAATAACAAGGCTACATCCCAAGCAAGATTTTGTGGCAATCAGCTTAGCATGACCCGCACTATGCTTCAGTCGTCCACTATTACCCGTATCTTCTTAAAATAAATAGTATCCTACTTCAATATATTTGAAACCATAAGGCCTGACAAGAAAGGACCTGCGAAAAAACTATGAGAATGTGTGTCACGGCAGTGTTACTCTACAAGTTGAGAAACTGGCAAGCTCAGGCTGGTTTCTTTCTAGTTGTCTGCACTTTTTGTACACAGTTTGGTTGAATAGAAGCTTTGCATACACGACTTTTTTGAAATAAAAAAAGTTTGAAGCTGTAAATGTCCTAAAAAGCGACAATGCTCTTGCCATGGGTTTTTGATCTGCAAAAAAACCGGTGATAGTGGAACCTTAGAAAAGCAAAGTGAGAAAGAAACAAAGGCAAAATGTAATTATTAAACGTACTCTTCATATTCACAGATATAAAAAAGTATGTTTATTAAATACATACAAAGGGATACAGCTAAAAGCTGCTGCGACTACGCGCTGCCAAAATAATGCTTTCTCTCTGAAGAGTACCGGCTCAAAAAAAGGTGAGTTTCCTCTTGATCTGCTAATTATTACAAGGATTTCTACTGCTCGACGATTCCTTTTCAGGCATAGTCACCTGAAACGCATCCAGTTGAACCCGTAAATGCAATGTTAGATGGAACTAGAACCCAGTTGATGCTTTAATACTCCAAACATCCCAACAAAGAGAGAGAATAGCATAGACTATATGTATATATGCTTGTATGTCGAATATTTCTCACACGGCCTATGGCCTAGAATGGATATACAACATCACATCAAGACCTAACCCTATTTGATAGGTTGCGTTCTTACGAGCTTATTAAAACAAACAAGACACAGGGCAGAAGATATGGGCGACAGGTTGAGTGTTTGTTGATCAACGAAAGACGCTGTCTGCCCAAAAAAGATTACCCGAATTAGAAAAGGCGCAATAACATACCGTTTCTCTGCGCTTCGGCCTACGTTGAGGTTATTGCTTTTGACGGGCAAGCAAAAGCCGCAAGGTCGAATTTGTATAGGGAGCAAGCGACCAAAAGACATGGTAGGAACCTCGACGACGAGAATGACGTCATGTTTAACGGGCCACCGAGCCTACGAGGCAGTGGAAATATAAGTGAGCCAATTCGGCATAAGGAAAGTAGGCCAGGCGATACCTGAGTAAGATCTACAGCGAGACGTCTAATTACCATAAATGGACGTACAGGGGTTATAAAAAGGGCCAAAAGAAATAAG
Source organism: Varroa destructor (assembly GCF_002443255.2). Lineage (NCBI taxonomy): Eukaryota > Metazoa > Arthropoda > Arachnida > Mesostigmata > Varroidae > Varroa > Varroa destructor. The sequence goes on from NW_019211454.1 coordinate 36,984,497, forward strand.
CAGTATATCTAATAGTATCGGACTAAAACTGCTGACGTGAATAATAGGAATCGCATAGGTGGTAACACTGATAAAATTAAAAGCTGTTTTGCAATAGCTGCTAATAGCGCAAGCGTTCCTCTCGCCGTACCAAGCGTAAGAGTAGCAATGCTACGTTGTGCTAGATGAAACGCCGTTGTGCGGCCTAAAATGTTTAAACAGATCTTTCGTGAACGCAGCCTGGAAAGTGCTTGACGAATCGACATGGCCTATTTATAGCTTAGCTCTAGACCGACATGGAGTCGTGTATATACCGGCAGTTCATAGGCCGGTAACCGAAGAATCCGAGTACGAAGGGGCGGTAACCTTTAAACAGTGTGCCTTGAGCGTCGTTGCGTACCTCCTAATGCATGCGATTAGTAACTTTGCAATTTACACAGTTACACCGAAGTAAAAAGAGAAAAGCAAGTAAGAGCGAACGAAGAAAAGAGAGAAAGAGCATGCGTAAAAGGCCGGCGATGCCATTAGTCTTGAAAAGATACAACCGCACGTTAAGCACGAACGTACGCATCGCCAGTAGGCCCCATATGTTTGCGCCTGTTATGTTCGACCGTCTGCACGCATGTGTATGTGTTTATTTTTGTGCTTAAGTATGTGTTGGGATATATGGATCCGGCTCGGGAACCACATATGTAATCTGACGTGCCTGACACCTCAACGAACTACTGGCAACGCCTGCCGTAATTCTGCTATATAAAAAATAAACGTTAGCGAGATATGCATAATCAGATCAGACTATGTCGTTATCAATGATTATGCAAACACAACTTGTAGTGGCTTGCTATAAGAAAAAGCTTTGCCTAATGTATGGTATGTATCGAAAAAATGCTAAACCCATACAAATTAGAAAGATAATCCTCATGACTCACAGACATGCTTTAGTTTTACATGCTCCGTCATCTATCAGTATATACAATTGCTATTTTGAAACACTATATACGCCACACGACGATTATGTTACCTTGGTTTTTAGAAGCATTGCAACGTTAACTGTCTTACTTTGAGTCAAGTCTATCCACTGCTTGTTTATAGGCGTGAAACGGTTAGGAAACATAGCGTAATCTATGTCTGTCGCTAGACGAAAAAAAAACTGTAAACAATAATTTGCGTTGATAGGACAACGCTAGTGCACCAGAGGGAGCTGATATTTTCTGTGCATTCTGAAATGTCATCATCTATGTAAGAACTCAACATACAGCTTTAATATACTCTAAACAAGCGGACGTACAACTTCTTGTTAAGCAGTCAGCCTTTTTCTGTTCTGGACCTTTTAGTCGGGTCCTGAAATGGCGAAACGTACAAGCCTTGAGCGCGCAATAGTCACGATTGCCGGTGGCAAGCGGAAGATTGTGTTTTATACTAAATGATCTCTATTACATGATGTAAATATGACTTACTTCGCTATGGAAAGCTGTTTCAAAAACTGGATAAAGATACAAATCTAAATCACAAATATAATAAATAAAACATTATTATTACTATTGTATTACAAACGCGGGCGCTTGCCTTGAGTCAACCAATGTTCGGCTACCTGGACAAACTTTTGTATGATTTTCATCGATATTAAAATGAATGAGAGTTCAGAAGCGAGAAAAACGTGAAGTAAAACGGGACTGAAAAATATCTCATTTCGTTTGGCTCACGAGCCGTTCTCTTGGGCACTATACACACTCGACATTGTCTCGAAAGAATAAACAAGATAATGTTCAGGTTATGTAAGATAATATACATAACATGACCGGAAATTGTTTCATGTAAAACTTACTGTAGATTTAAAAAATGGAGAATTTATACTTAATTACAGACGGATTTACGAGGCTACTATGCACTATTGCTGATTGAATTAGGGCTAGAAAAATATCAAGAGCGAATAATCGTGAGCTGTGTAGAAAATGAGCAAAACGAACCATTTCACGCCCCAATCCTTCATCGAAGATCCTCACGAGTCTCGAGCGACGTCCCGCTCTAGCTGAGAAATCATCAACCAAAAGAAGAAGGAATATCCGTAAGTCACGCGGCTGTCCAGCGCCGTGTGCATCTCTGTGTGTGTCTTATCCAGTCTTCATGTTTATCCAGACAGTCGCCGACAATCGATCTTGACTGCGGCTGAGATATAGTTGGACGACGCGATGCGGTATTGCCGGCAAGTTGCTGCCTTCTCGTCAGGATGAACACAGAAGCCTTTGAGACGATGACGACGACAGCTCCGTCTTAAGATAGGCGCTCCTTGGTTTTAGATAAGCAATTAAAACAATTACAGAAGCGGAGCGATTCATCTGTTTTTGCTGCTGTTAGTTCCTCTCCGCTGACTGGCTTTTTTTTCGGTGTCTTCGCCGCTTGCCGTTGTCGTACAGCAGCAACAGCTTGTGCTTCTTGCGCTTGACGTAAGTCGATATGGCGCGCAAAGAGCGCACGGAATGCTTTGTAAGCCAATTGAGCAGCGTAATTTTTTGCCTGCAACGTCGTTGTTGTTTTTCTTAGTATGGCTTCTGCTGTTTCACCTCTGCTAGCTCTGTTGTTGAGGGTTGTTGTCTTCACACGAAAATGAACCAGGAGAAAAGCGGCAAGCATAGGGCGCAGCCGCAACGAATCGATTGAAGTGGCTTTCGGCAATTCCTCTGTTGTCTTCGTCTGTTAAATGTAATGTTAGTCAATGTACGTATTAAAGCTCGTACGATACGTACAACACTCACACTGTCGTCATATTACCACATCGGTGCAATAAAAGAAACTCAGTAACCTCACTTGTCGTCAATACAGCTCTTCCGCGGCCCTCTTTAGTCCGCATCAGCACTTCAGTATTTAGGTACACATATCTGATATATATGGACCAGTAGATCCAACAAATGTGTGTGCTAATGTTGGTGTTAGTCGTATGCGCCGATGTGCTGACTTGTCGAAAAGCCAGCAGATTGTGCTGCGAAAAATCCTGCAAGACTTCTGCACTATTCTACGCAGACAGTGTAGCCATGAAGTACCGGAGGCCGCGGCCGATCTGTGAACCCTACGCCGGATGCACATACGCACTTACACGTACATTCATCGAGGCTCGTACACTGTGAAGACTCGATGTACAAAGCAGGGTAAGAAAAAGCGTGACGGCAGCCCGCGACGTCCGCTGGTCTGCTGGGTTTGGCCAAGTTGAGTTTCATACTCCCTTCGGGCCTTGGGGTCGGCCGCTGAAGTTGCTCGAGTATTTGCCAGCTCCGCTCCCTCTTTTCAGCGCTGCTAACAGCAGCAGCAGCAGCAGCAGCAAGAAAACGAAAAGCAATACGGACAACTAACGTCGACGTGAAAGGCGGCGGCCATGACGCTTGTCGAGCCTTAACAGTGGAAGCAGCAGCGGTAGCAGCGACGGCGGCGGCGGCAACAGCAATCTGGCAATTCATAAATCTTTCCGGCCGATCGCAGTATGCGTTTACCAGACAGAAAAGCAAAAAAGTGAGAAACGAAGAGGATGAACAAAGAGGAGAGATGGCAAGGCAGTTGAGCCAGACGACAGCACACGCTGCAGGCACACAAAGCAATCCCCACTACTGTGCAGAGTTGTACACGTAACGCCAGGGAACATATACGGATAGAATGAAATCGCCGGAAAGGAAAAGCTACTTTTACACAAACGGGATTGCCATTGAACGAGTGGGGCACTTTACGCTTGCATAAAGAATTAGCATCCAGCTACCAGTGAAACAACAGCTACTGTAACAAGCGAGTTAGCGAAGACTTCGCTCGCTAGCGTCAAAGGCTAGCCAACACAGCTAAGTGATGGAACGCGACTGCACCCAGAAACGAAGTGAGTGGCCTGAGGTTGCTCGAGCTGTTACCGTTGTTGCAATCGTCAACCTCTTATAGCTCTTTCACGGAAACCAAGACGATTTCGATTGTATTGACCTGCTAGTCTCGAACATTGATGTACCGAATGCTCTAAGCACGTCTGTAGGCACGCATACAAAAGACGACGATAAAGCGACGCTATGCCGTTGCAGGCGTTGCGTTGTAAACAACTGAAAGTCTGCCACGTGTCCAGGGTGCACAAGCGGAATAATTGCACCGGCGCCCGCGTCTTTCTCGATGTATTCTGCTTCAAAGCGTCGCGATAACAAATTGGCCCGCAATAGTTTAGCAGACGTGGCGTTTGATGTACCACCAGAGCCAACGTCCCACAATGATCGTTTTAAGATATTGTAGTAGGTAAGGTAGTGCTGAGCTTATTCGAAGTGAGGTGAGCAAAATGACGTGTATTATACTGTACTACCTTATTACCGAGTCTATCGTTAGTTCGAAGGCGCCCGCGAGATGCGGCAGAAAACCTAGTACATACTCGGAAAAACCAGAACGCAGAGCGAGATACGACTATAACAGATATTGGACATTGGACGACGTTTAGAGCCAACATGCTGATATTAAACGTTTTACTATATCCACTTAATACGTTTTCTACAAAGTGTACAATGACGGCAAACAATGATGCTGTAATGACGATTTTTCTAGCGATATAATCCTCAAAACTGCGTTTTCTCTTAAGCTATTAGGCTAAGGATTCGGTCTATGTCCTCTTTGATCGCTGCTGTTACTTTCTACTTAAAAAATTCGAGTTACATAAGCGTCGGCAGTCCGCGGTCTATAGACTCATTCATTCGTTCCCCAACATCGTAATATATCCAGTGACTAGAACAAAAATGAGTCTATTGTGGGAAGCCTTTACCGAGGTCAAGGTTTTATTACAAGGAGTGCATACACGTAGACAGGCGAAAACGCACGCCTACGTCAACATACCTATACCTGTTTTAACCGAAAAAGGTCGCCTGTTTAACGAAAGTAGATCCATAGGTTGTACCCACGAACTTGACCAGTAACACAGACCGAGAAGACGAAATATAAGAGTCCTTTAATTGGACAGGAGGATCCGAATGGAACTTTCCTAGATGTTAGCGCTACATTACCACTAGTAGTCACGTCGAAGGCTACAAGCAATTTAAAGAAGCTCAACTTTTTTTTAGCATAGCCAAAAGGTAGACGAGTACTGCACTGGCTCGAAGACACATGATGGGATATTTCCGCTTATGAATTGTGTAAGGTTACAGAACAAGACGAACCTGATCTTGTAGTTTCCTCAAACTTGGCCGCTTCGCAGGCTGATTGATTGTTCACTAGAAAAGTTGCTATACAGCTGAAACTGCTATCCGATTTCGGACAACGTAATTCGCTACCTAAGTGCTCTGATGTTGTCGTTCTTCAGTTGATACAAGACTTTGATCTGAGTTGGCATGTAAGCCTGACTGGAGATGAGACACGAACTACAATTATTTGGAAATTAATCCGTGGCTTATCGGTGGCTCTTAAAGGCTAGTTTTGGTTAGATTACGTTTCGACCGAAATAGACCATATTATATATATAGCTCGTACGCTATCACTTTATTGGTGCGTAACAAATTCTTATATTAGGCTTGAATACAATAAGGGATGTTGGGAACAGTATTGCTTTGCCAGAACAGAGACATACGGAACATTGACAACATGGCTGTATCTAGCTGACGCTTTTGAGAACGCGCGCCAAATAGTGCAGGGTTGCGCTCAGTTTCTAGTCGTTAGCCAGCACGTTCGTGGATCGTAGTGATTCAGCGACTGTCTTTGCCATAAAGGCTGCATGTGTTGCTTGTTTGAATTATGATAAGCCCTCTCTTGCATACAGAATTTTGGAAACATAGAAGAAAGGACAAGCTTATTAAACTTATAATATTCTTTCTATGGTAATGCATCGACCTGCGGTCAAACAAACCAATAATAGATGGATAAGATCCAATCTTATCCTCGTATTTTATTATATTTCTAGTTTTTTCAGTATACGATAAACACATAATATTTTCAATGTTAACAAACGTCGTAACTACACCACCATACTGCGCAGAAGTTGTCTACATTTTCTTTACCCGTGCACTATGTTCTGTTGTCTGTTTGTTTGTTTGTTTATATACACGTCTAGGTTCCAATGGGCGTCCTTGAACATTCTTCATTTAATCTTCTCTCGAAGCAGTACTTAAGTGCCCCTTTCACTTGTTAACATTACATGTGTGTTTTTGGGATTCTCGCCCAACCGTAAGCTCGTACTAACCGCTGCGACCGATGCCAGCATTCCCACTAAGGTTTAAACAAGATTCTGCGCCGTTCGTAGTTATGACTATGCACTACTTCTACTTCTAATTCTGGCTTTTTCCTTTCTAACTTTTTGCCCAACCGACCATCAAGGTCGAAAAGCCATTTGGCACTTCCCTTCTAGTCCACCTGGGGGCACCACAAATCGCTGCCACGACTGCTGTTGTTGTCGTTTTCGCTGTCGCAAGCTTCACCTCCGAGACGCAACTACGTGATACTGCGATGCTGAGCTCATCATGTTTCTAATCAAAAGTGAACAGCACTCTTAGCTTTTCGTATCTCACCCGCAATAAACTGTTTAAAGGCCATAATATCTATAGCCAGCAATTTTCACCCATGAATTTCTACAACTGCGGTGCCATTATCGAATCCCAAACATGAGAGAGTTTACCTCAATGGCGACGCACATTGATAACCTGATAAAAACAAGTTTTCATTAGTCTATTGGATAGACGCTCACACAGCACGTTCGACTAACGCGCCTACATTTATCATACATTAATAAGAGGCGCCAAAATGCCTCATTGTCATATTCCGTCGTTTCGACAGGATATTCCCATCGGCGTACTGGTCATGGCAGGGCCAAAAAGATTGCTGAAGGGCCAAACGAACCGGCCTCATTAATGATACCTACCTGATAAAGCAACGGTATAAAGGAAGCAGGGCAGTTCATTCATTGCGAATCACAAAACGAAGGTTAAACTAAAAGGAAAGAAGGCGGACGCCAGACGCTACCGTTCCCGCGCACCGGGTCCGTATCGAGGTACGTGCTCCTTTCGGCAATGCCTTAGTTGATTTCTTTTACTTTCAATCGCTCTCGCCTCTCCCAGGAGTAACTTCCTCGTGGACAACAAAAACTCAAGAGGCATGAACGTATGGACGGATCTTCCTTTAAAACCGGACGAATACTCAGTGCGTGTGGGCGGCGAGCAGTAGTCGGTGTTACAGTAGCATCGAACGTGCTCATAAACTTCGTCATTATCGTGCTTCTAAGCATCAACGATAAGCACTTGGATAGGCGATACGTCCGGGTCTTGATCGTAAATATATCGCCTGCACCCTTTATAAAAGTGATTACTCATCATTAACACTATGGAGCCGTATGAAATGCTCGAGAAAACGTACGTCTGCATGGTGCGTATCAATATAGTAGCAATAGACCTATCGTGCCCTATGAAATCCAGTGGATAATAAATGCTGAAATTAATAAAGGTATAGGTGTTAAGTGAACTATTTAAGCAGTAAACAAGCACTCAATAAAGCAAGATAACAGACAAGTATTTAGACAAAACTTGATAAGACATGTAAGTTATTGTTCTTCAACAAGTAATCGCAAAAAGTCGGTTATAATTAATCCTTAGTAATTTACGATTTTCGTAGATAATACGATGCCTAAGTATAGACTAGGTTGTGATTTGATGACCGAGGCTCCGTTACTAAACTATGTCGAAAGCCGGAGTGGAATCGGCCTGCCCTCATTCGTAACTGTATGTTATTCCTAAAATGTTAAATCGCAATATATTGAAGCAACATTATTTACATGCTCCTCGTAAGTTGGCTCCACGACCTGTTCAAGATGAGGTACAACCTTTTTCTTTTTTCATTTTAGACAGCTGATACACAAAGCACCTGACTGCTTGCGCTCGCGCACTCCGCTCTTTGAGCTGAAACTCTTGCAACTAGGAGATTTCGCTCGGAACCGCATTCACTAATACGGAAATAAAACCCAGTGTTAAGTTCAGCTTTCATGTTGTCAATTTCTTATTAATTACTAATTAAAAGCTCGACCACAGTCCCCATGGCAGTACGTATGTAAAATATATCTAATTGGATAATGTTTCGATTTTTTTCCATAAAAACCTTTACGAACTACAACAGGTGCATTAGTAATGGTAACAGTAATAAAAAAACACCGGAGGTACCTAAAAAAAAGACACTAAGGAAACTTTCAAATACTACCAGTGTTTATAGCTGTTCTTTGTCACGACCTGTTGACGACGACCGAAGGCTGAAGGGTCCTTAAAAACCTATAAATAAATTTAAAGATCGACGCTTGCTGTACAGTGATACTATTAGAGAACGCTTGAAAGGCCAAGATTAATAAAAATGGACAGCTTTTGGCAGGATGCCAGACACTTCGGTGAAATGGCCTGTAGGGAGTTGCTAGTATATATATAACCAGTATTATATAAACAATCGGTCATAAATAACAATGCAAAGCTACACAGTTCTAGCTACCTTACTAGCTATGCTATGTTGTGCGGAGTTGGTACCTATATGGAAAACTCAACAGCTTAGGTCAACAACATAAAACATAAAGATGGACAATATACATGCAGGTACAGCAAAGGCCATGCGTATAATTGGGCTGGCATGGTCCGAGCAAACAACCTTTAGCATAATCTCCTAAATAATAAGACAAAGAAAGCTTTTTTGTAACGATAAACTCTTGAGCTCTAACCTGTTACTCAGACCAATGTTCCTTTTTAGATCATTAACCTGAAGCAAGTACTAGGCAAAACTCTCGCTTAGCCAGTACCAATTACGTTGGCACCTATACGTGCATTTTGTATACTCGAATCAGACCATCTTCACCAATAATATATATATAATGAAGTAGTCGGAACGAAAAATGTCTATTTTTATAATGATTTTATAAGTTCTAATGGGATTTTCTCTCTGTATCACAAAAACTATTCATGGGGTTCCGATATGGTTAAATTCCACTGTCAATAATCCAATCTGTTTCTCTCCCCTCCCTCTCTCTATATATATATATACACGTATATATATATATATATACATACACGTATATATATTTCAAGGTAGCTTGAAAATTGCAATATTATTTGCCGAATGATTTTAAACAGCATTGTGAAGCAAACTTTGACATCAACCGTTACATTGAAGTGCACCCGGACTTCGGCAGCGTTTCATCGTATAGAATATATATGCTGAAACGCAGCGTATCCGAACTGCAATTTTTTTTAAAATTAGGTTATATAGAGGTCAACGTTATTGCAGCTATACTACGAACCGGGTAAAAACTTCACTTAGTTGTAAAACGCTCAATATAAAAATCTTTAAAACCTTCCTATTGACTTTCTTACTTATTTATGGCTGGAGGCCTTTATCTCTATGCGGCCATAACAATCGATTATAATTCGCCTACTAACGATGGCTATACCGATAGTATTCTTATGAAAAACTTATTCGAAATCAATTGTTGAAGTTATGCTAACTTGAGTCCTCGTGGTAACGTGAATTAAAGATATTTCACACCACTTGATGTAGCAGGTGTCTAAGGCAACAGATAAAACCCTAGTTATGACGTATAAACGCTAGAGTATTTTGGCACAAGCCACCCCTGGTGATAATTGTCTACCTAATTATCGATGTATATAATTTAGCAATATACTTTAATAGGGATATACCAACCTAAGAGAAATATGTACACTCAATACTCGAAGTAACTATCAATCTAATAAGAAATAATTAGCACAACATATACGAATATATATGCCTGTACTCTTGCAGTTACAACTTGGCGGAACTGCTATAACTCCAAGATAACATTCTACTACCGTGTTCCAGCGGGCCATTTCGGGTGGCAAACGAACAACGGCGCCATAAGTCCTAAAGTGGTCCACTGGATGACCGTAACAATACTGAACATGCCAACAATTGAATCAAAACAAATGGTCGTCTTACGTCATCAGGTTAGACTTGTTGAGTAAAATAAGATATTGGTGAATAAGCGTCCATTCCAAGGCGGGAGCACATGCAGACATGAACGTTTGAGGAAAATCAACGTGAGATCGGCTCTATCTAAATAATTCCTGCACGAGGCTTGCGCGATTCGCTTAAATTCATTGCAGATGACGGGAGACATTGCTTCTGGTCGCTGCTAGTCAAGAATACATTAACTGCACAAACACAGAAATGTTGCGTTTTCCGGCCATACGGTCCTCAATTCGTCCTGACTAAGAGAAGCTGGTAAAAAAACCAGTGATTGCGACACTTTTCTTTTCTCACAAGCTTCCTGATTGACTCGCCAGATCACAGGCCTGATCGATGCTCTCAGATCTGATATGACCTCGTTCGGGCCGTCGAATATTTACAAGGGATCCGGAGTCTTAAGGTCATATGTCGGTCACCTGGTCTGTATGTTTTTTTCGTTTCAGATTCAGTATTTGAGCCGTTAGATTTACTCCATACTCTCACCGCGAAATTAAGTGTGTCTACATTCAGATTCGAACCTGGATCATCACGTATCTCTAAATTTGGCAGGTAAACATGTCACACACTACGATATTACGGTGCCGAATTGTCTGGTCTAGACAAATCTAAATATAGATATATTTTCCTTAAAAAAAAATGCACCAGTATTGTGCAATAGCTTTTTATTTTGCAATAGATTTTTTTAGCCGACTGAGGAAAAAGGTAAACGAGCCATACATTTTTTCAGATGCTGCTTGATTAACCAAGGACTCTATAAATAACAATAATTCTGAGAGAAAGCAATTTTGGTGGGCAACTCATATTTCTATTGTGTCCAAAATATATGCATATGTATATGCCCTGATGCCTCTACTGGGCATACTCAAACGGCAGAGCACCTGGCTTTTTCAAGTAAGGTACAACGGCAAATGTCTGACGTTCGTTATCTGTGACCGTGACGTTTGCAAGCCTTTATTTCTCTATTGCATAATGTTTACTCTCGTGAATTTTGCTTGTATTAAATAGGATTGCCTAAAGGCATTCAGGGTCGAACCAATGTCAAATTTTTATTCTCGAGTCGTATGTTAACAGCGTTGTCCGAAAGACCTGAGACATACGTCCGCAAATTACTCGAAGTACTTTTAGAAGATATTCGATCAAACGTTTTAAAGCAATATCATATTTGCAACTCTTCATGTGGCATCACATTGGTTTTCTTTCTGCGTATGTGTTCGATCTTCTTCGACCCATATTTGGACTTTTTATTTTACGCGTAATTGATTGCGTCAACGATGGTGCGGGAATACGCTGTCAGTGGAAACGTAAGCTTTGTACAAATTTTGCTATCTTCAATGGTAGGCTAGATGCTTGCGGCTTTGGGTGCTAGTGTGGTGCGTATACAATTTTGTCAAATATCCGCAGAAAATTATAGCACGCCGGGATAAACAGACCATTTCGTCGCAGAATTTTATGTTCTAGTTAAGTAATGCGGCTGCTTTTCGGCATCGACTAATTTCGATATGTGCTCCGTTAGCTCACGGGCCGTAAAGAAAGTAAGCATGAATTCAGCTACATATAATCGGACGATTCGCGCTTAAATTTTCAGGTTCTCAGTGGAAACCCTTGGCTTTGCTAGACGTATGGCTAGTTAGTCGAGTTTATCTATTTCTATGTACACATGGAAAAATATTAAACGCTGGGTTTATATAAAATGTGTATAAAAATACATAACAGTTATTAAATCAAACCACTTGGGGCACAGTCAAGACCGCATAACGGTTATGAACGGTAGATTAACCCGTGAATCAGACAGGTTGTTCCCTGGACATTGGGTTGACTGTTGTTGAAAATAGTGTCAAATAACAAATAATTAAATACTGAATATATATAGACGGCTATAAAAACAAGTAGAGCAAACACAGAAGTCAGTGTCTTATTTATTTTGTTTTTATATGATATGATTCATCGAAATTTTTGTCTGTCTCGTTCGAAGAATTGTTATTTCATCAAGTGCTATCATGCGTTGGCATAATAAAATTAATTCGTTTATACAATCGTCTGAATTCTTATCTTCTTTGCTACTAGCTATATGTGACCTTTAGCAATTCACTTGGGTAAAAACGTTGCAGATTTTTCGGTCTTCTTCCCGAAAGTGAATCGGCATGGTTTTAATAGGGCTTGATTATATCGAATCACGTGTGCCTTCGAACACAATAGTTCACTTAGACATGCAATTTTTTTTTTTTTAATTAAATATGAAACCGCAGCCGATTGTGTAAAAGAGCAATAAAATTAACATTTAAACGGATCGTCAGCATTTGCTGGTGACGCACTGGTACCGACACAAGTGTCATCTATTTTACGGAAATGTCTAGGATTATTGGCACGGGCCGTAACCGTCAACATTGCCACTGTCGTACCTCTCCCAGCGCACGACCGAAAGCTGTCAACTAGCTCCGTTCAGCCTTCTAGGCACGCAGTAATTCTCTGTTAACAGTCGTCCTGAACTTTTTGTGACGAGGTCATGCAAATATCTCCGGCATTGCCATTGTAACTTTATGGCGAGTGCTCTATCATTCTCGAACCGGAACTCTTTCTCGGTTGTTTAGAGCGTGTTGGCTAGTACAGACGCTCAACACAGGGACACGTTTCCCGAACGTCGAGTAGAAAATGGTAGTTTTGGTGGCAACTTCTTCTTTCCTCCCCCTGCTGTACGCACAGGCCAACCATGTCGTCCATCCTCAATACGACCAGGCTCTTGATTTCGGCGATTCGCCCACCTTTTGTTCGTCCACCGACAAAGATACTATTCATTCGGGCAGCATCGTACCGCGACAGCAATAGAACTGCTGAGAATTACTGCTATGGGTCGTAACACTATATATACATGCCGACTTTGGTTAAAAAAAAATACGGAAGGGGGGCGGTGTTGCTTTAGGCATCTCGATGCAAGTTTGTGTTTGTGGCCCAGGGCGCGTCATCTCGTCTCGGTGCCCTTATTGATGATCCGATTTGAGGCCGTTAACGTATCCGAGCTTTACTCTTCCGTCCAGAACCGAACAGTCGAATATGCTGCTGGAGAGTATTATTTACAGACGCTATAATTTGAATCTCTGATCGCTGCATTTAGTACTTAAACCTTAAAGGCGGTTGATCGAATACGGCGCTGGCTGTCATCGAACGTATCGCTGCCAGCACGCTACCGCTATTCCATAGTAGGCAATGTGTTGAAAGTCTCTCCTAAACGATTAAGCTTTATGCCGCTGTAGTGATACAGTTTTCGAGACGACGGCCGAGGCGCGACGAAATGTGTCCCTCTTGCCGAACCGCTCCTTAAGGATAACTTTCGAGGAAGTGATGTCTCGTCGTGACTACCTCGTCTTTTCGTACTACCAGACGGTGCCGTTTTGGGAACATTTAAAAGTAGCGTAGGAATAACGTCGAGCAGTTAATTCGGATCGGACGCGTCGAAACTAGATAGAATGATCATATTTTTATTCATAATCCGCTTGTTGTTGTTGTTACTCTCGCTTCTGCTACTTTTCGATCTATCGAAACTATCGCTGCTACTTCTTTCTCTAAGCGATGTTCGCGCTTCCGATGTTGAAGTTACTCCAGTTGCGGCGAAGGCTGTATCCGTAGCGGCTGAGGCGAAAACGGGTAGCCAAGGGCATGAGGTGGATAATGGGTAGACGCGACCATAATGATCTAGCGATTAAGACGATTATCGATCGGACTACTGGTTCCTGGCAGCTACGACTGTAGACTAACGCAGTAGCAATAGATGGCAGCGTGTGACCAGCGGATGTGGCTCAAGATGGACACGGCAAAAGCTGAAGTGAACTCAAGGGCTTGGACTACGATATATTTCCGAGGCCTCTTTTTGAGGGTTCGCTATACTTCACCTGTATTGTCGGTTAGGAAATTGAAGGTGAATTTTCGTATTTATATATACCATACGAAATAGCCGAGGTTATCATCTGATCAAGTAACATCGATATCAACACGCGAAAAACAAACAATAAGTAATCGATCGGCCAAATAATCCTCTTTTTTTTTGGGCCGAGGGCATTGCTGAAGACTTTCTTGAAAAGTTCTCAACGTACAAAGCTTTGAAATCGTGCCTGTCAGTTTTTTTCTTATATGTTTTTATATAAGAAACACTATATCGCTCTGTAGATGCGCTTTGAATCAGTTTTCTTATTTTATTATAGAACTTTTGTTGGTATTCACCTTTTTTTCTCTAAATGAAAGCTCATCTAACTTGTAAACATTCATTTTACCGAGTGCCCGTAAACCTGCCTCTCTCTACTGAACTTGCTCTACAAGTGATATGTTTTTGGCGTATCCAAGGCTTGCTTCAAATAATAACATTACCTAGGTATACCCAACCTACCCTCAATGATTCTTCTTAAACCGGTGTTCGTATAAAGGATATACATGCTAATTAATAGTTACCGTCATCGTCGAACTGATATTCGAAGAACCAGCTTTTTACTGCGATTGCTTGAGAATCACTTGACACTGTAGACACCAGTTTTTTTTCGAATATCTTTGTACGGTATGATCTGGTAAGTTCGTCCAGCAAAGCTGTCAGCACGTCGTTCGCCTAGCAAGGCATAAGTTTCTGCAACGAAGTCCAGTTCTAGGAATTATTACCATTATTACCTGCCATCCTCTCGAGAGTGACTTTGGAGTCTCTGAAAAACTGCTAAGAGTTCCTATTAAATGAAAGCATTAACAAAGGCATAAGTACGTCCTGCTGAAAAAATTAATACCTCTTCTTAGACCTACGTCGACGCTCCTATGGCCCATATGATACAAAGTATAAAAAATAATCGAAATTAACTTCAACCAACAAAACCTTCGGCCAAAAATAAAGTAAGTTAAAGTTGGGCTTAATAATTTAGCAGTTAACGTTGAGTGTTAAATGTGTTACACATGATGAAAATAATCCTGAAATACATATTGTCTACACAAAACATAAGACAACTTTACAAACTCACTACATGCATGCTTGGTGCAGCGAATGGGCAATGGAAAGTAAATAGCGGCGGGTGGGGTAACAGAATAGCAGGCGACGGCATGCTACATTGAAGGCTCTAAAACTTCAGTGGTATCCAGTCGTCTTTAGTAATAAACATCCTGCGAGGGGCCCGTTTTTTGGTTCGAGCAGTAAAGTAGGTCGATTAGTATAGGCTTGCCAGAGCGAATTAAAGGTACTCAGTATCGGCCCAACGAGCACTACCATATGACCTCCATAAGACTACCATATGATCCTCCTTCTCCTAAAGTTCTTCGCAAACGCTCCCTTCGTATTTGATGCCCAGTTTCGAAGAACCTGCATTATTCTTATGCACCGTCGCTGTGGCCGCAACCTAACCCGTACTGCACACGGTTTGGCCGGCTCAATTCGAAGAGTCCTGCCAAAAAAGCAGGTAGCTGCTATGAGGGTCCAAGGTTAAAATGTCCAGCAATTTGATATTCAGCGTTAAGGTGGCCCGGCTTCCATCTTATAAACGCACATGCAGCCACCTGCCATATTTAAGTTCGGCCCCAAAATAGTTCTGGCCGTCGCGTCTGGTTTCGTTCAAATCCAGACGAATCGGTTAGCTTTACCCGAAACGCGATAATTGCATTCAGGAAATGTGGCGTTCACCGTCTTTTTGTCGATTCGCTTGGGTATGTGCTAAATGCACGCTCGAAGTACGTAGGTACCCGTCTATGTACTCAACATTCTTACCCCGCATATCGCCGAAGAACGAGAGACATTTTTTGACCTTTAATATCGCTTAGATCTTGCGGCATATGAAATAGTAGGTACCTTCTGGACATAAACGGACCAACAGACTCCTCTTATTGAGCAACTTAGATTTAGATAAACAACGCACGATACATTTGAACTAGATCGGACCGACACCACAACCTGGTCTCTAGCCAAAACGTTTGGTCAGTCGGCAAGTCAAGCGAACCTTCGTTGTCGAATCGGTCGGGTCATGTCCTTATATTTATTTTTTGTGACTACCATCATTACTATCAATGAAGTATTTATTATCCACGAAACAGTTTTTTATATTTTCTTATTCTACTTTTGACGGTCCAAGAAACTCTTATTATTATTTTAAGTTGCAACGATCGTATGAGAAATTTTTCATATACATGGAAGGAAGCTGAAGGATTGAAGATGAGAGCGCCACACGATTTAAACAAAGGAAAAAACATGTAGTATGATCGCCGCACGCTATCGCACTATTTTCTCTGCCATCGGCTCCTGTTTTCGAGTACCTTTGCTACGCTGTACGATATTGCCGCACGCGTATACATGAGTGAGTGCTCCTTCAATGTTGCACTGGCGTTTTTCTAAGCGTTTGCTGCAAGAGTGATAGCGGGGACTGTGACTTCACTCAAACGATAAGATACAGACTATGACGGCAATGACGAGGACGGCTAATAACGAGCTTGATCCTAAGAGTCGCAGTAAAAGCAAAGACGGGAGCATACGCCAACAACCTCCGAACGTAAATCTTGCCACGGGCCGAATGAAGATAATGTTGTGTGAATAAAGATAGAAGGTAAACAGTGATTAACGTAAGCAGCAATAAAAAAGGCTGGAGCGAGAAAAAACTTATTTTTCAAAGCACACTTGAGTCTATGGCGATTGTACACGATTTTGTGCAATTTCCAATAGAAAACTTTAGTAACTTACAAGAAACTATTCGTTGTTGGTACAGCTCTTAATACCTAGCAAGTGCTGATAAAATCTTTGCCGGCTTTACTATTGCTTCTGATACTATTTACACGCTGACGATGTTTTATTTTATAGCAGTAAATGGTCACACATTACGAAAACAGGGAGCTGTCAAGGTGCCAATGAGGCAAACCTCTCGACCTGTCGTTTTATATATTCATGAAGATTTTGTACTGATTTTGCCGCCAGACTGACGTTCACTTCGAAACTTAAACTTAACTAACGATTGCAGCGAGAAATATAGATAGTAATAAAGATGCTTTCTTAAAAATGACCCGTACTACCCAGCTATTTATAGAAAAGCCATTTCGACGTATATAAATAACCGTAGGCAACGATCTATTATCAACTATATGCTATCCATCATAATTCAATTTTAATAAAACGTATCATAGTCATCATCATCGCCGCCACCATTTAATGGGTGAAACAACATGCGTTCAATCATTTGTGTCTGTGTTACATTATTTGTGTTTTTTTTTTTTTGATTTTTCGTCATGGACGCTAGATTCACTGCTGGTGCTTATTGGTATTTTACAATTTTGATCATCTGTCGCTTACTGTTGCTGAGCGCCGTAAGGCAGTAATATAAAATAATAAACGACTAACTTAATTTCGTACTTAGTATTCTTCAAATGCTGCTATTGATCACGGCAGCTTTCATCACGCAGTTTACTTCAATGACAGGTTTCAACTAGTCAATATCGAACCGTTCATATCAAAGCACAAGTGAGAATCATACGAGATATTATTGTAGCATATGCTAGCTTTATCCTAATTACCACTGCTGACTGAACTTCAACATCTAATGTTAACAAATAGTACTAAAACCAATATCATCTAAGTACTTCCCTTTCATATGGGCCTTCGTACTAGATGGAACGGAGACTACCACTGCACGGGCTAGACCGACATTCGCTTGCTTTTTGGTAGTAGCTTCTCCATGGAACCGAGCTAAAACGATAGCCAGGTGCTAGATACCGAGTGGAGAAAATAGATAAAGCTTTCTTGATGATAATTTTTAAGAATAGTTTTCATTTGAAATCAAACGCCGCTACAAAACGATGTCAACCGTTAGCATTTGCTCGAAGATAGGGCGTACTTATTTCCTTCGAGTGCATTTGAAGGCAAGATGTAAAAATGGCCGGCGTTTGAGCACATTCTTTTCAGCGCAGACTTTCCAATCGAAGATTGACTCAACTCTTTGTTTTTTGCTGTTTGATTTTACTGCTACCAAAACCAACCCTTAGTCTCCCGTTGCTATTTGCGTTCTTTGCTAGCTCCTAGTAGTTTAAAGTTTTCTGCCAAGCTACTCTATTAATTCTCTTTGTTCTGAGCCAGTTTTCATGCGAAGATCTAGTATCTGATGTCCACACTGACTAGATGCAGGTATTGAGTTTGAAGTGAGTGGAGAAGGTCGGTAGAAGTCGGAATAAACCAGCAAATCTGAGCTTTCCGAATTGACGAAATGGATCTGGCGCTCCTGCTCAGCTCCACGGTACAGTCTCCATTCCGACTAAATAATAATATCGGCCCCAACCAATTCTCGTTCATTATCGAATATTGTATTTTCGATGAGCATATATGCTCCTTTATGGTACCGAAGGCAGCCCTGTCTGTTCCACCATGACTGCATGGAAACGGCAGAAGGGGCCACGAGCGGCTCCCACTTGCGAAGCAGCCCTCTAGCATTAGGCGAAATAACACCCGCAGGAAAAACGAGGACGTAATGATTCCGATGATGCTGAGTACGATAAGGGCATGGAACAAAGAGGTTAATTCGCGGCCTACGGGCAAACGGCAGCACTGTATAATAGTAACACAATATAAATGTTAAGTCGATATTTGTCTTTTGTGCTAGCTAAAACTCCTTCTCACGTACTCGAATAACATGTATATATATTCATTTATAGATGCAGACCGGAATACGCTGAAAACGGCGTAAAAAGTTTTAGGTCAAGAAATGTATTACAAAAAAACGTGGCGTGCTTACCAGACAGTTTTCATTAGAGTATATTTTTTTCCTTAAGCCAAATCAGTATCCTGAAATATATTACAAGATTTTTTTGTATAATATTATGCCCTTGAAATATATACATGCACATGTGATATGTAAGGGTGAAGAGTTCAGCATGGGCCATAACCGAACTCCTTAGGGCAAGGAAAAGCCATCTCGACAAGCAGTTTCCTTTTCTCTCTTGCCCTTGGCTGGATCGCATGGCTTATAGCGATCCAACCAATGTGTGACACAGCCGCCGCCAAGTAAACGAGTAAGAACTATCGACTTCCCAGAAGAAATCAGCGCGAAACAGAGAGACAGACGGTTTGCACGTTCTCCCTAACAAAAAAAAATTGGCGAAGTGGTAATAGACGGCTAGCCCCTTTCTTACGAAATCTAAAAGGAGAACACTAGTAGAGCTCCACATTATCCTACGGTCGACAAGCTGCTCATTTAACCGGTCTCCAACTCCAGGCTGCAATACGCTACGGGACCAACCACGAGCGAGTAGGCACAGGCGCCTAAGTCGTGTTTGGGTTTATGAGGCCTAGTAAGTGATGAGCGCTATAAAGATGTCAGACCTATCGGCCGTCGCTGTTGCGCTTTATCTGAAAAAAAGATGGCGGAAGGCTGGTGACGACAGTCTCATAGCGGAGAGCACAACGCCAGCAGTGAACGACGAACGGAGGACCGCTCAGCTGTAGCGGCTGCTTCGGTGTCCCTCTGCAGCCACACTTCACCACGGGGGATCTGACGAATGAGCAAACGAGTCGCGGACAGCTCGAACAACGGCAATTTTTTCATTCGCGCCTCACTACGGTGCTCACACAGTCGGTGTTGTCATTATAGCTATAATAATAGCATAATAGAGGTTGTACGTGATGAAAACGGTCACAACAGCAGCAGCAGCAGCAGTACAGCCGCCATCGCCTAACTTCCCATCTCCCTCAACTGCTTTCCTCTCAGGAGAGAAGTACGAAGTAGTACCGGCGCGTTTTTTCAAGCAACGCTTCCGTCGCTCCTCTGACGAATACATGTCGACGAACCGTTGAATGTATGAATAGGCCGCTGACCCAGACTAGATCCGAGTAGCAAGAGTGGCGTCGGCCGTCGAGATCGAAGCAACATGCTGTAGAGTTCGAGCGACCTCTTTCAATGTACATCACACTCGAGTCGCTATTTGCGCGCTGCGTTCGTACAGCGTCGGCCACAACGCCTCGATAGGAAGTGCGGTGACTACTACTGGTGCAGTATGATCTCTGCTACAGTTGATTATCGTTCGGGCTATCGAAGCCGCTGCTTGCTAACGTAATGTTTTTCCGAACAAACGAACCTGTCTCGTGTCTCGTATGATTCTGTGCGAGTCTCATTAATAACCCAAGATTCGTTTCATCACCGTTCGCACGCTGACATATTGGCGCAGTCGTGCCAACATGAAAAATATTAACAGCTGACAGAATTCACTTTCTCACGACCCAAAAAGAAGCAAAAGGCCGTCAGCGACACAAAGAAGCCCAAGTTCTCGTCTATTTAATGCATGCTCCTCTTGTTCAAGTAAACAAAGCAGGAACCTTTATTAGATTTAAAGGAAGGAGGCGGTTGGCATCAAAGATTGGCAAACCTATGACGACAAAAGCTTAACAAGGAAGGAAATTTGGTAAAGAATTGTTCGAAGACAGGGGAAGATAGATAATTAGATTGCTACACAAGACGGAAAATGTTAGGCAAAAATTAGAGGATCGGGCGCAAAAGGTAGACTAGCGTACTGTTTTGTGAAATATCGTGCATACAAAAATACATATAGGCTTATAACATTGGCATCATAACCATCACCACTATAGCTATTAACGCGGCAAACAATAGCATTCTGTTTCTAAGGGATTGTGATAGCTCGGAAGAAATTAGCATCACGCAGGCTCAATTGATAGACTATGAAAAAAGTCAACCCAAACTGGACTACACGCGAACAGACCAGTTACTCTATAGCGCCCAAATGATACTGAGGTATAGTTCTTTTACTTTGTTAACTACAAATCGTCATATCAGTTCTATTAGTAAGGTTAAGTTACAGATAATTTGCATGTTCGTCTAGAGGTATCTTGCCAACTCGTGTTTTTGTGCAACTTGTCAACGAAAAATGAAATATATGTGTGGTCAGCTATACATGCTCATGTTATGGCAAACTATGTCTTTTCGCGGCTTTTGCATGCCTTCGTGAGTAATCGTTTTGATGCTTTTCGCTTTTCCTTCGTCCAAGAAGAAAAGGAGAGTCAAAAATGACCAATGTTGGCGCTAGCATCGAAGGGAAGACAGCAAACGAAGGCGCTAACTCGTTAACTCTAATATATTCCTGATCATTCATTGCGATATACGTATATCTGACGAGATTTGAACCGACTAGTTGAAGTGCCCGCTGAGAAAGGCAGTCATGCGTCATTTACCGCCTTTCAACCGGTCATAGCTGGTAGCAAAAGCTTCACATCTGCCTTTTGATTGATATCTGATTCTCATTATGAGGTGTGAAGAAGACCGGACAGCTCTTAGCCGGATCAGTCGATCGAATCTAGCTGGCTTCCATTTGTATTCGCACCTCTGCCAATCTGATACAGCACAGTCTAAGACAATCAAAGTCGAATTGTCTGTGCCTTCGCGGGGCACTTCACCTTGCTCAATCGCACACGATCGCGGCGATAGGAAGAGAAATAGAGAGCTTCACGGGAAGTCACCTCGGGAATTCGCAGTCACCGCACGCTTACGAGACCTCACTAAAGCATCGAAGTCTCACCTAAAATTTGATACTGACTGACCAGTAGCCAGTATTTTCTTCAACTCGCACGATTAGCATTCATTTCTACCGTTACAGTTACTAGACCTTGCTGTAGGGGCAAAGAACTAATCCGGCTACCGAATTTGAAGTAGTCGATCTAGAGGCGGCACCCACTCTTGAACAAACGGCTCCCTGAAATACGCTACTTGGAGCGTTATTTACACCTGACAGACGGACGGAGCTTCGCACGGCAAAATGTACAAATCACAGCTATTAGTACCATTATTATTACTAGAGATTATTGCCCGCACTAGTAGCAGCGACAGCAGTAATTTTACTATCGATGCGAGTGACTCAATAGCTAAACCAAATGCGCAACAGTCTTGAGAAGTTACAATTCTTCACCGTACATTTATGCATCACTTACATTTAAGCGCTTTCGGAGAGAATCCGCGGCGAGGCGACAAAACAACAACGGACTTAGAGAAAACGAGACTACACTCTCTCGCGCATCTTCAGCCGTTCGTATGTTGGCGCACGTAATGTACTAGCCAGCTAGAAATTACTTACGCTGAAGATGTCTAGTTTAGTCTCTTCCCAGAGTCAACATCTTCTCGATCTGAGTTGACTATTGACTGCCGATGTCATGGCGGTGATCACTGCACCTAACCACAATATGGCTTCCGCCACGGAGTAGCGTTAGTGGATATTCCGTAGGCCCAGTAGATCAGAACGGAAGCTGCCCGCGCCATCTACACTTGTGTTTTTAGCTGGCAAAGAATATGGCTGAGGCTGCACTTGAAACGAGCCTGTACTTAGGCTTGTAAATCGAATATCTAGTAGGTTTTTGCAACAACCGTCCGCTTCATCTGGCAACCGGCGTATTCCGCTTCAGATATATTGAATTTGAAAAAATTAAATTAATCGAAGAACCAAGACAGAGAATTCATTTGCTCCATTGGAAACAACATAAAGCCTTTCAAATCATATGTGAAATCCAGATGCCGAAGATGTAGCTTCACTTCACAAAACGTTACAAACGTAAATCTCTCTCACTCGAATTCAGTTTAATTGAATTTTACTTATTTTCTATCTACTTATTATTTCAATTGTTAATTAGTTAAGGCACGTCTCAAAGCAAGCACAGCAAAGGATATTGCTGGCAGGTGTCCTAATCGACAGTGCTCTCCACGCATTTGAGGCTTGAAAGATAATCCTTAAAGCAGATATAGGCGGCTGCCATAAATGCTTAGACGACTCCTACCTTCTAAAACAGTGAACAAATGGTTTCTAAAAGAAAGCCGGCTATTTACTGCTTAAAGTTAAGAAACACAGATGGCTTCATGACTCTTCTCCGTTGCGGTTCTGATCCAGAAAGCACCCAGTTCGCTGATGCTATTATCGTTTTCCTGTAAAGTATATTCTAAAAGCTGGTGCTTATATAGGATATATTAGTCGTTCCGTATCACAAAGTTTCTAATTGACCCTCTACATATTCAACATTTCCCAGCGACTGTAGATTAAGCGGATATAGAAGAAGCATGTATGTATATATATATATATATGCATCGAAATTTCTCTAGTTCTGTATAATTATTTGAGGTGATGTTAAAGATAAGCTGTACCTTACAGCGTCGATGATTGTGTGGGGGTGACGCATAAAAGAGGGATTTATAATTAATATTAAATAAATATAATTATAATAAGGTCTAGCTTTTGGGGCCGAACCTCGATATTCATCGGCTCACGCTAAGTAAGCATCACTCTGCGTGGTATATACGCTCAGACCTAATCGTGCGTGAACATCATTGCTCAAATCGTTTTGAAAAGGCTCAGAGCCTACTACGTGTTACGTCTATTATAAACAAAAGATCAAACAGCGGTTCCATACTATTGATATGATAATAGTCATAATTATATAGTGATAGTAATATTATTTAGTAGTCACGTGGCTCATGCATGACTGTTCACAAATGTAAACCTCTTGTAGAGCTAACGATGTCTGTGATTAGTGTGCATACGTATGGACGTGCCTTTGCGTGTCTGCTGTGTGTAGGAGATCATTGCTCATGGCATCAGCTTTAATACATCGTATGGCCATTGTCTGCATGTGTTGGCCCTTCGTTTGTTTCTTTGTCGTTATCCCAGGCCTGTTGCCGCGTCCTTCGGGAGCTCTCCCAACAGTAATTAGTTAGATACCAATGTTAACAACACCGCTGCCTCTACAACCACCATTAGCGCGAATACTACTGCTATCTGTCGCTGTCTTTATTCTGGCTTCTCTGCAGCATCTACTGTATATCCTATAGCTAGGATACGCACAGCTAGGAACCGTAATCCTCCTTCTCCCTACGACGCGTGTCGGCACCCGAAAGCGAGAGGTCGATCGCTTCTGTCCGGTTCCTACTTAATGCAATTAGCATATCCTGCCAGTGGGGGCCGTGTAGGCTAGGGCCAGCCGGCCAGCCGAGCGAACTGCGAGCCAGAAGAAAGTGACGAACCGCCAGCGGCGGAAGCAGCTTCTACGAAGGCAAATTTCTTTCTTTCGTTGATTTCAACCACTTAGATACAGATTATTGCTAAAGCTGCCGCTGCTACCACTCCTGTTACAGTAGCTTCTGCTAGCGTCACAGACTTTCGTGTTCGACATAGGGTAGCTACTGGTGCAAGCGTAGGACGCTACCGTTGGGCTTCCCAAGGTGTCCTAACCCGTGTCCCTAACATTCTACTTGATGGCGGCTAAGAGTCAACCACTTGAGAACTGGCTACCCGGCGAGCTTAAGGATGTGTATTAACTAGACGCCGTTCCTGTTGTTGTTCACAGCCGAAAATCGGCAATCGACGCTACACAACGCAAACTGAAGTTTTTGGCATACAATGTACTATGATATTGATACTTGACTCTCTACCTAGCTACCGGCAAGATAGAGCCCATCACTCTACCATATCGTCGGCGATGTCAGAAAGGACAAGAAATATGCAGGTACTCGGATATGCGTGGGTATATTGTTCCCAAATGAATGGCGGCAGTGGATCTACCTTCATGGCTAGTGATCGACAGCTGTTTAGACCTGCTTTCTTCGCATTAAAACCCTAGACACACGTATTCATCTACCAGCATACATACATATACGATATTATTGATGTGGTAAAGTAACTTCTTAAGGCTAACTATACATTATTGACTAATTATGGTTAGTGAAAGCCAGGCACTCAGATGAGGGGCCTATACAAGAGCGGGCTGCATTAACGGTTGCAAAAGATCATCGCCATCACGCAACACCCATACACACGTTTATGGTTGAAATAGGGTCACAATGATTATACGGCGTGCTACATATGGGTTAGACTAAACAGGTCACCATATACGACTTTACATGAGCATTTGCCTTTTGTCAACGAAGAGAAGCTACACGATTAGGGTAGCCTTCTACTGCCGAGTGACCAAAGAGAGAGAGAGACAAGTCCGCGACCTCATGCATGTGTTTATGCTTGCCATTTCTTGGCTCAATAAAGGGATGTGTATATTGACTAGTGAAGCAAAAAAAAACTACCAGCAAAAAAGCTATCAGCCATCCACTATTCTTCTATGCGATATGCCTGATTTGATTATGTAAAACTCTTTAGACTTTCCTGGTTTAGGTAACGCACGTCGAAAAGTAAGCAGAAAAAGCGCGAGTTGTCCCGGTGATGAATATTTGACCGAAGCGGGCTGTACAAACATATCTACACAAACACACATATACGTGTGTGTGTGCGCGTGTGTTATATATAACTAAGGGCTCGCACCTTATTTGCCTAACCCTATTAGAATATGGTTTACGTGCTCAGCCCGATGCGGTGTCTGGAGGGGAAGACAATGAGAAGTGTTTCAGGCCACACCGCTACCTCGGGTGAAGAGGGTCGGCCATGAGGGTCAGCTTTACGAAACTTCTACTCAGCACTGGAAAAATACAAAATTCGTAGCTTGAGAAGCCAAGGTCTCCGAAGTTAAAATTTATCTGTCGTCTGGAAATAATAATAATAATAATGGTTTTTTGGCTAGGCGAATATTAGCTTGTTAATATGTTAGATGTGATAATATAATGGAAGCAATCTAAATATGGTTGCTGTATATGTAGGATAGGCGATTGTGGTGAAATAATTTCATTAGACGTTTGTAAACGTTCTACTGAAATTAGGTAAACCTTAATAGGAAATAAGAATAAATTAGCTTTTTTTTATAATAAATAACCTTCCACAAAAATTAACCAGCTTTGACCTAGGCGTAAGAATGAATGAATGATTTGAATATGAAAAACATCATTGTTTGTATGTGAAGCCGTCCATAATGCTTCCAGCCTATATGCGAGCTAACATAAATGTTCTTGAGCTACCAAACTATTGCTATAATAATAATAAGAATTGTAAAAGTAATAATAAGAGCGCGTAAGTGCGCTCGCTGCAGGCACTTATTGGGAAGAACCTGTAGCAAGAAAGACGTTTGATCAGAGAAACAGGATCGCGTTTTTAACCGCAGCGCTTAGTTGATTACAGTCATAACATTAATCCAGCTGTTCGTATTGAGCCTCGTTGATATTGGGATATTGCAGCAAACTGCTTGCTAGACGTACGTAGATAGGATCGTAGCAATAAACAACAAAAAGTTGCACATGTCTCGATCTATCCATACCAAATAGTAGGACAATAGAAGGTGATGAGCTTGGCTAATCGTTGCCGGCTCCTTCCACTCTCTCGACCGTGTGCAGCAGTTGTACAATTCGTAGGAAATTGCCCACAACTTTTTCGAAGGTGAACGTAATGCTGCCACTGATAGCTAATGGCACACAGTAGTGCTTTTGTCATCAGAGTACGAATGAGGTGCCTGCAGAAGCATGAGGTACAGAATACTATGAACTCGGAACATCTAACGGTGGGTGAGTCCCTATAAATACAAAGTTAGACTTCGTTTGTCGACCATGATTCCGGGCAGCTGCGTCAGTGACATTGCGTAGCGAACGTTATTTTAGCGTTGCGTCTGGGACGGCTTAGCTTCCGGTCGAAAGAAACTTGGGGCCGCCGCTTCGCGTCTATTTAATCACACACGTTGCGTAATTTGTGTGAACGAAGACAAGTGATCCCGACCTCTTCTGCTATCCTACATTAAGTAGGGCGCCAATATGATGCTCTATGCTAGTGAAGCTTCATTAGAATTTTTCCACGAAAGGTGAAGACAATGATTAATATCTGTGCTAAGTTAGTACTTCAGTAATTGCTTTAAAAAAAACACTTGATTACTTTTCATTCAGTAGGAAGGTGACAGACTATCTAAGAGCTCAGTTAAGCGCAGCGATTCAATTTCGATAAGTTTTATAGAAAAATAGCAAATGGAAAAGTATGATGTCTTCATTTTTTCTGAAAGTTTTTGTAGCCCGGCAGGCGGTGTTTAGTGTCCATTTGATCAGCTCTTCCATTGCCCCAAATGTCCTGAATTACAATAAACGATAGCAATCGTTTCGTATAAAAGTACCATAGTTCACGTCGTGGATGAAGATTTTATTATTATTACTGTGACGCACGCCAGACGAAACCGATTGACAGACTCTTTCCACCTGGTTACGTGTACATTAAGGGAAGACAGGAAATGTGTTCAGTTACGCTATACGCATACCGCTAGGGCCTTCTGTGTCCCCTCGATGACTGGCTCAAACCTATCCGCGGTCCCGAGTTTATACCGGACTGTTGTTGCATTGTGTGTGTGTGTGTATGTGTGTATGATTCTGTGGCGATTCGTCACCAAAGTTTGTAAAGCTCAACACGACACGCGGATACATTCGTTTCCCTTGTATCGTTGACTTGTTAATCTCGCAACGGGCTTTGGCCACCAATAAGCGTCGAGGGCGCGGCTTTACCGGAATCTTGAACGTTGTGCTCTCGTTGTTTCCGTTTGACGATGAGCTTCTGTGTAGGCTTCGTTTCGAACGAAACACTGGACTGTACGTGTAGAGTGATGTCTTTATTTATGAGTCCTCTTGACGTCGCGACTCATTGCTATTTTTTTGGTCTTATTTTTCTGTATACATACAAGCAGATATATTCATTATTCTTTTTTTCATCGATGTTCAGTATGTACGATATGATTGTGCGTGTATATGAGTATCTCTATCGGCTTACAGATATTGGTATGAAAAATATATCAGTAAGTATGTTCCGCCTGCCCATCATTTTAGCCTTTGAGCCAGTCTCCCCTGGTCCAATAACGATGCTGATGATGGTCTGTGTATGATGCTCTCTACAGCAGCGACGGTGACTGTCAAATTATTATTCAATACTTTACCCTCGTCTATTCAGCAAAAGACAACAGTCGGTTCATAGCGAATTCTCTATATACATTTTATATATTAGACTACGTTATATTACACCCAATCCAGTATCTATCTGGCGTACGCGTTAATCACCGCGTAACGCACTACTTCATTCGCTTGACGACAGACAGAGTCTAATCTATATATTATGCTTATTTTTTGAAGACAACAAAATTATGTTTCTATATTTTTTTTTTACTTCATATACATTAACAACAACACTTCACCGAGACGTGTGTCATATATTAATGAAGTCAATTTATCTTCGCTTTTAAATGCTTCGTCATCATCTGACTATCCTAATCAGTAGCAACACAGAAACTACTGCTGGTGATTGAGACCATTTACACGAAGATGGAAGACAAGAACAAATGCTGAAATGTGTTCGCTTGCAGGGGCTTAGCGTAAGCGTGTAACAACACGGCTTGCCACCATAATAAAACTATGCCAGAAAGCATGACAGGTAAGAGAAACGTGTATATGTGTTATTGAATAACAATTGTTATATACCCATGGTGCTAGTACACATTTTGCTCAGATTTAGATTGTTCTATGACTTTGATCAAGTTCGACAGTAGATACTTCACATAACATTCGGATGTCTGGCCTTGCTCTGATTTCTCCGGTATTTTACGTCCAGATACAATTTTTCCTTCATATGAAATTGTTTCTTTTAAAGGATGCAAACAACATTGGCTGAGTTCGTCAGGTACGTTCTCGAACGGTATAACAGTCGAGAGAAATAGTTTGCGCGACGCTTGCTTGTTCAATCTTGTCTTATATTAACACTCGAATAACCAATTTGTAAATGCTGGAGGCGATCTATTGTTAGATTGCGAAATTTCGTTTGTCTATCAGTCATAACCTTCAGATCTTTGCGGATAGCTGCTTCTTCACTAGTCCGTTGATTTAAACAGAAAAATACGTTCCGAGATCTACAGGTATCGATTTGATTGCTTTCAGGTTGGCCAGCACACGAACCATTCCTACTTGAAATCAACGCGTCATTTTACAAGAGTTTAGCTATGGTACGAAAAGTTAACTTAGCCAAGGACGTAGAAGTTGTAATGAGGTAAAGCAGTTAACTTGCTTTTCACCGTGGTCTCTGGGGATGCAAGTTCACTAACTACTGATTTTGCACTTTATGATCTGCTGTTGCAAAACGCAGGTGCTGCTGGGATCGAACAGCTTGAAGCCCGCGTCCTTAGATCATTACTATCAGTAAGAATAAGGAACACATCCTAAGACGCGTTATATATTACGATACATAACGACACACAAATGGCCGTGAATTGGGGTTGTTAGGGCTGAACTCTCCCAACATAGAAGAGCTAATTCCCCTAACGTTCCCCGTTTGGCCTGCAGTAGTAT
Source organism: Varroa destructor (assembly GCF_002443255.2). Lineage (NCBI taxonomy): Eukaryota > Metazoa > Arthropoda > Arachnida > Mesostigmata > Varroidae > Varroa > Varroa destructor. Next base: position 37,013,638 of record NW_019211454.1, read on the forward strand.
TTTTTGGAGCTTCAACACGAGCGTTTGCTAACTGTGGAAGCAGGACACATCGAATTACAGGGCTATATTCCTTTCGGTCCGAGATGTGGCAGTTTGTAAATCCAGCAGCGTATTTTCTAGGAAGCCCCTGCCGGCACGCAGGAAATGTCTTCTTTTTCTCTTTATTCAAGTAGATTTTTTTCATCAGTATTACGCTGTTCTCTCCTGTTGTTACGAGCTCTTCTGAATGACACCTGAGATATTGGCGTCGTCTGGAGCTTCACTGACACCATGGAGACGGGTCACGATGTGCGCGTGGTGGGTTCCTTCGTGACACGCTTCGCAAGAACAAAACAGTACCTTAGTTTTCTTTGTTTCTAACATTCTAGGCTTCTGTGCACAGTATAAACTAGTCGCTCCTGTCCGAGGAGCGAATATAGCTTGACTTTCCCTGCCATTGCACACTTGTGTGGATCCGATAGAGGCTCACAGTCGATGATTCCCTCGCTCCGTAAACAACACGTTGATGCTGTAATTCATCTTCGACGCTTTATACTCACCGTATGGGATTGGAGCTAACACAAGTCGACAAAGATAAACAGGCACGACAGTATAGAACTTGAAAATATTGTTACGTTTTTGGAGTGTCTTGTCTCTTGCTGGCTGCTATTTCCCTTTTTTCGTTCGTATGTTCTGTGCGCCCTCTATGTAGGCCCAAGCACAATTGCACCCACTCGATAATGGGTTCTCTCGAAAACGTTGCTGTTTACGCTACGGACGGTGTCGACAACAGCAGCCAGAAAATCGTCTAAAAATCCTTCTGCCTTCCTCTACCTACAAAGTAAATACAGACGGACTGAACGCAACGAGGCAAAGCTGGCGCGTCCATGAATGTGATGTTTGCTTGTAGCAGTTCCGAAACGGGGTTTTGAGAATGCCAATGTGAGGAGAAGTGAGGTAGGGAGCAGTCGCTGGCCCGGGAGCCAGCCAACGAACGAAAAGAAATGACACGAGATAAAGCGGCTGAAGGGAACGGAGAAGTGGACGTGAACAAAGTTGATAACGGTATAGTAATTGTAGCTGGCTTGATACAGAGTAAGTGGCACCAGCCCGCCAAATCACAACAGTGAGCAGGTACAAGCAATGCGGGTGGCATCGCTATACTACCTATGGCAGAGGATGGCAGGATAGCCGAGCAAAGTGATGTTGTCTAGAGGCGGGAAAATGAAGTTGTGTGGGCGAAAATGACGAAATCGAGAGAGAGAGAGAGAGAGAGAGACGGGACCTTCGATGGACAATAAATTGCGCTCGGAAGATGGGAGAAAAAGACGAAGGCACCAACAACGACGGGGTCTATGGCACAACTGGAAGACAGAATATGGTAACCGAGGGGGAACAGAAGAAATAATCATGATGCATTCCAATCTGGTTCGATCATCTTTTGTTTGTTTGCCATTTATCCTAGTCTTCCGGCTATTTACGGCAAGCGTGGCGAGACTTCGCAGAAGGGCAAGGCACAGTTATGATATCGAATCGCCAACTGGCCTCCGTCCCTACGCATAATATGCCACTCAGCTACCCCTATGCCATACGCCTCAAAGCTTCCTGGTCCGGCGAGTTAACATAGATACGTTACGATATTTACACCTTGTACCAGATCTTACTCTGAAATCCTAATCACCTAGCACGCTTACTAAGGTTCGATTTGGGCAGTCTAACTAAACTATTGGCCTTCAGTTGGACTGACCGGCCCAACTGCTGCGAAAGCAGCAAAATAATATATTTTGTTCTCTACGGACATACTAATACATACATAATAATAATACTAATACTATAATAATAATACATACAAAGGTTGTATACGATACCAGAAAAAAAACTCTTCAAGGCAGTGATTTTTTTGTAAATAAATATAAGTATAGTTCGAATTTGAAGCGTATGTACATTTTTTAGGATGCCACAGTCGCGATATTTCATCAAATGAAAATTATTCCGGGTAAAGAAAATGTAAGATAACAAATTTCAACGGGGGTAGCGTGTAATTTTCTTAAACAGCAAAATATGTGGAGAAAACAAAATGACATTTCATAAAGAATACGGTACGAAGTTTAATATTTTACGTCGTGTCCGCGCTCTTTTGACCACTGCCTCACGTTTTTTCCGCCTTTCATGTTAGTTCATGCCTGTTTCTCTGAAATAAATGCTTAGTTAGTTAACTTAACAGTCGTTATTTCTAAGCCTCTATCTGCTTCGATCTTCTTTCGCACATTGTTACGCTACTGCCATCCTAAATAGTGTTATCCGCATTTCACATAAAAAGTGCAATGGGTCCACTTCAAAGCCCTAGCGGCAAGTAAGGTTTGCTGATAAGGACGAAACGATAACGACAGGTTTAAAGAACAAAAAAAGAGAGCGGCCTATCGATATAGAGCAACGGACTATCAGCAAATACAAACGGGAGACAATAAAGAGAAACCGCCGTTACTCATAGCTTATTAGTTGGAAAAAGACCACGTTTATTCCGGTGTTGCTCATTGTATTTATGCGTTTTTGACACGCATGGATATGGCCATGCGACAAATCTGTACTGGTTGGTGTAGCATCGACCTATTTTTTTCATCGGATCTACCTTAGTATCAGTGAATTTCGCCTACTCAGAGCTAAGATGCGCTGCCATGTCACGTAGTAGTCGGCGTGCCAAGGTACGGTACCGTTATTGGCCAGCATTCAGAGCTTGTTTCATCATTGTATTTACATTTATCCTAATAGTAATAGAATTAGATTAATTTTGATTATGAGTCCTACGGCTAATTCAGGCTGCATGTCGAAGTGAATAGCTTGAAGTAAGGTACTACTATCAATTGTTTTCAATCAGTGTTTTGTAAAAGTTGGCATGGTGAACTGGGTAAGGTGCGGCGCAGACATCAACTATTGAAGTTAGACAACGCTAAAATGCCTGAAAAGACCACTGTCGTCGACGGCGTCTAGATCGAGTAAGCGTATTACTTGAAGTATTCGATCTGGCTGATGGACTGATGTCACCTGTGGAAAAATATATTGATAATTTTATCGGAACTTCAATTTTTATCAAGATAGCAGGGCTTCGTAAATGCTCCGCACATTCCATAGCAGATTGTTCTAATGGAATCAAAAGTATCTTCTTAAAAATCGTCTGCTACGAAGAACGGTGTTTTCATGTTTGCCCCGCTCATAAACGAAAACATTAGTAAAACTCATCGTCATCAAAGATCGTGTATCCTCTATACAGTTCTAGTCAAGGTAACGTCTGACGAGGTGGATTCAGAGCAGGTTACAAATACCTAAATATAAAAAATGGTGGTAGATATTGCTGCTGCGTTAAATTATCGTTAAATAGCGTTACTGGTTAGTTGACCGAGTTATCTAGTTGAAGGAGCTAGATCTATGGTTCAACGTTTGAGACGACGTAATATTAAATAACGTATAGTTCCGCCAATATATTTCCCCACTCTGATCCGTTGTTATCTCGGTAAATTCCTTTCTTCTTGATTTTCCATTTGGCTGTGCTACGGAACTTTCGAGGGGCTCTGTGTCTATGACTGCCGCTAGTCAGTACTAGGTTGTATTGTGTTAATCAACTACGGCCTCTAATAGTATTTTGCTCTACTAAATACGACGCCAAAATATCGCCATATGATAGTCGTTCATTACGTATTCCGAGATGATGGTCACGCTGGCCGAGAGGCTGGTTACACACGGAATCAAGTATCCTTTTCCGCAGCATTGAACGACTAGATTTGCTAGCCATTCATGTTTGCGACTAATTCGGTCGAAAGCTAGCGAAGGGGACTCTTTTGCAGCGAACTGTTACATCGTCCGATCGCTTTTCTACTGTTCTTCAGTTAAGCTACAATTGTCACCAGATGGCCTTTATTTTCCGCCGAGATCTGAAGCCAACAAACGAACCCTTTACGGCTTTCACTGGATTTTATCTTTCATCTAACGGTATCGCAGTTCTGAATCGGCTGATTATCGGCTCAAAACTGCTCCCCTCTAATAGGCCGTTCTGTATAGGTGAACAGGTATAGACAGAGGACAATTTGATTGAACAGGTTGTCGACTATCGAATCGTACCGTATCGTTCAAGTACCTGTAGCAGACATCCAGCGCGACTGCAACGGCGCGCACCGCAAATGACCGACCGCTATGGCGGGACGGTCGGTTTGGCTTATTTCTTCGTCCTGCCTTCTTTCTGGGTCTCTCACACTCTGTATGTCTACGTAGGAAGGACCGGAACGCAAATCGCTTGTCTAATAACACAGTCCTCCACGGAACCGTGAAAAGATATACATATATAAACATACATACATGCATATATATACATAGAGATAGGTTAGGAGATAAGAACCAAAGCGTCGCAGTAATGTGGCATTTGGCCTGTCTGCATAACGCCAAATTTTAGCTGGCTATCCGTAGACTCTATCAGCAGTGACGACGGCTCCACAGGACACTATCAATTTGTGTAGTAAAAGCAGCGAAGGAATACGGATGACAAAGATTTTGTCGCATATTTTGTGCTTATGCCACTTATCACTAGGCCCAAGTGCCTGTTGAAGGCTCCTTCGTCGCTGGTACGTACGTACGTACGTACGTTAGAGTGTCGGCGGCGGCAACCTTTTTGAAGAATTCAGGCCTTCGGTGAACGAAACTCGAGAAATGTATTTAAATATGCAGATTCATTTATATGGGTTGAAATGAGAATGTTTTAATAATCACTTGCATTAATCGTCCCATGCGAAGAATGCCACTCGTCGCGGAGAGCGTCTATGGATTGTTATCGTCGACAGATACATAGCCATTACATTTTCTGAAATCGATAATTATTAGAGGTTTTAGAAAAAACCAAGGATAATTAGACATATAATATTGAGTGTGACAGAATAAGATATGTCTGTCTCATGTTCGTTCCTTTTACACCAGTGTTTATTATATTTCAGGTACGTTTTAAAACAATACCCTGAGTAACTATTGACTCAACGAACAAAGAAACGTTATAAGAATGTCAATGTGGATAGTCAAAGTCGGCTTATTTTGTCGTATGTATAGGGTGCTTGTGACCGAAGCCTGACTACTGAGTATACGGTCGCTATTAACTTTAAACTAACTTAATTACTGTATAAGTCAAGTTGATACTGAGTAGAAGCCGTCAACGTCCATTATCACTACATTACCGTATATATACATAACTGCCGTACAGTTTATCTTTTAGCAGCATTTAGTGTTATTTGGAAAGTTCCCATTTGAAAGTCAACAAGTCTTATACGTTGAAAGAAATTTCTAGCTAATTAACTTATTCGGATAAAATCATGTATAGTCATAAGACAAAGGTAAGTTAACTAAGCTGAATTAACATTCGCTAGTTATCAGATTTGTACATGGACGTCATTGTAACACGCTGAATAGAATAAATAACGTCGGAGCAATCTATATAGAATCAAACAGATTAGAATATTCCTGTTCAGCTTGCTACTAGTGCGGTAGTATCAGACATACATATAACAAGGGAACAACGGAAACCCGACATTTTTTAACTATCATAAATCATATATATGATTTGTTTAAATCTTACTTCCTCTATTGTTTAGTTACTTTCTAATCGTTGAAAAGTACAGACTTTCTTTCCAACATCTAATCACCTGTACTGCTTAGCCTTGTACTATAGCTAATATCAGTGAAGTTAATTCTGCTGCCCTTTCTTCCGCAAAAAGTTTCAACTGCTCAAAATAAAAGCGAACAACCAAGCGGAATCGGCAGACGTCCTGTTTGGACCTGCCAGTCCATAGGTTACCCTGATTCATGTAAGAAGCTCGCGTTCGGCAAACGTGCGCCTTTTAATATGAAGGAACAAAAACAACCTAAGTGTCGCTTCTCTACCTAGCGCACTTCGTATGTTTACACACTGATTTCAAGAAAGTGTTCGGTTGAAATGGAGGCCTTTAGCAATACAATCCTATTCATAAGAATTCATAAGATTTTTACTCACTGAACGCGGCAAGTATTACGTAAGTAACAGGGATTTTTTTTCTTATAGGGTAGGCGAAAACATGTATTTGGCCAATTGGCTAGTGAGATCCCTGATCAACACCTCATTGGCACAACATTGGCCTATTAGCCATCAATACTATTTGGAGTCGCCTGGTCCGTGTTCGCTTTCCGGCCATTGAATTATATGGGCCAATGGAAATGGATTTTCAATCAATTTCTCTGTCGGGGAGCAATCGGGAGCAATTAAGTTAACGTTCAAGCAGAGTTGGGAGACAACTATGATTAGTCACCGGCCAACACAATCGTCACTTGGCCGCGTTATTGTCGTCAAAGCCACTGAGTCAAAAGTGACCTAAGCTTCCAGGTTCTGGAAACATGTATGCAAGCCAAGTCATTTCGAGCTCAAGACAGTTACTGCAAGAAACAACCATGTTAGGAAATAACGTCCTGCAGGTGTGAAGTTATAACTGGCCGAAATTGCAGGGGCATTGAATTGTCAAAAGAAACAGAAACAATCCGCTATCTCGAGTCGGGGCAGTACGTATTGGAATACGGGTCACCGAGCGAGAATTAAAATAAATCCTCAAGTGATCTCAAGTAGAGTCTGTCTGACACCATTTTCAGTACTTGTTCTCTGGGCCAGACGCAATCGGTAACAGTCATAGTGAAATTAGAAGAGTCGGGAGGTCTAATATGAGCAGATTTAACAAACCCATCTAACAATATGCTGGCTGAAACCGATAAGATCGCGTTCGACTCGAGTGAAAAGATTCTAATGGAATCGGTTAAACCAACACTATATCCGCTGTCGCGTCCATATCTGGACAGAGACACGGGAATCATAGAGGGAATGCGGAACTGTTTCAAAAAGAACAAGCTTCAAGCCAAACGCTTAACGAATTTCCCATGGTGTCATCAAAGAACCAAGTCAACGTACACGAACTCTGCAAGATACATTAGCCCTGAAAATATCTGCCTAACCGGTCTGTTGCAATGGCGTACTTTCGACAAGCGGGTGATGATAAGACAAACGTATATTCGTTTACAGAATACGCATGATGTTAAATCAGCAATAACTTAGGACCCTTGAAAGACTGATAGGGCACGAACAAATTTAACGAGCTAAGTATGAATCAAAATAGGCTTAGTCATGGATGAACGAAGAACCATCCCTGAAATGCGACATAGCCATAGAAACGTAGGCGTCAAAAGTGGATTTACATCGCATGCTAGACAATACGAAGATGGGAAGAGTCTTACAAAGTAAGTTAATGATGTGGACTCGACGATGAGGACAACTCACTACTGGCAGTGGCACGTACAGGAACGTCAAACACCAGACAACTCCATTGGCGCTTTAAACTTGTTATATATATGAGTGTATCAGGCGAAAGATATAGTTAAAAACAATGGATATATGGTACCAGAACGTCACACAGGACATCTGAACAATGGCAGACTTTTTCGGCGGTCGGCAGTATCACGTGAGATCGGTAGATCGAGCGACTCCATTTAATATCCAAAACGGATACCGTCAACTTTGCCGTTTGACACTCGAAACAATCGGCCCGTTTACTCCGGCAATTTTCGTTACACAATAGAACACTTGAGAAAAGCTTCTGGCTAACTATAGCACTGCCCTTAACTTTAACCGTAAAGTGATACAACAAGTTGTCTCTGTAATACTATTGAACTTGGAATAAAGAATACTGCTTTTTCAAAGCTAGTAAACTGATCTAGATTAAATGTTGTAAGTAATGTTAAAAACTCCGCATGGAGATTTATCTCTGCCGATAATCTAAATGAATTGTGACAATGTAATGATGAAATTTTGTTAATGGCAAACGTTCACTAGCACGACCTTCTACAGGCTGAAAAGGCACCTTTATATCTCTAAGTAGTGCTCTACAGAGTACTCAATATTGTAATCTGTTCTGTGTGTAGACGTGGTTCGGGCAATGGGGGCCTCAGTAACAAAAAAAAAAAGGCGGAAGTCTGTTTAGCCTGCAGGGATAAAAGTCATAAATGCATCACGAAATTAAAAAGAGAGTTTATAAATTGAGCCTTCTACAGAGTGGATATATACATGTGAATATTGAGTTGTTCTTAATGCTGTACCCGAACAAAATTTCTAGCAGGTTTAACAAGTGAATCTGATCACCCTCCTTAAAACAACCCTTAATCAAAAAGTCAGACGTACTGGAAATGGCCTTTTGGAGAGTAGAAGTTATCGAATCTAAACTCTAATCAATATCTGGCGCTTTCTCTTATAAAAATATTCCCCGGAATCTTCAGAAGCCGCATGGCAACTGGTAATGATGTAGACCGTCGGTTCTGGGCAAGCAAGGAAGTTCTTAGTCTCAGTGAGTATTAATCTCACCAAGAAAGTTAACAATATATAAGACGTTGCATACTTAGATATATTCAGAATATCTAGATGTTCCTTGATAAATTAACAAAAAAACTAGAAGCTTAATAAGCTCCTGTTCCTTTAAATTTTTGAAAATTTGAGCTTCATTTCAGTCTAGCTTTGCTAGTAAATCAACATAGAAAACATGCACTCTAATTTAGAAAATCCAGCGAATATCTAGTTATCAAAATGTAGACACTCACATAATGAGGAATATTACTAGTTGAAGCATAAGCTGCAGTGCCCTGTTAGATGAAATAGTAGAAAGGGTAGAAGACTGCTTCCGATTTAAGAATCAGAGGTTCGTCTCGACCGAGGTTACCCAGTAACAGAAAGACACAGTAGCAGCAGTAGCGAAAAAAAAGCTTCAATGACACCAAGTCGACAGTCACAATAGCCCAATACACTTAGCGGCTTCGTGGTTTGGCGAACGAGCCTTTGCTCGCATTTTGTTGCGCATCGGATAAGTTTGGACCTGCCATGTTTAACAACTCGGCGTCCTACTCTCGTTACATCATTGACAGCATAAATATCCGGTTAGCAAGCACAGACGGAACTTGACAGGCAGAGCCACTGACATACCGACAAGCCGATCTCGAAACCACGGGCATGCGTCGCAGAACGTCGCCATTGGGCAAAATAAAGGTAATGTTACATTTATAGAGCATATATACCTTATTGAGCAAATTGAAAAGCTGTACTTTCTATTCTCGGTAGCGTTGGCATCACCGTGGTGCAAGTGAGCGAGAGCCGCCGGCGCTCTCAGCAAGACGTATCGAACGCTAAGTAAGTGAAACTAGTAAAAGGGATAGTGCACCGAACGAGGGCGCACGGAAGCCTGTTAACGGCTAGATCGTCGGTGGCGACTGCGCTACAAATAGCCGCAAGTGACCAATATCTAACCATTTCTTCGTGCTAGAACTGCAAGTCCACTAATCACCCTCATTTCGTCCTTCCAACCTCCGTTATGCTACTCCTTAGAGGAACCTAGAAGAATAGAAGAATATCGGCTATCACTAGTCGATTTCAGAAAAACGTCCGCTTTGAAAATAAACGGGGACGATCGAAAGCAGTGTTGACAACGACGATGACGCAACAGCTGTAGAATGGAAATTTTGGTGCCATAGCAGCAGCTGCAGTGGTACGGTCAAACGTATATACTTGGACACTTAGCAACACCAGCAGCACTAGTCGCGGTATCGTTATAGCGTTCTGATGTCACCGTGGGCTAACCTATCAAAACACAGGAGAACGAAGAGCGCAGACAATGATATAAACGTAACGATGAAGGCAAAAGATATACGACAGTGTCGTGATTTCATTCGTTCCGATTTTTCTATCTGATCCACCGTCGCCCACTCGTTGACTCTACGCTCCATCCGTTACTGCAGTGTCGACTTAACGATTGCCGAATGCCTGTCAAGGTGAGTGCCGTTGCGGCTACGGTGGCGGTAGTGTACCCTGCCACAGGTCGTCAGGATGTCGTGTCGCATAACAAGGCTTACACCATAAGGCTCACAAAAAGGCTATAGAAAAGATTAGTTTTGGTACAGGCAGGTTAAGATCGCTGTAAGACGCTCAAATCAAACATCACCATGACACTGTGATTCGGTTTATGAAGTAGTATTCGTGCGTATAACTGATAAGAAGAAAACTGCTAATTCATAGATATACTACTTTGGTTTTCTATTATATGGGTTGTCCATAGACTCTGATTTAAGCGCTTTCGTTTTGTATTTTACCAGAGAAGATGCGCTATATGGAAGCTCCATAAGAGGATTAGAATTAATGCAATGCAGAAGGCACCGTTGTAAGCTTCGTAAAACATCTGTCTACGTATAATGCTATTGATGAAGTTGGACGATGAGCTCGCGCAGTCGCGAGAGTCGAACGCAATGATCGCATCGTGATGATCGCAGAAGTTACTTAGTAGCAATTAACAGTAACTTGGTTCACGCAAAATTCTAGTAAATCCATTTATATTTTAGGTCAACTTGCATAGCTGTCAGCTAGTTTTAGTTAAACATTTTAGTTAGAAGTTTTAGTTAAACATTGCATTTTACAGGCGTATGATTTCCTAGGTTCATAGACCATATCGTTAAAGATAGATGAAATATTTCTATGTATGGTAGCCAAAAAATAGTCATATAGAGCCATTGACTGTATATTTACTAGTAAAAATTTCTATCTGTCTTTATTCTAATTTTATAGTTGAAATAAATCTCGGCGTGAGAGATACACGTCGAATTATGAGTGGTACTAGTATGTCCATCGTCATTTCTGCGATATGCAACCACATCCCTCCATAACGTTATAAGCTCATACAAGCGGCGTTGATTGCTAGTCCAGGAAGATGCATTAATGGTCCTTACTAGTGACATTAGACAGTCCCCAGCTTTCAGAGAAATGGACACGAAGGCCGTTTCCCTGCCCTAAAATCAGTTAGTTTCGATTCATTACAGCGACGACTACGACGCTTCCAAGTACGTGATGCTATGGCAGATAGGTTTGTACTGCCTATTCCAATTTCGTTGCTGGTGGATTTGATTCATTTCGTCTACTGGACCTAACAAGCACAATTGCAGCAACAGCAGGCCGCCTTTGAACTCTTCCAGGCTCGTTTTATAGCATCTGTGCTCACTAAGTTTCTCTTTCTTAGCTGTTTTCGGTTCGCGGCATATATTTATATATTGAGGGTTTGGGCAACCTATAAATGCATATGTCTGTATGTTCTGTATGACATTTGACTACTCGGGAAAATCCGACAGTTTGCTAGCCTAGTTGTCGCTAATGGTGAACGGTATAAACGGAATAGAACTTGTAGACCGTTATAATTTCTAAGAAGAAGATGAAGTATATACATTTTTTTTTTTGCAAAATAAACTTACAACAATTATGTTCGTGGTTGCTTCCATGTCACTGTTTCTTTTCGCAGCCTCCGACAGCAAAGTCACGGCCAGACGTTGCGGCCGCCCCGTGGGCGTCACCACCCCCCAACACGGCCTGTACTGATTGTATCAAATCCACCTTCCATCTACATACATTACTCATGCGTGTATAAATATTCCATATGCACATGTGCTTCTACAGTAAGCTAGACGTCACATACTGGATAACACCGATCGTCCGGCGCTATTCACACAAATAATACAATTCGATCTAAGAAGCTTGGCGTTGGTGCATTAGACACAACGACAAGCAATCGATGATGAAAAAGGAAACGCTGGGAAGACCATAAAGCACCCAAGACAGGTGCCGCCCCTTTCGGCGCCCAACAGAGATCGTGTCGCTTTTAAAGCGTTCGAGCAATCATTTCTAATATGCCACTATCATCATTGTGCTTGAATTTTGCAGTTTGTCCATTTTCATCTGAACGCAAAGAAAAGATGAGGCCATCTGTCTCACATAAAAGAAAGTATCTCCTTTTAAAATCTAGGCCAAGACTGCTCTGGAAGGTTCATCCTTGAACAGGTGTATCGGCGTGCAGATACTAAATCATGCATCGTACCATATATACCTGGCTTTGACGGAGACATTTAGTATGGGCCTCTATCTCTTACCAGAAGCAATATATCATATAGACTACTGCTGAGTATAGTTGCCACCTGGTGAAGTTGACTTCATTTCAGAGCCAAAAAAATTTCATCATTTAAAACTCTAGGCGGCCTGTAATAATAACTCGTGTGGCCCGTTTAATATCTTCAGCAACTCTACGCTGCCAGCTCTTTTTTTTATTCAGAGGGCGCGTGGGAAGCGGAAATGCCACTGCGGTTCCATATGACTGGTGTTGGCAAACACGTTACCCTTAATGACCTATAGTGGTCTGCCGACCAACAAGCACGCCTGCTAAATACAGAAAGAACGAAAACAAAATACTTAAAATAACCTATTTCGCAGGATAGCCATAAAAATAGATTAAGGAAAATAAGGTAAGAGGTAATTGATATAAAACTAAGCATAGATACACGAACAAATGGAAGTATAGAAGACACAATGGAGCATATTTTAAACTCCTGCGCTTGTAAAACGTAGATCTAAAGAACACTCTAGCTATTAGACCAAACACTTTTGGAAAGAAATAGACTAACTAGAGCAAACATTGATGATTTGGAACGCGTCTACACAGTAATACCCATTGTTGGTAATGTATAGCCAATGATAACACCTGCTGCATTCATGTCAAGTAAATAGAAGGTGCTTTCTCAGGTAAAACAGATTCTGTAGCGAGCTTTTATTTATATATAAAAAAAAAAAAAAAAAAAAAAAAAAAAGTCTCTACGAATACGACTAAACAACGAAAGAGGACCTAATCAAAACCCTAATCCTAGAAGTCTCTTAGGTTGGGAAGTAGTTCTACGCGAACGCCGCCGATTAGAACCGTACGCGTTGCTAGAAGCGGAGACTCATCTTTTTAGCTCGATTGAATACCTATTACGTTATGCGCAGCCAATAGCATGATCGATCTTAACCTCGCTGGTCGCAGCCGAGGAAAAGTAGATGACGAAAACGTTTTCAATGGAGCAAGACCAAAAACAAAGTCAGTTACATCGAAGCACGGCGACCCTTTTATATGTCGCTGCGACAGGATTTGGAACATGTACATGTACACCGTTTCGCATGCTTATTATTTCGGTACACATATTACAATCACGCCTCGCCATGAAAGATCAACTCACGACTGCGCGGATGTTATGTCGGCTTCTAGCGCCGCCATTGCTAGTTCCACCTAGTCGATGGCGGCGCTGCAGACGCTGGCGAGTCGTTTTCTATGCCACCCATTTCGTTCAGCCAACAAAACTCCTTTCGTGTCTTCAGTCTCGCTCTGTCGGCTTGTAGAAAGTCCACTGTCCGACTGCCAACCGAAATGTCACTGCGGTTCCAGCAGCGATTAATGCTGGTGCTGTTTCTGTCGCTACTAGAATCAACGCTCCGTAAACAAGCCGTCTCTGCGTTTGACTACGCTCTCCTATCTATTTGCGGTAGCTTTCAATGCGCTCGCTCGTACGCGGATGTAGTCGGCTATGACAACGTAGATAGATTCATTCTTGTTTGGTGAGCCTGTGTATAAGTGCGTGCTCGTTCCTAGTCCGATTTTCGAGGTAGTCGGGCTATTTCTGAACGGTAGGCTTTCTCGCTAAGGAAACATCTAGAAAGAGGATGATTAACATTAGGCAACGCCATATTAATTAATACAGAGAGGATCCGTTGCAATTATGTAGGTCATCTTTGTCGCAGCAGCAGCAGTAGCGAGAACTACAACTACAGGCGGAGCGAGCATAGATGTCTTTATAAAACCAAATCAAAGCTGAGCTTTGCTGCATGGATCGGTATACTAATTACAGTGATACAATATTAGACCTAACTGAAAGCGATGTAATGTTTAGCGCTAAAAGTGGGACAGACGGAGCAAAAAGTGAAATTGCCCCATGTGCCCTAAGCGTCTGCTGCCGCTTGTTGTAGAGCCGCTTTGTCGTATTCAATAGATAGTTATAATAATTTAAAGCACTTCGTAATTCGCACTAGAAAACGATACTGCAAACACAGATAAACATCAGTAATAATAGCCTATAGAACAAACCGAAAAAAAAAAGCCTAAGCAGCCTGCACTGGCGTGACTGTAGGCGCGCAACGCCCTCTAGTTGATGACGACGTAAACAGCTACTATGTGACTAGAAATTACCACAGCTGATGATGATATTGAAAATGAGGGCGATCCGCTGCCGGGGGTAATCTCAGCTCTAGCAATGAGTGAGGGGGAGTTGGATGTAAACGTTCACATCTTGTTAGCGCTAGCCACCTAACGAAGTCACTTCACACCTCTAACTTCACACTTCGGCAGCGCCGTCAGCACCTCATCCTATGTCAGTTGTTACCTACAAATAGCTATCTATCCTTATATCTGTCGATATCTGCGCCTACCTTTGAAACCTGCCTCTCGTTTGTCTTCTTAGGCCAGACCACTGTATGAACTTCTTGTTTCGCACATCAGCACCTCAGCGTCGTCGCCACCCGGTTTCCTTTTCTAACTAGGTGTGAAAATTGCTCCTTGTTCCTTCACGAAGATTCATGGACATTCTCTCCCATAACGAACAAGCACAGCCGCTATGCCTTCACACCCTACGACTGGCTCTACTACTGCTAGTGCTATCGTGCATTTTCGTCCACAATCAGGCGAAACTACCGAAGTGGGCTTTACGTAGGCAAACGCTTTAGGTGTAGCACATAGATATGGCTTTAGGCCAATAACATAAGACGTATTCTTGCTGGCTGCCCACAACAGCTGTCTCACCAATAGAAGCCTCCAACAGGACGATGATCTTCCTCATGATGTTGTTGTTGACGTACTGTAGAACGAGAGTTTCACACTAAGTGAACGGGTCGACTTTTTCCTACCTACTCAGTAACGGGAAATTTAATTTACGCTGCAGCTTCACGTAACGAACGGCAGTTGTAACCTGCTATCATTCAAGGGGTCACACGTGAAAAATAGTCGTCTGTACGTTGATTAACTAACATGCACGCTTGTCATTGTACTGAAGTTCGTGACGAGTTTAACCGTACATCTTGCTATGCATCGAGAAGAAAAACAAACCTTGTAAAGGCAGAGAATTATCAATTAATTATGTTTACGACTATAATTTGCCATACAAATATAAACACGAGTAGGATTTCCACGATTAGATTAAACTACGACTAAAAACGTATTACGTGAACAATGCACACGTGTACATATAATTGTCGTCATTTATATTAGCCGTCGGTTGTATCATCTTTGCGAATTGCAGAAACATTGATAATTAGTTAATGGAAGTTCGGAAAATAACTCGGTGCAATGTTATTTGTGCAGGTGTCACAACCCCGCTCATCAGTCTGCATTCTGGGCCTCGCGCCTCTGGAAACACCTTGAGATAGCTCTTTAGTTGTTCTCTACTTTCCCCCAATTGAATATTGATACCTATCCACGAACCACGCAGAAATAGGTATTGATACGCAATATGGTATCATTTAATTCTGTCTCAGATAGCTTACCATATTTTACCGATTTTGGGCACAGCGACAACCCTCTTTGCACTACCATCATAATAAATGTTTCGCATATACTTGCATGTAATAAAAATATCTTTCTTAGCTAATATGGAAAGCAAACGCAAATTATTTTTAGGCCGATGAAGCAAAAAATTTTAAATCTCACATATACATGTATTTATATACTCGATGATTAACCTGTCCTAACTTTGTCTCTAAGGCAGCACCTGTTACCTTTATATTTGTACATTCTATAAAATTCGTTCGTACCTGTTTTTGCTGCCTTTCCAAGATGCTCGCCGCCTTAGGCACTCTATCCCTTTTACTCGTCCCTTCATCTGGGACGGATGAGCGCATTATTGCGTCCGTCTTCACTATTCCGAAACGAATCCGAAATTCTACGCGCAAAAGGAGCTTAGCAGACGATTATTTTATTCAGCATAGAAAAAAGAGAAGCGAAGAGATTGAATGTCATAGATATAACGTGTCCACGATATGGTACGCTTGGACACTGCTAGCCACTTAAGGCAATAATAAATAGTGGTAGGCGATTGGTCTGTCCGTCAACCTGCCTGAAAGTTGGCCAGTGGCTTTTTATAGAAAAAAATTCACTTTTTTTTGGCCTTATCCATTCACCTGCTACTGGTGCTATTTTTCCTCCTATGAGCATCAGCCATCTTTGGCCGATATCTGCCGTCTTCCCATCCCTCTTTTGTGCGCAAGTGCTCATCCATCTCGGCATGGGTATACAAGCAGACGTGTTGTGCGCCACGTTATTGTACTTGTACGGCACGCCCCTTGCCTCATCGAATTTCATGCAGATCTCTGTAGCTATTTGGTTGATTAGTTTTTCATGTAGATGGCTTGCCCTCGAAGTTTCAAAATATCTGCTCGTAAACGCACAAATTTATATACGTGTGCTGTTTATTTGTCAAGCTTTACGTCTGCTGTGCCCAGAGCGCGCAATGGAGCCACACGAACAATAATAATTGTAGCAATGTAACTACATATAATGAAATAAAAAATTCTACCATCCGTTCTGTCCTGTACTGCTGAGTCGGTTTTGAAAGCTAGTTTGTCTCTCGGGTAACGTACGCGCGAGCGTAAGTATTTTCGGCGATTTCCTTGGAGGCCCAAAATGACAAAGGACGAACGTGTCCCTGCTACGCCTGTTGCCACAGCGGCCATTGCTGGTTCCGAATGAGAGGATAAAAAGCATCGCCGATAATTTCAACAACGACGACATGGTCGTCACTTATGCCTTGGGGTTCCCTAACCAGGCAAAACAGCCTTTAGGATTAAAGGTTCGATATTCAAATCTCGACGCTTGACGAGCCACAGTAAAGATAGAGCCCTCGCTCACTTACACGCCAAAAGGACACACTTACATGGACTGGCGTCGTTGTCGTCATCGATCAGTCGCTCCGATGAGTTGTTTGTTGGCTGGTTAGTTTGGGTGGACGCATGCGGAGACAGACAGCCAAGCCACGGGTCATTCTATCCGTCAGGTGCGAATTAAAGTCATAAAATTTTATTGGCAAAACGAGAGTCACCCAGCCCAGTTGGCTTGTGGCACGTTTGACTAGCGAACTCAAGCAGAAGCTGATGTTAGCATTCGTATCTTTGTTTCTGTTCGTTGCTGAATATCATTCCGCTTCTTTCACTTTGTGTCTCCGTCCTCGGTTCATGTCTGGTTTTCTATTCGAGGCATCATCGGCACGCCGTCACCGTGGACGGTCAGCGTGTGCCTTAAATATACAGGTCCTGACAGTCGGCTCGTTTAGTGGACCCAGACATTCGGTCCGAGCGATCAATTCGTTGAGCTGTGCTGATTACTAAATAATAACTACAAACTATGCTAACTCAACGACTACCACTGCGGTACTCGCTGCTGCTGCTGCTTTGGCTAGTTGTTTCGCATTCAGCCGTTGCCGAAGAGAGAACAACGAATTAACAAACTACCTGGTTTTCGTTGGAACTCGATCCACAGCGCGCATCTCTGCGGAGCCATTATAGAAATACCACTTTTGTGGTCCGCATTTTACTTCCTTGCTTACCTTTTTCAGTCTTTGTCGCCCGACGGGAGCATCAATCCGTATTGCGAACATACATTGTCTACACTAGATGCAGACGGCCATGGATATAGTCCAGATCTCCAGTCTTCCTGCTTCTGAACAAAATTTTTCCATGACACCGATCTGCGTCCGACCGTCCCCCCTGCACGCAAAACGGCGACGCTGTAGGTTGCATGCGTACGCGCCGTTAGATCGCTCGTTGTAGTTGATGCGTATGACCGGCCTTTAAACTTTAAAGCAATTTCCCAAATGAAACACACGTTTTCTGAGGTTTTTCACCCTTTTTCAACTCCCGCATTCGAGAGTTCTACACCTCCAAAATACGTGCCGTACTGGTCGTTTACTTTTCGGAAAATTGGCAACGCGAAAATAACAAGGTTCATGTGAGAAGACGCCATCCGTTTCGCCTTACTTTAGTCGAAACGAGCTCTGAGACGATTTTGCAAAGACCGCTGTATCGCCCGCTGTGCAGTAACTCAGAGTTTCAATGAATTCGGGACAAAAAAAACTAGACTGCAGCGCCACTATTGGATGAGAACCGGGCGGTTAGTCAGCTGCAAAACATAAATTTAGAGGAGATGGAATCGCAATTTTACAGAGGTATGCGAACGTGCGTAATGTATGTAGGCGCACTATGAAGCCGACAACTGCCTGCTTCGGGAAAGTAGTGATAGACGCGCCGTCGAGTGACTGACGTTGAAGCTAACTAACGCGAGGAACAGCAATTTTATTTAAGAGGTTTAGATGGAAAAGACGTAGCGGAATATGCAGAACAGACAGTCGATGCAATGCCTTGACCGTTTTGCATATACATCCATAGATACACGAGGACCTGTTAGCCCTCACTCCTCCGCTCATCTCCCTCATCCTATCAAGTGGTAGAACTTTTGCAGGACTTCTGTAATAATGGAATAACCGTCCAGTCCAACTAGAAGAAGTCAAGTAATGTATTTCATGTTAACTAGTTGTACCAGCTGCCGTAACGGCCGCGGCCTGTCCGAAGAACAGCCGCCTGGCGTACAGCTGCTTAACGATGGTTCTGAACACAAAGCTCAAAGCATTTAAGTTCCGTAGACCGTACGTTTAATGTACGTATGCTACGCGTATAATGTATCGTTATATAGGCACTATAGTGTACATGTCATCCTGTGTATTTTCTCTATCCGTATACATGTTCATATGTGCTTCGAACAGCCTATATAGTTTGTCTTCTAAAATGCTAGTAGACCGAATGCCATAATGTCGGGTGATTTTTGCAGTAAAACCTATGTTTAGACTATGAATCATTTACATGATTAGCTTAACGTTGCAATGTAACGATGCTCTGACGGAGTCCTACCACCGAGTGACAATAACTGACGCTTTCGAAATAGTGCTTCTATGCCCATGATGTGATTATCTAGCCTGCTACGTATTATATCGAATATATATTAGATATGAACATGCATAAGCGGATGTCAACAAGGAAACCCTATCGTAAAGTGTAATTTATTACATACCATTGCTGTCCACGTTGATCGATCGCAATGATAGTTTAGTTACTCGACCAGATAAATAAACACGGAAAAGAGGCGAGAAACATACTATGCCTGTGCTAAAACATCTTTCCTATACCGATGAACACCTTGAGAGAATGTCAATGTAAGAGAGGCTAGTGAACCCCCGTTCATCAAAGCTGTTGGCAATGCACTCCTATAGATGCCACGCCAGTTACTCGCTAAAATCGGTCGGACTAAACTGTTAACCGAAGGAAAATGACAAACTTGCGACAATATGTTCCTAACTTTTACGTTGCATACGAACAACACAAGAGAACGACCTTTGATTGCTGCATAAGTACTGATTTTTTTGAGTGCAGTGCGTAATAAATAGTGAACTATTTCTAAAACGAGATGGCGCCAACTATGTTGCGTTTCATCTTCAACTTTCTCGTAGAGGAATAACATACACGCGAGGTCACTTGCCTTTTCTATGTGTATCTCTATGTTCCCTTGCTGACCCGGTAATGTACACCGTCCTCAAAGACGAGACCGTTTAGAAATTCTAATCCGACATATGCTTGTGGACCGCGTCTTGCTATACACATACGTACGGAAGGTGTCACTTTAGAGGATCCGAATGCACGTAAATGCTTCGTGCAAGAATCGTATAATGAGATAAGGTTGGATATGAGGTGAGACTAAAATAGCTTCTAAAACTCTAGAACCTTTTATTTTGCAATTTATATTTTAATACTCTAAACGAACCTATAATGTTGCCCCGCAAGAAATTGGTTATCCTCTTTTGATTGGGCATGAGAGTAGCCAAACCGGAACCGTCAGTCTGTCGAATGCTTTCGGCATTATCAAAGTAAAATGGCGATACTTCGTGTAGATATGAATGCTTAACGGGGCTGCAAGTCTCGGCTGCGGCTAGGTATACTAGTACATTGATCGACATAGCGACCCAAATTTGTCGCATTCGTTGGCCTGCTTTTTTTGTGTGGGTGCTAGATTTGTGAACAAATCTTTATTGGTATCGTGAGCTCCCCGACCTGAACCCCATGTGGAGGTCACACTTAAGCACCTAACACCACCATGACTCGTGAATAATAGTGCATGCACTAGTCATAAACCCCCAAACGAAGTTACTGGCCGTCAGACAGCATTCCTAAAAGTCAGCACGCTCATACGTAGCATCGAGCAAAAGGGTGTATATGTATAGTCTGGTTTTCTCTTTTTATGCTGTTTCAATTGCTATTCCATCGGATGTTGAACGACAATTTCTTAATAAACCACATCTAATCTGCTTCTTTCTGTGCGTAGCGGTACCATTAATAGAAGATGCTGCAGCTAAAGGCCCACATTTTGGATCCTGACCGATGGCGCGCTGCTGATACATAGGATACAGATTGGCTACGTATAGCATCAATGACGAGTGGAATATTCACTTAAATGCCTCGGTCACGACTAATCTGGGGTGAGAACGGGAAAAGGCCCCTTTCTTATAGGCTACTCATACAAACACATAAACATAAAGGTATATAGGAGCCACAGCATCAAGCGACAGGAAGTGCGCCCTACGAAGGAGGCCACTGCAGCGCTAACAACGAATAGCTCAAGTAGTAACAAGAGCGATAAAGATGGAAGCACATGGAAAAATAGCTAATAGAAACTTTTATTTTCAGAGTAGAAGACGATGATCTAAAGACTGTCCCATGTATGTCTAATCGCATCCGATCCAATGGCGATTGATAGCTGTTTGGGTTTGCCTCATTCCCTACAGCAACCCATTCTACGAATCCTGGTTTTCTCACGTGAAACTCTCGATATCGTGATTTACGTAACAGGCTCGCTACACCGAAACCTTTCCGTTCGGGCTCTTAGTGGGATCTACCTTGCTGGGATACTAAACTAGAAAATAGTTAGCAGATTACTCAGTTATTAGTGGCAAAGCGGAAGGATGTTCTCTCTTCATTTGTTTTATATTTCTTAAGCACTCCATTTGTTACCGGTACGCCATCAGCACTAGTGAGTATGAGAGATACACGACAAATAATCGTCCAGGAGCCGTAAAGTCGAACCCGTCATCAGCATGATGGAGAACTGGAGTAACTGACTATATTTTGTGTTGGATAAATTGAATCGGCATGTTCATAGGCAGAAACCTTCGCTAGCGAAGATGATCATAGCTTCCTTGCTATTGCGTAATTGCAGTACATGCGACCTTGCGTATCTGTCTGCTGTCCCAGTTCAATTGTCCCTGTTGTGCACGTTGTCATTGATTTTGAAATAAGGGCATTATTGATTCTACCAGATTTTAACCTGTCATAGTAAACGCTTCCTTAACATGTACAGATAATTTCTATTGTACCATATACCCCATTCCGCAGTGTCCTAAAGGTTAACCACAAAATTTATTTATCTAATTAGCAAATGTACACATGATCATGCACTTGTTCGCTCTGCTGCCTTTATGTTGGATTACATGGCATTATGATGTTCCGTTTTAAACCTAAACCTAGTTTTGCATAGGATACTACAGGTTGTTTGTAGGTCCCCATATGCACAGCACTTACATGCGTTTCAATCGTTAGCAGCGCGTGGTACGAGTTTATTGGGTTTGCCTCTTTAGTATGATTTGTTGGACCGTTTTACGAAGCTTCTTTGAAGTCAGTAAATGGCTGCTTTCGCCACTGTACAACTGGAATCACAGGGACACTTGGGTGAGTCGGGCCACTCGTATGGTCATAGTTCCGTCCGTAATCGTCTTTCAGTAGTAACCTTCCTGTCGTATTGGCGTCGTTGTCGTCACGGTTGTTACAAATGGCGACTGTTGTTGCCGCGACGGCTGCTGGCCCTGCTGGCGACTTCGTCGATATTCATTACCCGATCAGCGATGCTGCTCTCGTTTGTAGCGGCATTACCACTCCAATCGACAATCGTCTTAATGGTCCATTAAATTCGCATCTATTTCGCTCTCATCTCCTGACGCCTCTCTATGTCGTGTGGGGAGTGCTCGCTCATCAGCCCATATATTACATAGGCACCTCAGGCTGCCCGTAACTGATGCACCCCCTGAACCCCTACGTCCGCCCTCTTGGCGCAGCCACCCTCCCGATGCGACACGCTGCACTCGACGGAAAACCCAGTCGATCGTTCTGGACTACCATTCACTACCCTTGGTACTCACTAGTAGTCATCTATCTACTGGCAGCAATTTCTCACTTGAGAATCGGCACGTCGCCTCTATCCCTGCAGAGTAAAGGAAGGAACAGACAGGTCGACCATCAAATCAAATCGCTGTCAAAAGTCGGCTTAACGCCAAAAGAACAAATGCATCTATATATTCAACTGTACATGTGTGCATATACGTAGGGCAGGTTTTTTCTAGCTTTTTTCGAATGGCAGATGCAAACGATTCTGCTTTGTCACTGCGGAGTCATCATTGTTTAGTCCAGGGCATATAGACCACAAAATAGGCTGAAAATGAAAGTAGTCCAACAATGATATTTAGACCATAGTCGGCGTCGGGTCGACCTACTTTGTGCACCTGATGTTGCGTTGGGTATCGCGGGCGGATAGTCGTGTTAGGTGCGAACCAGGTCATTGCATGCTGGGATAGGCCCTAGCCTGGATTTATGGGGTGGTCACACAGAGAGACCGCCGCAAAAAGCGATTGATAGCCAGGGATGTTCTCAGTCAGTCTAGTAATCCAGACAAAGTGTATAGAAGACTATGCGGGCTGTAGTTTAGGCTCATCTTACCCAAGGTTGAACATGTTCGCTAGAGAAGATAGACTGTTCATTTCCAAAGCGTTATTTTACTCGTCTGGCTAGTTGCTGACTGACTTGCTTGATTGGCGCATGACGCGCGCCACTTGGGCGGGGATATCCAAACGATTGCGAGTGAGCCAATTCGAAACGAACTGTATATTTTTGCTCTGAAGGCTGGTGGTGATCAGTGTCGTAGAAGCAACCGATAAAAACAGGTGCCGTTAAATTTCGAATCTTAGCGCTCAAATAGCAGCTAGCCGGGAAGTAAATCAACGAAGAAAATGTCTATCTCGCGAGTTTCTGAGACGTACCATTCCATACAACCACAAAGTCCTTAATATCGCGTGTGTATTTGCTCAATGAGCTTTGCTTAAACGAAATACTCTTTCTCGGAGATGACTAATGATCGCTTTACTATCGATATAAACGGCCACACCCTCGTGTCTCTCCTGCGCCCACATTCTACCAGGATGATTTTAACCAGGTTTCACAGGAGAAGGTACAGGATCACTTTAGAGACGTTGTTTCGATAAGTCAGGCTTACAGCCCATTACCTAACTTGGTTGCAGACGGCAGTTCTTATGTCGCAGCTGCAGAAATCGCTTACCATGATGGAAACCTAGGCAGGAATAATTTTCAATCTAATACTCGTCGAAAAGTCAGAGGTTTCTCAGCAATGAGAAGAACAATGTTTGAGACTTTAGCATCTTGTTCGTTCTTAAGAATCGTATGGTCCTATATGAGGAATTTACCATGGGATGTTGAGCTAGCTATAAGCTGCAGTCGTCTTACAGGCGAAATACATATGTGTAAACGTACTTTCATTCCAAATATCATAGGAGTGTGATGTCCACTAGCAAGTTAATAAATATAATAACGGAGAACGAGGCTTAGTAACGTAAAGATAAAATTTATTAGTAAATTGAAGCACAGTTACCCGTACCTTGTCAACCATTTGCTGGCTGTAGAATTAGCCTCCAACCCAAATTAAGCTACAAAATTAGAATCATATGTAAATGCATGTATTTAGTTCTTACGACTATTACTAATTAGGTGGTTTAGCACAAATATATAATGGATAAATAATATTTGGTTTAATTTACTACGTATAATAGTTACTTGTCTAGTTGATATACAGGTTCAATGAGAAGAACTACGAGGACGGCTTCCAGTACGTTAACCTTCAACGACAGACACCAACGAAGTCTCTTTCTTCAAGCATCAACTACCAGTACAAAAGATCGCGAAGACCCCTGATCAGCTTGTGCTGACATGCACCTGAAGGAAAAGATAGGAAAATACGTGACTGGTCCACCTTATTCAGAGCAAAGTGATACGATATCCTAACGATTCCCATCGTAAGAAATAATTGGCAAAGTTCAATGTCTAATATAGAGATGGACATGATTAACAAACGCTGGTCTCCGGTTCCATGTATGAAACAAATACACTGCGGTATTCTTAGCCTGTTGTAGGCATGCTCCACACCCACCAATTACATTTAATGCAGACATATTTGTAGAAATACCAGCGCTTTAATATCCGTCTTGGCTCATTGTCTGTCCACGTGTGGCGGTAGGGTTACGTGAATGTCCGACCTCGTACTAATACCCCGAATGATACTTAGTTCCTTGCGCAAGCTTCTATGGTATGACTGCTTAACTGGTAATACGAAGAAATGTTTTGATTTAGATGGGAACTTACGTTGCCGTAAACTTATGTCCATGTGCCTATGTTATACAGCAGCGCATAAGCAGGTAACCGATGAGGCTAATGTGGAAGTTACTGAAACTGAATCTTGCCATCTTGGATACGATTCGTCAGCTAGTTCGTTTTTCGACCCAGAACTAGACATCAGCAGCTGATTACAAAATGTACCCGACTAGATTGTTTGTGTTTCATTAAAAAAAACCGGCAGTTAGCTGTAACGTAATCTCGACTATCTTATCGCCGATACAAAGTTTTTTTTTTTTTTAAATAAATAACGTCTTTATTAACAAATGGCTGCATTTTTGTACCAATTAATCCCACCACTCCTGAATGCGTGTGCTGCTTCAAGTAATTGAATAACTCAAAATAATCAGTGATTTCAAAAGAAAAATATAAACGTTATGTTCATTCACATGGAAATCTCGTATTCCATATATGTCTTGCCCTTAAATCGGTAGTCAGTTGTCTAGTCCTCAAAGATTGATTTTGCATTCCCATTTTTTCATCTCATTTTCAGCTGCTTGGAAAGTAAATATCCACTGGACAACTTACCTATCTATGCCTTCTTTAGCCTTTACTACGTCTTTGGATATGCCTTACGTTTGCCGTAAGAGATCACCACCACAGCTCTATGGCTATCGTTAAGCGTGTCCGTTAAGTTATTATTGTTATTATTTCGCCGATACGTTTGGTCGCCCCAGCCCTTATTTCGCTTTTCTCCTCTTACGCTTTTCTGTTGGTAACGCACTCACTTCAGTGTTGTGGATGCCAATTGCGCTTAAAAATAGATTTTTTCTAATTCCTTGTCTCCATCATGTCTTGCTGTTGCTGTAGTTGTCGGCGTCAACATAGCTGCTTCTATCTACGCGAAAAAAAAGTCCGAAACTTCTTTTTGATTACCTTGCTTCCGTGAAAACTATTTGCCATTCCCGCGAGACTGGTGGTGCGTGCTCGGGTTCGACGGTAGTTGTGTATGAGTCTGCACAGAAAAACCCTCACAAGTCCTACGTCTCATACTGTGACGCAGGACACAGCCGGCGGAAAACTATGCCTTCGCCAAACCTGGCCCGTCTTGTGGTGCCATGACGTCATCTACAGTGGTATTATTCGCTGCTGCCGTTAGCTAGCCCCTTCTTTCAGAGCTGGTTTAAATAAGCTTTATAGTTTACAGCCTGCTCTTCTCAACTAAAAAACCTTTACCTTTTTTGGATTCGTCCCGACGATAATATACTACTATAGAATAACATACTACTACTACGTGTAGTGGCATTCGTGGGGCAAGAAGAAAGGGGCTTTACTCTGAACCAGCTCTGAGCACGCGAGTTGCGTACATCAAGATATAATTGCTGTGCACTGTTCCCACCTACAAATCTTCTACTAAGCCTCTTTATCAATATCGTCCCGAGATGAATCGAATATTGAGAAGAGTTGCGACACGTTTGTGATTCATTAAATTTCTGCCGTCTGAAACTAGGTTAGCATCCTGAAGGCTAACCCGAAATTCCATTGACACCTGAGAAAAGTGAGGATCACATAAACACAGTTAGTAGCAGTTGGTACTAAGTCGTCCAAATTAACACAGACCAAATTAGTCAAGTGGGAGGACCAACGTTGGCATGGAGAATTTCAACGTAGATTGTGCGTCCAGCTAAATACGCCAAGGTGTTTTGTTACGCGGGGCTCCGCGTATCTCCGCCGGAAGTGGGGGGTAATCGATGCATCGTCTGAAAGCGAGCACGCGCGTAAAAGAGAACAGAAAAAAGAACAAACGTCCAGGCAACAACTAAGCAAAGGAACTGAATAGCGAAGACACTCTTCAGTATAATTTTCCCAGTTTAAGTATAGGATATTTCAGTGTTTGAATAAGCGTGGACCTGTTTTCCTTTTTGTTTAATGTTATTTTTAGTATAGCGTCTCAATACTCAGTTCTCTAGTGATGTACACGCGCCGTGTGTCAAAACAACAGGGCACATGTTGGGGGTTACAGGGTTGCGAGGCAAAACCGGGAGCTTTTAAGACTTCGTTTGATATTAGAATAGATATGCGTTTGTCTTAGCTTGTAAGTTGAGATCTGCGAATTGCGAATAAGGTTCAGCTAGCTTTGTTGCAATCACCTTACCTCACACTGCGGGCTGAATCTTGCGCAATAAATTTACATGGAGACAATCTGTTCTATTTTAGAATTATATACTTCATTATGTCATATATAAAGCATTAAGAGGTTGCCACCTCAGCGAACGATATTGTACGTTCACGTTTATTGTAAATGAGTGTTTGTGCCTTCAACGATTTATAACATGGGATTTACGCTGCTGAAACTAGTCGTAACAGATTGTTAACTATACTGATAATAATACTGACTATTTCTAAGCCCTATTTGCATACACATGCGGAAATTGATCAGGATCAAAACCGCATGTAGGCAATGTGCTGATTACAGTCCTGTTTATGGGGTGGTTAGGTAGATTAGGCTACGGGACAAGCAAATGCAGTCTGCCCTAGGTCCTTACCTTGACCCGCATTTACTCTTTAAAGAAAGAACAAAAATGAGCCGTTTTATTGAGGTGCACTCGCACACGAGCGTGTCTAAACAACGCATTATAGTATTTTGCCATTGCCATCGCTGCTATTGCTACCGGCTACACCCTTTTTCCTTGAAACACGAGGGTTTGTTTCCCGTTTGCTACCGCAAGATTTTGGCAGACAGATTATTGTATGTAAGCATAACGATTGTTAGTAGGCGGTGCGTGCTCTTGCTTGCCGCTTTCAATGTCACTAAGCTGAAATAAATGGCACATCTTAAGTGATCTGTGTTTTTGATTAAAAAAATTAGGTATCTACTGTATCACACGAATGAACACATAGCTACGAGATGTGCGGGGACAAAAGTACGAATTTATAGCTGGTTGAGAGGTCTATTTTTGATACAAGCCATAAGAGAGAAGCGAATGTAAAAATGAATCATTGCTTACGACACGTTCCTTATTTTTTCTATATACAAAGTGTTCCAATATGTGTGCACGGCTTCGTTGATTAGAAACATAATTGGTTTTTTGAATGAGCGAGCGAAATATAGACCAGGACTTCCTTAAAATAGCTTACACTCAGAGTTACACGAGCACTGCCATTAACAAAAACCGCCGAGAACATATTACTCCTTCTTCGACAAACACACGGAACGTACTTACTTTTCCTTTCTGTCAACAGAAAATCTGTATGGGAAGAAGAGCAGTGAGAATTCGTTACCGCCGGCTTAGCCCATACCGCTGCTCTTGTCACTAGCACCGCCGCCGCTTCTGCTTTGAGGTAGTTCGCCGCTGCTGTAGTTCCCAAATGTTCCATTTTCTACCCTTTTCTCGCCTTCATTCATCGCCATTTTTGCTCCACGGTGCATCTCCTTTGCCCCTCTCATTTTTCTCTAAAAGTCGTTCGTCCCTTTAAACACCCACTGGTTTCATCTGTTTCCTGTTATGTCTACATAAAAACCAAAACATCACTAGTATCGGGTTACTCTGTGGAGTCCACGACCTCATGCGAGGAACCTCGGTTAACTGACTCCCCTCTTGGACCTCTCTTTCCTTCGCAGCCGCCCCTACACAAAGTTACAGATACAAACGCCGACCATACGCTGACAGTAAACAGCTATACACATAGAGACAAACACGCAGCACACATACTTCCGCGTGTCTCACAGTGGAACACACACACACGGCTCAGCAGTGGAACGGGGAAGTGGGGCATTGTAGTAACGACGGCCCAAACAGCCATCAGTGCCTACACGAATAGCACTGGCATAACTAATAGTTGTAGCGAAATGAAACTTGCTCACGTAATAACAGCAGAAGCCGCGGTAACGGTAGAGGGCAGCCGATGTTACACCAGCATGATGCTCAGTTTTTTAGTACATTTCTCCCCTCGCCTTAACTGCCACTACCGATCATCATCATGATCACTTGCGGGTCGTTCTGTGTTCGTTTTTGCTTCTCCTTACCGTACTCGTCCTATAGTTATCTCTCGTTTCTCGTACCTTTCCCTGTCACCGTATATGCAACAGTGGCAATCCTAATAGGCACACATAATTCGATAGTACAACCGCCACGTCGCGTCGCCACTCAGCCTCAGTCAAACAGTTATGAGAATAGGGAGAAATGAAAGCTTCCCAGAAGAGAACGGTCGCAAAAGGACTCCACGGTTATAAACTTGGATAATCATCCCTTCATGATACAATTGCCACTATTACCGTCATTGTAACTACTTCTGCTCTTTAGAGATTCGATCGAAGTATGGGAAGGCCGTCCTAGGCAAGAACAAAAGGAAGAAATCGGTCTTCGGAATCGGAGAGCTGTTGGCGAATGCGCTACGCAGCGGTGGACGCCATATCATAATCGTAGTGGTCATCAGCTGAATATAACGGTCTTTATTTGACTGAGCAGGGTAGTAATATTGATCAATAAAAAAGCTGAAAAAAAAAACAACCAGCTAACCGTAATACAATTTTATAAGTAGGGCCATAAATTTTCAACTGAGTATGAAGTGATAGTATTTTGTCAAATGCAGTATCAAAATTTATGATTACTCTTGGTTTTACCAAACGATTACTCTTGGTTTTATTCGCAAAGAAAGCGAGCCCAGAGGAAAACCCACATTTTTTGTACACTTTTTTCTTTTTTTTTTTTACCTAAATCGGGTGTAATTGCTTAGTTTAATGTCATGCACGCCGTTCTAGTTTTGTTAGCTAGTTATTCTAGCTTATTCCTGAATAGCGTGAGGATTTTGGTATGTCTACGAGGCGTTCCTATTTGCTCATTCGACTGAACAGATAGTTCTCATTACAAAATTAGGACTCCGTTGCAGCTGGCGCTCAATTCATACATCAAACACAGGTCCCTACGTTTGAGCCTTCGGGCAAATCCTAAGTCTTACACGAGTGAACGCTGAGGTCTTTGTGCCACACAGCTCAGGTAGTGCTACACGATAGGTTCAGCTATTGCAATCGCCGATTTCATAACATGTTCTTAGCTAATGGAAAAACAACTTCTTCCATGCGGATCTTTTATAAGTGCCAAAAGGAACTACAGGCCCGTTGTTTTAAGTCTTTGTGTGAAACAGCAAAACATCTGGAAGATGCAACACGTTTACCATACAAATTATTTTCCCGTACATCTGATCATTATGAAGTTGGTGTAGATGTAAGTACGAAGCTAAAACACGTTTTCGTAGCTTAGCGATTGAACTCAGCGATGCCAAACGCAGAAAAGGAAGTGGACAATTGGCCCATGGCTTAAAGTATGGAACGTATGTGGCTATATCGTAGCAGACTTTTTTTTATTTATATTATGAAGATTTTGCAATTTAGTAGCTCTAATGTGTTGTTATCATTTGACACCTACATTTTCCCTTATATGGGTAGGCAGCTGCACTTGGTATTATTACTCTATTTAGTGAAAAGATGGTCGGGAAGCATCTGGATCGTTAACTTGGTAAAAATAACTATTTGACTTATTCAGTTCGAGAGTGAAACGATGAACAGCTTCGGTGAGTGTTTGCGACTGTGAAGAAGTCACTTATTTGTTTTAGGATCTGCTGGCTATGAACTTTTTTCTGCACGAACGTATTTACATACGGAGTCGGTCGCAGGCTTGCGCTTCGCTAGCTGAACATGGGTAGAGGAACCCATATAATTTTGCCTTCTTAGAACACCTTTTCTGCCCTTTAGCGATTCGGAACAACTTAATAATGTACGTCAAACGCACTCATAAAAAAACAGATTAGCCTCGAGTCTGAGCAAAACTTGTATGCTTTCGAAAAAAAAATAAATAAAAAACAACAGCTACAAACATAAGCGTTTGCTCTGTGAGTGCGAAGTGTACTAAGACAGCTTTGTTAATCCGCAGAATTCACAATGTGTTTCAATCGCGCCTGACAGCATCCGACGTTTGCCCAGGATCATTAAAGATGTAACCAAATCTAATTTCCACATTTAAGAGTCATAATATGACATAATAATGACAACAAGCAAGCTAAGTTTTGTATTTTAACTAGATACCAGCACTTAGAGATAAAGGCTTTTAGGCCGCGCCCCCCAAAACCTTTTCTCGATGAGCATTACGAAATATTTTTTCAGTAAACAGACAACTATATATTATTTTTGTAAGAGCAGCGCCAGTCGCTCCGTCTTAGGCGATGCTGTCGATGGCATGAAAACGGTTCCTAATGGTATTTACCATGCTCAGACATACCTGCTCCGTGAGCCGAAAATTTCGGCGCAAATAATTTACGTAACAAAGCCTGCGTGTCTAAGCGCTTATATATATATGTATATATCTGTGTGTATCTAGTTGCAGCAATAAATGAACTTATCGCAGGAAATTTTCAAGTCTGGTGCTGAGGAACTTGTCGCCCCAGACACCAAGATCCCCTCGACTGGGCATAAAAGAGCTTCTTACTCTAAACCGTTGCGGGGCGGCCTTCACAGCCTTCGCCATATGCGGGCCAGCATTGTGTGTGAGAAACAGAGCTGCCTCGTTTATCGAATCTTTTCTATTGAGTAACCGTATTTAGTCAATTGAACTGGGCCATACGCAGTTTCTTGTTGATCACTTGGTCCGTCTCAAATATGTAAGACTCTTCCAGTTTCAAACCACCACCTTCTTGGCACAGAGATCTAACTCAACCTGGGGACACCACTTCCCATTATCGGTGACAATTCTGCTACGTGTTTCACGCTGTCTATACCCATGAATCTACGTTGCCTCTTAGTAGCCATATGGCTATGATTCATTTTCTCGTCCGTTTGTTGCTTGCTGAACGCTTTACCTTAAAGAACGTTTATTCGGTCCCCATCGACCGCAGATGGCTAGCCGGGCTGGGATGCACCCTCCAGTTCTAAAATGCCATTCTTGATTTTTACAAACCATTTTGAAAAGTTCGATTAGCTACAAAGTCGTTGATGTATGCAACACAAACAACCTGCTTCCAGTCTGTAGCCTTCATCTTCGGAGCTTGAAGTCGATGTTAAAGACCCTGACATTGTAACGGGCTGTAACAACGATTTGTGCAGAAGTAAATAAACATCGGGGTGATAAAAAGCAATGGGAAAATGAAAAATCAAATCAAAAGTAATCAGGTTCCAACGAAATGTACATTATATACATTAATAATAATAATAGTCGAATTCTTCCGAAAGATTTGCTTTTGTCTTGAATGGAAATAAAAGGGCTTCGTAGCAAACCAATTTAAAAAAAGGATATATGAGATAAGACAGACAAATAATTGGCATATATTGTAAGTTCTGCCTAGCTGCCTGGCTACGGTGGAGCAAATCTTCAAAAAGATACAATTTTTTTTATTTCGTTCTTCGAGCATGGCTTCGGTCGAAGAAAGATCAGTGACGATTTTTTTGCAAATACCTATAGGGCTGAGTTAGTAAATCTACATCGAGTAGGTGTGTCTTCTGGACACCCACACGTCTACAACATTATAGCAGCTATTGCGCTATAGAACAATACTGCAACATCTATGGCTGCCGGGGAAACCGTCAAATGTATCCATATTTTATTTAAATAGAATTTTCAAGATGGAAGTACATGAAAAATTGCATTCCCATGCTGATTAGGGGATATTTTATGAACGTCTTGCACGTTTGAAGCGAACAATTAGTTATGTCAACAACTGTATCCTCATCTTGTCTGATGAGACTTTCGTAGACGACTGGTCAAATAATAGGCCCGAGGAAATTTTTACTCACAAACTCTGTGCTTAAATAATGTCAAAAGGCCATATATATGCCTTCAGATCTTTATCTTTATCTTATTGAAAAGAGTACGACTTTCAGAGAACGCTGTGTGTAGACCTGCGTTTTTTTGTTGTTGTTATCTTTTGACTATTGCTATATATAATAATACTGATTGAACAATCCACAAATAGATAATTTACAGGTGTTGCGTTTTTGGACGATGTGCGAGAGCGTTAATCAAATGATCAGATTCAGCTAGGGCAAAATAAACACAGAACCATGTTCATGTAACGTTTTTTTCATTTACACATTTTATTATGGCTGGTCATAAAATCTCTTTATATTAGACGGCAGCTACACTCGATCTACATAG
The DNA here is from genome assembly GCF_002443255.2 of Varroa destructor. Taxonomy (NCBI): domain Eukaryota; kingdom Metazoa; phylum Arthropoda; class Arachnida; order Mesostigmata; family Varroidae; genus Varroa; species Varroa destructor. Next base: position 37,046,224 of record NW_019211454.1, read on the forward strand.
GTAGTAGTTTGTTGTGTGAGGATGAATATTTATAGGTTCGTGAATTTAACGAGGTTTGGTGTATATTTGCCTGCCGTGCATAATTGAGTCCTGGTGAACTGATTTTCAGTTCACCAGGACTCAATTACGACACTCTCAACAAAGAGCTTTGCTTTGAGGTGGGTGCACTCGGCAGCGGAGGCGCGACGCCTCCAGGAGTCAATTTTTTTTCAAAGACAAACGCTGCTAACACCATGGTAGCCGGTTTTGTTGCTCGAGGCCCCAACAAGGCCCTGGTCGTGTCAGGCGAGTCTGAAAGTTAACTCAGGTAAAGGTACGTGCACGTACAGATCATATAATTATTAGTACAAATTAGTAGTGTTTTTGATGTTAGTAAAATCTTGTAGAGAAGCTCGCCAGCATATTCTCGAAGCGCATGCGCTGTGACGAAGCTACGCCACTTAGCGTCTGGTGATCATCACTAAGCGGGACATCACCAAAGATTATTTAATGTTCGCCAATGCAATTTGAATAGAAGAGGAACTTTTTAGTAGTATAGAAATGAGAAAGAGATAAACCTAACGGCTTTGTCATAATTAGTCCGAGAACGGAAACCTATTTCCATTGTAAGCCACGAATGGAGTACAGAACCTTTAATAGGTATGGATTTGTTAAATGTACTTTATTTATATCGGGTTCATGTAAAAATGTAACTACGTGCAAAACAAAACAACCGTACAATAATTTTTTTTAATTGAATCAACTAGTCCGTTAATGTCATATCATAATTTTGTAAATACTTGTGAAGCCCGAAGTATCATCCGTTAGTTTGTTTCAAAAAACGCAGGGCTGAGATACTAAATATACTCGCGCTAGGCCAACATGCTAGGCCTTTCGTACAGGCCGAAAGTTTGGCGACCACTGCTAGACAGTAGCGCGTCTCGCACCTCGCGTCTTGTGTAGACCAAACAAAATCATATTCAGAATTATTTCAACGAGACGCTTGAAGGCCGGCATCCTACTGGGGAAAAATGACTACCTATTGGTAGCAGACAGGTTTGCCATTTCTTTGAAGCTAATATTTTCAATTGGCTTCCCGTGGCGATTAAGGTCAAAGAAGTCGATCATGCTGATCACGACAATTTCATTCCTAGAACGTAACGTAGCTTTTATTACCGTTTTGTTGGCAACGGTAAACTACTCTTATCCTGGCGGCCATTCAAGTTCGTTCAGACTCGTTACAAGTAAGCGGTTCTAACTGAAAAGTATTTATATAAACACCGACAAACATCATTGAATTATTACCACAATGCTTTAAGACCCTGACTAGATATGTGTTAAACGCGGTTCCGAATCAGTATTTAACACCTTAAAAAAATTATTCACCATTTCCAACCCACGAATGTATGACGGTTAGAGATTATTGCTATTATTATCGCGCTACCTGCATGACGAATACCGCTTGATGCCGGTGCAAAAAGCAAGCACTGGCTCATCTTCGGTAACGCTAAGCATCTATAGGTATAAGTACTTCTATTATAAGCCTAGCAGTTCAATGGAACGGTCAAAACGTGGGAAGCAGTCAACGTTAAATTGACTGATCGACCGATCAACCGATGTTCCCATAGCAAACAAACTGAAGTTCGAATTTATTTATCGCCAAAATTTTCTACGATATATCTGCGAATGTGTGCATAGTAAGCCCTCATTTTAAGCTCTTTCAGAGTGACGCATGGCGAGCGTACACGTTGCGGCAATGAGTATGGCGACAGACACACGTTCTTATATAGGCACTTACATAGGCAGACGTTACCACAAATTCAAACACTTCGCCGGTGTCCATCTTCGTCGCAGCACCTTCCCTTCATTTGCTGAAAGGCCGCATCCGCCCCATGGACTCACTGGCTGCTTGTTCGCCGGTCGCTCGTCTGCCCGATGCTACTAATAGAAAAAAGGTGCGAAATAACATTTTAGAAAATCATTAATAACGACCTGCCTCGAACTCATGGTCGGCGATGTCAGCAGGCTGCATAAACACCAGCAGCGACGTTGGTGGCCAAAGGACGGGACAAGGTCCAATGCAAGGTAGCGAAAGCCACTCGTTGCGCCTATGATATCTGAACTTGTGTAGACAGATAGACGGACGAGTTAGACACAAAGACACCGTTCGTCATCGGAGGGCTAGGCAGCGCATCATAACGAAGAATTACAAGAAAATGAGTAAAGAAAGGCCATCTAAAAAGAACGAGCAGCTAACCACTGCTTCTGACTATTGACGATGTGTCTTGCGTTCATAGGCTATTCGTTTCTTGTCGGGGAAGAGAAACACAACAGGCCAAAGCGATCCGATGTGCAGAAAAAATAGCGTTAGGTGGTTATGCCGCTACCGTAAATTGCTACCAAAATTTTCAACAGGAAAATTTCACAGACAACTTTCGGCTACTGGGTCGTCAGCCTGATCATTTCGCTAGCTAGACAACAGCTTCAGGCCAATGATCAGAAGTAGTCACGCCAATGATAAGCACCATCACGTGAATAATGAAACGCTTTTCTACCGTGTATCATATACAGGTAGATCTGTGTATAGCGGCCCTGCCCGAAGCGAACCTCGTTCTAGACTAAATAGTAAAGAACATGGCTCCATCGAGTGGCGTATGCAAAACAATCGGATTCTCAAAAGTTCAGTAGCTCGATTAAGAGTAGTTTAATCTACTAGGGGTTGTTCATGCCAGTATCTATAAGTCTGATCTGCTGATTGACAAATATGCGTTTTATTATTACTGAGGTTTATTCCAGATATACGTTCTCCGCATACGTTATTGCCCGTTTTAGTTGCCAATTCCTGGTCAAATAAGAACAAAGAACATGTCAAGATCACTGGAAAGTTAAAGTAATTCATATCGTGAATGAAATATTTGAAGTGAGGCATGCCGTGAGTTATTAGTACATGCAAGGGGGACGAGCATTAGCGTTGAAACTTTACAAAATGAAGTTCTGAACTTTATAATAGAGTTAAAGAGAGGCTCTGATTTATATACTAATTAATATGGCCATTGATTGACGTAAATGCGGTACGAAGTCGTACAAATTTGATGATGGCTGGCCGCTGTTTGATAATTGCAGGTATCTATACAGAGGTCTTCCAGTTACTGTGAACTAACCTATCATATTCATTAAAAAAAAAAAACATCATTACTGAACAATTGTTGCTCATCATGTATACGCACGTGTATCAACTGCATCTTGCTCATCTCACTACAAAATAATCATTTACTCATAATACCTTGTTTTAATTAGTGATCATGATTATTTAGAGTTAATTATGTTGTAACGCACCATATGATGAGCTTAAGTCATTGTTGAGCTGTTACAAGCTGTTTTCGAAATGAAATAACTTGAAGCTAAAATTTTGTTTTGAACTAAAACTACTCTCTCTTATTTTTTACACACTTGTCCTAATACCTTAGGAAGCCATATACATACCTACACATTCGCGTTTCGAGGTGCCATTTTTGTATCTATGGCTTCGCGAAGTAAGTCGATATTGGAATAAGCTTGCTTGCCCGTTCAGGCCATGGAAAACCCTGCAAGCAGACGGACTCGGATAGGGATAGCACGCAGGTTGAAGCCGGCGCTGGATATTCCTCAGTTCAATCCAGAAAGCAGCAGAGGCATGTCAATAAGGTCTGGTGTTGTCATCAAATAACTAGACGCGAACTCTCGATTACCATGCCACGCTTCATAGGTCTGTTGAAAAGCTTGAGATAGGGGGCTGAATTCATTCTTTCATTTTCGGCGAACATCTCGTAGTGGCAAATGCTCGGTAGCATTAGCATCATCTTAACGTCCGAACCTGTTCGATGCTGCCACCGGATAAATTTTCTTATGCCCGGTCTTTCTCAGGCTGGCAACAGAGGTTGACGTATGTTTCGTTTATGATAACTTTTTTTTACTGTCAGAGTTTCACAGATTCCGCACAGAGTACACCAGACGCATTTCCAATTTACCTGACGTTAATTCACAGAAAACCATTTTTCACTCGATTTCCGCAGTGTGGGTATTGGAGGTCACAGGTCTGTAGCATTTGCCCTTAGACTTTAAACTTTGTCTTCGTAAAAAGCCTTCCCGATTATGGCAGTCCGTTCCCCCGTTTTTTGCGTCCCGAAAAGTTTGCGCCATTCAGGTACTTTACTTATTTTAGATAAGCTTCCGCAATGCTGCAGCTTTCAAGAAACAAAAACTTATTCACTGAACGTTGATTTTGAGACTAATGTTTAGATGCTATTCCTTAAGAACTTATTGTTGTCAAAGTTAACTGGTTTCCACGAGTCGGCTTTCACTCATAGGTCTAGAAAGCTGGAGCATTTAACAGGTAAATTCCGTCTGCCAGTGGCCGCCATCAGATTCGCTTGTCAACGAAAGGAAATTGAGCGCCCAATAATAAAGAACGATTGTGCCTTTCTAGTACACGGGAACAAACACTTGTTAGGCAAAGCGAGATCTTTGCGAATCTACGGTTTACCCACCAACATATAGTACTCTGGGTAATACCGGATAATTATTAAATCCGACTAGCAGTACGATGTTAGCCCATCTAGCATATCTAGACCAATTACCTCATTGGATATCAAACCCTTCAGAAATCTGTCCATATTTGGAAACCCATCAAGTCTGAATGTTTACGAATCATCGCCAGTAGAATACTATCGACCAACTTTACTCGTTTGACATAAAAAAATTACTCAGTGGTCCTCAATGGTTTAAAATCGGGCATCGTCAAGAAGATATTGGTCGACGTTTTTAAGCTACACATAGATAGAATTATTATGCGAAGAAGACGTCCAATTTTACTAATAGTAAGAATAGCGAGCGCTTTTTTTTAACCACTCATGTGTATCTATAACTTATTATAGTACTGAAGTGAAAATCGAAGCTAGTCAGCGGGATACATAAATTGGAATCTTCACAGAGCTCGCCTATAAGACGTCTGTTCCGAAGTAGAATATTATAGCATACAGAAGACGCACGAATTTAATAAACGGCTATACAGTTCACAGGTGGCCAGATGTTTTCGCAGACATTTTGTGTTCAGAGCCTTCATCATAAGACTGAGTGTTACTTAACATTGTCAAGTAAGCATGAGTTGGATACTACCCGAACAACGGGCCAGGCACTCGTTTAAAGGAATTTATTTCGCAAGCCTGAGCTTTGAAGCCTGGTAAATTGATAGGTCTGTCGACTTCGTTAGAAATAGCTGAAGCTTTTTGAAACAACAAAAAAACACACCGAGCTCCCAATAATTTGTTTGAATAGTCTTTGTTAAAGTTCGATAATAATGTGTAGAAATTAAAAAGCTCAAGAGCATGTTTCCAGAAATACTCTAAAAATAATATCACCGAGGTCTATTGTAGATCCACCTGCATAGGGGTAATATTTTCCTGGTTTAAGTAGATTTCTATTAATGGTCTGTCCGACGCAAATCTCAATTATAGCGATAAAATATAATATCATGAAGTATCTGCGTATTTTTATTTGCGCTATGATATTTTAAAAGCAGACCTTAACCGTAATACCCCACAATAATCACTGTTATAATTTTCAGTACAATTCCATATTCTTTACGTTGCCAAACACGATTTATCATTCCGATAGTATGCTTTGACCCCCTAGTAAGCATATGATGAAACAAATATCACTGAATTGCTATCGAACTTAAGGCTGTCTTGTAATTTTATCGTGTCACAAGCGCATCCTTCTGATATTGTTAATAAGATCGTCTCTGTAGACAGATCCATCCTTATATATATATATATATATTTTTTTTTTCAATGTAATACAGTTGTTTTTCCCACATTTGCTTGATTGCCTCATTAGAAATGCATGATAGCCATTGATGAGTTTGTTTTCTCAGTCCGCCATTCAATTGCCGTACGCACGGCAATTGAATGGCGGACCTTGTATGTCCTGTTCTTTTTCTATGCCATTCCCTATATATTTTGCGAGGCTCCGGATATTTATAAGTCTTCAACGTATTTTTTCTCTGATGTGAGCCCCAGGACCGGGCTTTCTCATTTCTTTTCGATACGCTTATCCAACACAGAAAAATGGAGGCCAGATGCAGTGGCGGTGTGACTGGGTAGTTGGCGGGCTGACCGCCCGGGCGCTCACTGTTCGCGTTGCTCTCTCGCCGTCGTGATGATTAGCATATCATATTCCCGATCACACCGGGGTTATGATTCCCCACGCTATCGGCTCCCAATGGATCTCATGGTTTTTATCATAGCCGCGCACCCGAGGCATAAATAGGCAGGCCACGAGAAACAGAATCATCATTATCATCGCCACGAAATTCGTTCATTGAAAACTACGTAGACGACGACGACGACGACGACGAAGGCGAGACAGTGGCGATGGCTATAAGAACAGCACGAGCCATATTAACAACGAACATCGCTTTCAAAAAAAAAGTTGCGAGGAAATAATCGTAGTAGGTGAAGTAGAGGCGGAAGAAGTACTCTTTGCTACTGCTTTCGTTTCAGTGCCTGCCACCGACCATATTAATGCCATTGATGATGAGTTTGATAGAGATGAACGGGAGACGAACGGCTAAGGTTCATTATTGGTCCACAACGCTGAGTCAGTAGCTGTCGTTGTAGCGGATTCACTGGGCCGGACGACAAGAAAATTAAAAGCCATAAATCTCTTAGGCGCCACCGCACCCCCTTGACGCGGTTTTTGCTTTTTATAAATATTTTGTTGGCGGAATCACTGTTGTTGTTGTTGTTGTTGCTGCTGTTTTTGGATACAAGAGCAAAGAGAAAAAACTTCGCAGAAATTTACGCCTCTTATCCACCTACTCCTCACTGTCGTATGTTTATCCGATGACCCTTAGCTTAGTTAGTGCCTTCTACATATGATGTACATAAAAAGAGGTTATATACCTGATACTATTTTCTACGCTTCCATGGAGATCAGTATGTTAAATTCGGATTTATTATACATGTAATACTTACATAATGCGTCTGCGACCCCAATGTATCCGTGTACCTAAGCTCTAAGCACGGAACAAATAGAGCATATCATTGTTATTTTTTTATTGAAGCTAACTGAAATAAAATTTTATGAATTAACAAAATTTCTTTAATATTAGCAAGCCATGATGACAAAATTCTCAAGTAGGAAAATCACGATTTTTCATAGAGTATTTGCATGTAAACAAGTTGCTAAGTGCTCAATATAAGTAAATCTACATAAAAGGGCACGTGGAGTTTCTCTTTAGAAAACGAATAGTTAAACCACCTTATATATATATATAGCGTAAATCGAAACTCATAGTCATGTCCCGTTGATGATGCTAACTGGTAAGGCAAACCACTTCCTGACTTTGCAAAGCCTGATAGCTGCCGTGGTATGGCTATAGGTACTTTGGATAAATAATCTTTTTGAGAACCGTTGATCAATATCGTCCTATAACTAAATTGTAGTGGTTAAGCGCCACCTTCGCATAGAACTAACCCCCTTGGCACCTGGCTACCGGTAATCTAAATTGCTGAAATGAAGAATAAAGACTTCAGACGATAACTTCACGACAAGGCAACTGATCCAGGTAATGTCTCATTCTCTCTTGTATCTTGTAGCCCCTTCCTACTCTGATGCCTCCATCGACCCACGCGTGAATCTCAAGCGTTGCCGTCCTTAATAACGGCCATAAATCTACCAAGACGCAATCGTTTATTCGCTGAATGACCATTACTAACTCAATCGGTTCCAGCTCGGCCGTGGCTGAATGTACCTCTCGCCTTTGAACAGAAGCCATCACTTAAACTTTCCTCGTAAGACAGGCTATTGAATGAGCTTTAGGTGCTCCCATCCAGTAATAAATTGAAATGCGCCCATAAACCGTTGTTCTTCTTCTGCATATATATATGTTATATACACATATAGTTTTATATATATACGAGTCTTATAAACGAATTTAACCGTTCATAAAACTTCCTATAGTCTATAAAATCGAAGGATGTATTTGCAGACCGGTGCAGCGACACGAAGGTTCACTGACTCTGCTCGTATAGTATATTCAATGGTTCCAAATAATTAAAGCAAATAATGAAAAGTTTGTAATTAAAGGTAACTTTTAGTGTTAATTATGTCAAATCGCACGCAGTTTGTTGCCACTTAAACACATAACAGCATATTATGTGCCATAAGGGTAATTATTACTCCTTGTCGGCTAAGTTACATCTTGATGATTGCGAGCATACTTTCTGCGGCCGACTTCGCTTTACTGGGTAACTCCTGTAAGTACATGACAGGAAACGTCTCTAACAAAGAGAGTTCGAAGCAACAGGCGGAGCAGCTGTTCTGTTGACATTATGTCTCACATTTATTAACCCGATGCTGAGATTACATAGCTATTTCTGTGCTATGCATACATCAAAGAGTGTTTGTTGCCTGTTATGACAAAAATTATACCCCCCCCCCCCCCCCCCCCATAAAAAGGACAGCTCAAGTATTCAGCCACGCATATCTAAGGGGATATATATAGTATGTGTGTTTAATAAACGTAACTTGTGTTACATCTGTGTGGGCTATTAGCCTTCACTCTTGTTTCTATTCACAACCACCCGAACCGTTCCTTTTGCCTTAGTCTTTACCGCGTTTCTAAGCAGGCACTTTCTCATTGGCCTTAAAAAGTACAAAAATAACAGCGACGCACTTAAAGGCATGTGCGTAAGAACGAACGCAGAATCAACGCAAGAGATTGCTTTCAGACTCTGGTGTGACTAACACGATGCACCATCTGAACGAAGATGGACGGCATTGGTATGTTGCTGCTATATTGGCAGCCGACGACGTCCGACGTCCCATAGAGTGCGTGTTTGAAGTATACGATCCTTGTCAAAGACAACACTATGAAAGGCACTAACGGTTTCTTTACGTAAGTATAACGACGAATTTATGAATATGCATACACTTTGTTAACCCCGTTTTATGGAGGGGTAGCGACATTTAGTTCGATAGAGGTGCACGATACTACAAAGGCAGCCTGCACTACGCAAACAAATTACTCCCATATTAAGCTTTTAAACTTCTGATGACCAGGCCTCCTGGAATTCGGACCTTCCATGCTTACGGTTACCTCTCGAAAGGTTTTCATTTACATAGTAAATCTAAACAGCTAGCAAGAATTTGTACGTGAAGCGTGCAAAGATACTTTGAGCTACATTGCATATGTTCAAGGCTAATTATAATTGGACATTCGTCTCTAGACGAACGTCCCGAAGCTGTACCAAAAGTTGCTACGTACAATTAGACCAGCTGCGGTGCCTTTCCTTGTTATTGCTGATGTACCGTATGAGGGTATATGTTCGAGGCAACACCTTTCCCTAAGGTTTCATGAGGCTTAAACTAAAAAAAACTTTCAAGCAACTTGAAATAAAAAGAAAAAAAAATTGAAATTTTATAATAATGTCTTTAGAGATGAAACATATTATTATAGCAAAATCCTATCACTAGAACTTAATAACAATAGTTTATTTAGATTTCGAAATCAATTAGATTTCGCTCCTGATTCATCTCTTAACCTGTTATTGTTGGTAAAATCATTTCTCTTTAGCCATAAAACGAACGACCCTCAGTTAATTACACGGCGACAGCTGCAATGCCTTCATTAGTTAAGGTTTAGAGTGCTTCTGCCGAACCTAACCGCTCATCGATATTTCCAATCACGAAGTGCGATAAGCAACACTGGACACATTACCTCTGTTAGCTATTCAGTTGTTAAAAAGATACAAACTCATCCGTTTCAGCGATTAAGCGAAAAAGGTATTCAGTGCGTTACTACGCGAGCAACCACCCCGATAAGTGACAGAGTAGACTATGTCTGTATTCTGCTATTAGTATAATTGTTATGTGAGTTATTTGTTATCACGATAGCGTTCTCTCTCTCTCGATAATTTGAATCCGATTGTCAACTACAGCAGTCGTTAGCAGTTCTGCGTCACCCTATCGTCTGGGCTGGCCAAACCCAGATTTGCTCGCGTAAAACCAGAAACTGATACTTCTGCTCCGTTCGTTTAGATCGTTGTTGTTCCCTTCCTTTGTTTGGCCCCACTTGGCTCTTTCCTTTATCATTATTTTTTCGTGACGGGTTGTTGCCGCTGCTGACCACAAAACGCGAGCAGAACACCTCTGCCCAAACGGACGAAAACTTCTTCGCGGGGTCTTCATGAGTATCTTCGTGAGGTCAGCAAAGCACTGCGCATCAGCTATTGGACGTAGCGAAGTACACTTCCGCCGATATCGTCAACAAAATGGGTTGACTCTAGCCTTTACTTAAACAGATAAAGCGATTAACTTTTCGCTGCTTAAAGTAAGATGAAAAGGTAAAGGTTACGAACACTGATCTGTGTATTGTACTAAATAATGTATTATTCTATAGTTTTTCTTTATATATAATTTTCTTTAATCAGTGGATCTACCTTAATTTGATTACACATATTGTGCACGATATGTCGATGTCTCGAACCGGCGGTGTCCAGTTTTCGAGCCAGAGCTTTAAGTGGCCAAGCCATAGCAATAAATAATAGGTGATCGCTAAAAAATTCTATTTTAACAACAAGATCAACTGGTGATTTTGGATGATAAACGTTACCCATATCGTTGCAGATAACCTCCATTCACTAGAACCAATGCCAAAGTGTTACTGACTACATTAGAAGCCCAGACAACACCCGCAAAGAACAACTGCCGAAGACAAACAAGCCACGATTGGGACAATAGTTACGAGGAAATCACAAAAATAATCCATGCCAAACGGCCAATTTCCGAAGAGTGGTCGACTCTTCATCGGTACAAAAGATGTACGCAAATTGAATTATTATAACGTTCACGTAACGCCATATCATTCTAAGCAAAAGAAGGATACCAGCCATTCAGCGTGCACACCAATAGATTTCAAATTTTTTACTCCTAGACTTTGTTCCGTCATTAGCGGACCAACTGATTATATATTGATCCAATGCCATCGTATACGCGACATGTATATAGGTAATAGATAACTGCTTAATTTTTGCTGCAGCAAAGGCTTGTAACCTTGAATATCCTTCGAAAAGGTGTCTTCTATAAAGGTAAAACAATCAAATTGATGCACTTCCAAAACATTTACCATAGAAGGGAATTGGTATCGAAATCTGTCAGAAGCCTAAAATAAGCAATGAATATACGAGAAGAGAGGCTAATACAATGAACATACCCTGAATGATTGATCATGCTGGGGTCAACGAGAAAATAAGCATATTTTATATGTTTGATACCGTTTCGTCCGAAAAATCTTTTCCTATCGAAAAATTATGTGCATTCGATATCGGAGTTTATTTGTTAGGATTAGGATTAGAAAAGAAGGATGAGAGAAATAAACTCTCTCGATATTGTTTTGCTTATATCGTATTTCTGTAGCAAGTATGCCACATATCAATTTAGTGATATCAGTATCGAGCAAACTGTTGGGTTCCTCATACGGACTAGACAGGAAAGCTTCTTGAGAAGGTCAACGCTGTGTCCATATGGGATTTATGTTGCACCTTTCTGTCATAACTCTGGCTATTTTTGCCTAGGCGAACCTGGGTCCGAAAGAGATAGAACATTACAATCCAGGTTTTTTTTTCATGTGTAGCTTCCACCCACTGAAAGATGTTCTATCGTATTACCTATAAACTGTACCTGTGTTTATGTGTGTGTGCGTGTACAATAGAGCAAGGAATAAATCCTGAAAGCTCAATATTTTCTCAATACATCTCCGCCGAATGGTGATGCTCCATGTAGAAAGGTTTTGCCATAAAGCCCGCCATGCAAGAGACCGTTAAAAATCTAGATGACACTACTTTTTGCCGCTTAGACTAACGGGCTTTCTCGGTGGGTGACTAACGTAACTTTTTGGGCCATAGTTTCAATTATCGTTGAACTCACGAACTTTGAAAACAAGGACGTTACTGTAATCGATAGAGAAACAACAGGATACATATTCTTAATAGAAAAAAATAGTACCCTTTAAAGAAATTTTAGTGACATAAGAGCTCTCAGTGCATAATATTATAATGATTGATATAACTAACTGTAGTCGAGACTGGAAACACACAAGGAGAGAAAATGATAAATAATACTACATATTGAAGGCCTGAACTAAGAGAATGGCTTTAACGAATTCCACTTTAATGATTTACATCGAGTTTTGCTTAGAAGCAGGTCCTAGTTTAAAGGGATTATACTTCAGGCACTTGCTAAGCCTAGGAGCCTGTCACTCTTCTATGATACATCGAGCTCTTCGATTGCATGGTGCACGCTAGAAGTCAGAAAATGAAATTTCACTATTGGGCTTTGTGAAGGAGTAGGTTAAGGATGATGCTTCTACTTAAAGATCGTAACTATCCCAATTCTAAGTTCCGTTAAAATCGATGAATAAGAAGGTTGGTTATTTACAAATGATATAATATGGGACAGGTCGACTGCGAAGCAATTTTAACTACCGATTGATCTCCAGCGAATTACAACATTTCGTATAATTCTATGAAAAATAAATGCTATTATCTTCAAGAAACACTACTTATTCTTTCGGACCCTGTAGATAAAAATAAAGTGCAGATGGGGAAACGCTCCCCCGTCAGGCTTATGTTTCCCCTTTGCTACAAGCGACTCTTTGAAAGCGTATATTTCGACATATACTCTACATCAAGCCGGATGGGGCGTGCTCTACGAACCAGTTGTGTCGGCCAAAAGGCGCTTCATTTTATAGGTGATGTAATTATTATATCTATTTTTTATTCCAGACTCATCCAGTCGTGATTTTATTAAGGTTCCAGTTATATAAAGAGCGTTTTATTCAGATCCAATCGCAAAGGAATTAAGACGGGGTGCATTGACGTGTACAAAAGATTGATACATGCCCGTAGCTAAAAATGTTTATAACTGAATATAGGTGACAAAGATATAAACGGGATATGATAAAGCGTTACTCAGCTTAAAATGTTTTCCAGCTCTACTGAGAATCGAATTGAATTTTATTTATTTTATCAGCCGCGAAACAATCGAGAGCAAACAGGTCAATATTCAAGATAATAATTACCTCCTCGTTCTTCAATAGCACTAGTCGATACATAAGGTATGTATAAATGCTAATATTCAATAATAAATAGCATTTACGTTTCCTTTCACTTTTTTCGTCTCGACTTTTTCTAAAAATTTAGACTAATTCGGCATTTCGTACGGAACTAATTCTAGTATTATTTAATTTATACCATCAACCGTATTGGGTAGCTTCACTGGCTACTCACAAATAGCTGCAAACAAATACATCGAACAGAATTGTGTTTGTATCTTCATTATTTAAAATAAGTTTTGAGGTTTATCTCCGGCCCCGTTGTTAGGTATTGCTTCAGATCGTTGGATTAGGGAAAAAAAAGCGAGGCGTGGACGCGCTTGACTTTGAATCTAGACCCTATTTGAATAATGGGACATGAGTTGCAGGTAGAGGACATGAGAGATTCTTTGACAAAAAGGTAAAGGGACAGGCGATTTGTTGTCTCCAAAACAACTGTCTGCTAAAAGAAATCGACCTAATTAGCGCGCCACTCTACCTTGGCCGTGCGATGATAAACAGCATCGTATAGCACCAATTGAGAGGGTACATCGGACGTATTCTTCCGCAGCTGAACTTTGCCATAGAGGTCATCGACGTCGAGGTTCCCCTTGTGGTTTATTATAACTGACAAGGGAGGATACGGTGCGTAAATTGGGTCTGAGCGTTATGATGGAGGCAGCGTAGGGATAAGCATGCCATAGCAGGCTGTGGAGCCTTTCTCCACAAAGGACTTCTCTTTCGTGAAATATAATAGATGCATGGTTCTGGGAGCATATTGCTATAAGAGCGTAAGTTCTGGAAGACTGACGAGTCCTCACATAGGCGACTCGCTGCATTCCATGTTGCTCTGTTCTCGGCTCGCACTAGCTCGATAAAAGTGGGTTGATGGATAGAAGAAAGTAAAAACGGGATAGGGCGTAGCTCTTACGAAACCTAGGTTATTCGTCTTCAACGATTACCACTGCGGTAACCGCTTGCCGTGAAACTGCAACAATGCCTAGCAATCGGCCGTGGGGGTGTAATCCACTTGAATGACGACCTCTTTGCTTTCGGCCAGTGCGCCAAGATGGACGAGAACAGAAGTCGAATTCTTGCAGTCGCCATCTTTCTTTTTAGAATATGATTATTTTACTGTTAATGTCGGCTAAAATCTGTCCCCTATTTCTGTTCTAATATCCCAGCTGTCTGTAAGTAAAAATTCAGGCATTTTAATCCTCTGTTTTGAAAAGATTTCAGTATTGAAAACATTCTTTCTTTAAGTTGCGCGTTTAATCCTGCCATATAGACCGCGAATATAATCGACATCATTGGCCTGTATTAGCCCTAGTCTTATCGTTTAGAGTAACGTATACTAATCGTCTTGTGATAGATAACATTTCCATCAATGCCGAGTTTATGTCCTGTTCCAGGGATCAGAATGGATATATGTTCGATATATAAGGGAAGATTGGCTACGTAACGCAATTAAAGATTCTTTAAATTCTTCTGTGGAACGATGAAGAAACACTTTGTTTTTTTTACCTCGGCTGTCCAAGCAAGGCCTACACCAAAGCGACATTTCCATAGACACTAAAAGCAAGTTACCTTTTACAGAAATAATCACGTTGAGTTATTACATACATAGTTGCCCTAGTCTGTATCAGATAGGAATATACTACATTTCCAGCATATCTAGAACCGGGTAACGTTGATACTAATTGCAGAGGTGAAATCACTAAATGCCATCAGGTAATGACCCAGTTTCGTAGAAGTAGATATGTTAAAAGTTAAACTGGGACACGCTTGTTTCGTACGCTTGCATCAAATATGAGTAATGTATTAAATGTAGTCACAACTGTTGACATGACGCATCCTTTAGATAAAACTATGCTTTGAACAACCATTTGTACCACGAAAGTTTAAAAGTAGTACGCACACCGTTCGTGCTCCTCGTCTTTCCGCTAACGAAACACAACTCGTGGACGCGTCAATATCCGGATTTTCGAAAGCTGGCTTTGGTTTTTGCAGCAAAACATCATACGGAATCATATCCTTTGACTCGCCTAATTCGAAAGTAAATTATTACAGAACATCGACCTCTCCAGCCTTAATTACAGCACCTTTTAGGAAAAAAAGGGTTAGCTTTCTTGAATGGTTGACCTAGTCGCACGAACTACTTAGTAGCTTATAGAGCTTCACCTCGTGAGGATATATGGATCAACGATATAGATATCTTCAACTGACATTCTTTCAGAAATGAAAATATTGTAGCAAGTTCATTTCGACCGCATAATAGAAGATTTTTCGGCGAAAATACAAATATAACTTCTTTCCCGTAGCACCAATGCTTTTCAACGATAGCATTAAGCAAATTGGGCTATGTAACTCCACCCTCCCCTATGTATATATTCTTTTTACTACAAGCGGCCTGCCATATTGATTTTCATATGAAAGTTGGCCACGTAAAAGGTCTGTGTGCTACAGAATGCTATAGAAAAAATCCGAGACCCGGTTTGCGCATAATGCTTCATCTGTACACTATTAAGTTATAGTGGAATCTTGACGTGGCAGCGAGGCAGTAGGGCTGCGAAATGCGGGGGAACTGGACGCGTGCGGGTATTGATGAACTTTCTTGAGCTATTCATATAACTCGTAAACGCTGCGAGGAAAGAAATGAAGGATCTTGAATATAGACTTCATTCTAATGGTGAAGCAATGCAGATTAACGTTTACAAAGTTCGACCGAGATTGAAATGGAAAGCCAGCAACTAATATCGACCCCGAAGCCTCTTTAGGCGTTCTCTCCATACTATTACTTTTTTTTTCGTAAATGTTACAAAATGTGAATATATTATTATTATTATTATTTTTTATGTGAAACGCCGAAAGTTTTCAAATAATCTCCCCTATACAGAATATTCTGCAAATTCTTCTGCAATTTGTTCTGCAAATTGTTTCCGCTGAAAATCTTATAAGAAATCTCTAAAAGTAGATTACTGAGTCGATGATTGTAGGATAACAGAATTACAAGGCACGATGCATCTTATGATAAAATCAAATAATATTTTCAGTTAGTCCTATGTTGCGAAACTCCTAAACAGGTCTTTGAACGATCTACGCCAAAATTGGGCAGCACGTCAATAAATGTTTTTAAAAGTACGTTATAACTGGAGGTAAACAACAACCTTCGGCAACACAGAGCTGAATTATTTGTGCTTAGTTTTTTCGCTTCCGAAGACGAAAAAAAAACTCTGTTATTAAAAAAAACTCTGGTATTTTTTCACCATTTGAAAATATTTTATGGGGATTATTACCACAAAATTATTCAATGTACAGTAATATTCGATGCGACTTTTGAAGAAAGGTATTCTGTAGCACAATCTGTCAGCGTGCATTGCCACGTCCGCATCTTTCCTTTTTTTGCTTCCGCAAACGGGACCAGATTGGCAATGAGACCTTATCGGTTAGACGAAATCGACTCGATCAGAAGTCGGAACCAGTTGAATCGAATCAGAGTTTGGATTGCTAGGCTGATTTCTCCAAAGGGTGGAAAGTTACAAGTCCGCATTGTAATAGAAACAAGGCACGACTGCTTTTAGGCCCTGTTAGTCACACGTGAATAGCTTACTGGGGATATAGTATTGTACTTTACAGTTTGACTGGGCTTGGAGCACGTACGCGCCTGCCTGCCTGCCTGCCTGCCTGCGTGATGGTGCATATAGCTTCAGGGCATCATAAAAAAGTGCACGACAAAAACCATGAATAAAAAAATATAGGATTTTAAAGCACTAGGCGAAAACTGCGATTAAAAAGGATACCGCATCCAGACCACCTTACTTAACACACTTTTAAATAAGGAAAGAAAATAATCGTTACCTCAATAGCATGCAGACGAAGGATCCACAATAGAATGCAGGAGATTATATATATATATATATTTAGCCTCTTACACTCTCACACTAGTGACAATATTATTATATTTACACATAGAAACTGAGAGAGAGAGAGAGAGAATAAATTGTGAATGAAAGAGCTATGGAGTAGGTCCAGCCAATTAAACGTATTAATTGTTTAAACTTTTCCAATGCGTAGCACTTCACTTGACTTCGATTGCGAATGCAAACGAGGTCAATGCTTCCATCAAATAACTCCCACAGAAGATGAGCAATTTTGTTTTAATGAAAGTTTTTATTTTCTGTTGCCTGCCGTTATACGCTCGAACGATGAAGCTCGGCGTTAGAATGATCGACCATTTTGCCAACTGGACGGTCCTGATTTCGTAACTGGTCGAAGTCAATTCGTTTGAATCGCCGTTTTCTAAAGGACTAAAGAAAGCCCACTTTTCGACAGATGAGAGGCTCGAACGTTTCGGCGGAGAAACCCAACTACACAGCAACAGTTAAAGGTACGACGGTGAAAATAATACGATTTCGGTTGTAAAGTGGGAACGCAAGTGACACGTGACTGAAGGAAGCTAGTTCGGCAGCGCTTAATACAATCAACTTGGGTTTAATGAGAGAGAAAAGTTTATACCCGTATTTCGCATGATTCCATTTGATCGGAGTGAATATAATAGTAGGCCACATCCTTCAGGGGTTACCGCGCGCTCATAAACAATACGAATCAAACAGGAAACATTTGCGAGTGTCTTCTACATATATTTTAGGATGGCTCTGAAGGCAGAAGGTTTAATTAAACTCAGGAGTGTGATATCTAAAAAGAGTGTTCTATATACGCTCGGTAAATCTGATTAGGACTAATGATAAACTGAGTGAATGCAGAAGTTTCAAAATAGTTCTACTTACCAATTTCTCTCATTCTTTTATTTTTTTTGAGGATCAAATCACGGGAAAACGGTGGATAAAAAATTAAAGCTATAAGTGTTAATAATCGTTAAGCGTATACTATAGTAACCGAAGTAAATATTAAATGAAGATTGAGACTCAACTTAAACATCGTGGCTTCGCGAAACTTCGCGAAAAAACGCTTAATTATTTAACCGTATAAATAGTAAACAATAGTGATCGATTTGCAAGTATTTTCATTTATGTTTAGCGATCGGTTCAATCTGTATAAACAGTTTTTGGACAGATACGAGTACGTTTAAACTGATCATCGTCCTGTCAAGCGGCTAAACTCCACTAGCAGTATTATGGACACTGAAAGTCTTGCTTTTCTTTTGCTTATCTCTTTGTTGTTCATGTTTATACGTAAGTGAGCTTTCTGCTCGTAAAAACTAAGCTTGATAAAAACTCTCCTAGGCTAAGTAAATGTATGAGCGAAACCTTGAATACACGCGGTTGCCAGCAGCAATTTATATTGTCGTTGTTATTTTCTAAAGGCACTAGAGGCTGCACGATAAGCCCGTCATGCAGATAAAAAGTTACTTTCAATCCGCGATTCTGTGAGATAAGCCTCAGATAAACATAGTTATTTCAAATTAGCTTCAAACTTGTTTATAATGGCTATTAAGTGAAAAACATTAATTTCTCAATTACATTCAACCAGAAGTGCAAAGGACGGATTCTCTGATTTTTTTTAATAGAATTATTGCGTCTACAGTTTAGCACAGTATATGAATCTTTGGAAGGTCGCCGTATGGTTTCGACAAGCCGTACGTGATACGGTTGAAGCTCCTTTTTTTTTTATAAGTTTTTATATAAGAGTTTATAAGTGGCCACCTTCAACAACTGCACTTGCAATCTTAGTTGCTTGTCACAATAATACCAATTATTCTACCGATTTCCACAGTTTTTTTTTCAAATTTATAAGTTTCTATAACGCTAAATCGTGTTCGACCATTTTCTTTTCAAAATTGATGGTTGGCTTCATTGATCGTGCTTTACTGCTTAGCGTTTATGTCGTCGTTTTCGTCTTTAGTTCGTGTTTCCTTGTTCTGTTTTAATTCTCTGTCTGTTTTAAAACGTACAAAAGTGACCAACGCCTAGTAATTGTAAGTTATTCTTCAACTTGTATTTAAAGTCATGCGTTTAAGATACGTCTGTACATTAAAATCCTATTGGGCACAGCATATATCTAACGTTTAACATTAATCAATAAATAAGTATATACGGACCAGTCTATAGGCTATGAATCTGTTAACCAAATTCGGTCACAGCAATGACAGATTTTTCTTGTCCTAATAAGGCAAAAGCAAACTACTAACAGGAAAGATTCAGGCTCGCTTCTGACAGCGGGTATACGTTCTCAGGCAAACGACTGTACCTGGTACCTTCTGTAAAAGACCATCACAGCGCAGGACCTTGGTTCCAAGTCTAGCTCAACTGTTAATCGTCCACATAAGCGTACTGTCATCAGCACATCGTACTTGTTCCTTGTCGTGAAGCTTGTTTTACCTTACAAATCAATAAGCTAGCCGAAAATGCGTAAACAGTAGAAGGCTATATACCCAGGCGAAGTAACCCAGTCCGATCTGCCTTCGTAACAAACGTAATGACAATTATGTTCGTTATCGCATTAGGTAAGTGCGAAGCTAAGTTCGCTAACTATGAATTTGAAAGAGACCAACTTCAGGTGTTAATTTATTTGACGTTCCGTTGCATCGTCCACAGAGATGATCAACGACAGACCTTTTTTCGGGCTCTTCCTTCTCGTATTAAATCGCTTATCCTCCAAGCCTTACTACTGCATGGATTTGAAAATACATACAGAAGGGCCTGGATTATAAACATGAAGTAAAACAATGCCCGTCTAATGCTCAAAATTTTTCAGGTTGCCTAAGTCTTAGAGCTCCAATAGTTTTCATAGAAAAAAAATCATTAAGGACGGTCGCTTGCTTTTATAATTTTTTTTTTCTATGGAGTTTTTAACTTAGTTTAACCAACTCAGTCGAGTCACACTCTATGTGTATCATTGCACAAGCTCTATGTGTATCATTGCAAACCGGCGTTGTCCTACTTTAATTACGTTTATTTCATTTTAATAGATTTTACCAAAAATTAAGTAACGTGTTTTTCCCATTGGCAATGGTAAATTTACTGATTTTCTGTGTATGCATCTTTGCAGATAATTCGTGATGATGATTTGGCTAACAGCTTTCTTTGTCGTACAGATAGGGATCTTAAGTTTTCAAGCGTTTAAACAAATTTCAATAAACTAAGCTAACTACTGGGCCTTGACCTTTAACTCTGTATATAATATTGTTAAAAAGATGTTCAATTCCTTGGCTAGCTGATTTGAGTGCACAGAAAAAACTCCAACGGTAAGCATATATAAAGCACCAAACATACAAAAGGCCATAGAGAAAGCAAGTTTCAAACGAGAGCAAGCACGGCTAGAAAAATACAGATAACAAACCATTACATATCGCTGCAGTTACTTGCCAACTGGCCTGCTAAAAGGCCTTTGTGAATTCGTCATGTTATTTCAGATACACACTCTTTGGTAATTCGCGTTTGAAAAGGAGGAAAAAACTAAGCCTTTTTGCGGATATTTCGAAATTGTCCAACGTTCTTCTTTCTCACTTCCGTAATTGGCTAATTGTATTTGTTATGACACACGAGTAGTACACATAGTAGCATATATAGGTGAAGACTATATGCACGCGATTTTTATTGAGATTGCATTTATTCTTAGATAATTCACCGTCCCACAAAGTTACACTTCTTTTTACAGGATCTTGCGTAGGTCGCATTTCACTGGATAACGAAATATCTACAGACAGGTGCACCAAGCGCGGTTACTCTCGCTGCTGTTTCGTGTCATCGACCTTTCGGTGATGATTGGCTATGGTAACTAGATACAGCGTAGATTGTTGTTATTTACCATCTTAATCTATTCATACAATATGTCAGTCGCTTCAGACCTTCTCCATTCCACCTCGTACCTCTACATTGTGTGTAGTGTCCGTTATTTGAACATTGCGAAGCCCCTACTCTTCTTAATGATCGTTTTATAATCGATCTATCTACGCGACGTCAGCTTACTAAGTGTGTCCCATTTTCTCAAATATCTTGTCGGCAATACGTGAGCGACGAACACAGATTCATCCAATCGGTCCATTCAAGTCATCATTAAAGTGACACGCTCACCACCATCACGACGCATCGTACGTAAACAGCGTTTAAGCAGATTCTGACGACACCTGATCAGCTAGCGATATTCGACGTAATGAGTAGTTTGAGGTGATTCAAATGACGACAGCAGTGATTTCGAAGAACAGGAAGCTTAAACATTACAATAAATATATAAACACACTTCCGCTAAGAAGGAACGAAGAGGGCAAAAGATAGAATAATGACCGTTCCATGTCGTTGTTGTTGTTGTTGCTGCTGCTGCTGCTGCTGCTGCCCTAAAATTCAATAATCGATCTTCTGACTAAATTAGTGGCATGTAAATCAGGACTCGGGTGCAGATCACTCGTAACCAACCAGGCCAACGGTCATCGTTGTGGACACGTCTGCAGGCTTGAAGCACGGCCCAGTGTCAATCTATTTTGTTTGCTTTGGTATATACATACAGACGTCTGCGTGTGTAACAAACATTCAATTGTTGCCGTGGAGCCATTCATTGAGGTCGTAAACTTCACTAAATCTTTGTTTGAATTGTGCTTCCATATCTACTTGCTTGTAGTATTATTGTTATTATCATAATCGTCAGTACGATCGACTAAGTATTAGGCACTACTTATAGAATGAGACACGGAGATACATGCGACTGTACAGACTGCCCGTACTCTCACTGTCGCCTCCATAAGTATGTGTTCCCTATAACGGTGAGACTATCTTAAGCGTTTCTTTTTGTCTATATACAGCTGTGAAGCATGGTATCACTAGAAATTCCTGCAGCTTCTCGATTCATCCTCGTGTGCGGGACACTTTTTCAGTTCTTAGTTAACAATTCTCTGTAACATAAGTAAGTATCCGTGTATTTCAACTTCAAGTCCGTCTTCGGTTTCGATAACCAAAATTCGTTCGACAGATGCACTAGCAGCCTATCAGCATGCACATACACAAACACACACATACACACATACATACATACACACACAGTCTGAGATCACAGCTCGTTACGACATCGCATCCGCACTTTACTCTGGCGAACCGTTCCTTTTTTTTTTTTTTACAGATTTCTGTTTTCTAACTTCATAATTAAATCAAGCCATAGTATCAAACAAAGGGCCGTTTGTGCCTGAATGAACGCATGTTCAGTGACATCAGTGGCCTATTCTAGAGCCTTCGAAACGCCTTGGTTACGATTATCAGTATTGTAGAGATTGTCCCAATAGGCATACGGCGAAGAACCGACTTTATATAAATCGGTCTCATAGTCTACTGGTCAAAATGAAGAGACTCTTTCTACACCTTGGAGCCTGATGGTATCTTTGTCATTGAAGTTCGCGGCGCAGCTGTGGGCCGGGCCATTGTTGCGTAAACATGAGCAGGATTGCAGCTCTGGGCTAATGCCGGCGGATGAGATGATTGTGCTTGTGCAGCTGACGCAAAAGCTCCACTTCGTCCACCAGCTCCACTATCTACTTTGTCACAATAATTTGACGAAGGACGGGGTTTCACCTGAAATTTGACAGAGAATCCAAAGAAGAACATTGCGATTGCTCAGTCGACCGTAAAGCCATGTGTCAAGGGAATGGAATTGGAAAAATCTAACTAAAAAGCTCTCTTAGGCAGACTTTAGAATTAATCTTAATACCACTAAGATAATTGTTTTAATTACCGTGAACTAGCTAAAATCAGTGATATATAAAGCATGTACATGGAGCACACTCATATCTATAAGTAAAAGCCTGCACGCTCGACTTAGATCATAATAATAATTTGTATCCAATGCTGTTTGTGATATACTAATGAATTCATTGTTGTCATACATGCGGCGCAGGTTCGCTAGACTGTCGCTGATGATGATGATGATGATGAACGCTCGTTTGTTGTGGTTGTTGAAGATGTCCAACGTTAGCGTAATGAGGGAAAACGTTTTGACCCGGAGTTACGTGGCCGGACGTTGACGAACCATCCACCGCGACCCCAACCCGCGAGCCCGGTCGCTCGATCTCTCGAAATACTGTATACTGCTTCATACCGCGAGTCACAATACCATAGTCGAGATGTGACTGAAATTGCATCGCAGGATTCTTATGTAGTTCACTTATATGAGCTAAAGTATAGGTAAGTACTAGATTTCATAAACATCGAGATTTTTAAACACTGAAGTTACTACCTTCTACGCACCTAGACAAACGGATCGGCTAGCCTAAAAGTTCCAAGCATCAGAGTCGGTTGATGCAATTCTACGCTATGGATACTCACGTGCGATGACCGGTTGCTGCGCAAGCTGATGCTTCGGCTAAAATGGCCAATGTCGTCGGCGCAAAACTGCGATCCCTTATGGAGGATCAGCGGTCCACCGCTATGAGGCGGTATCGCTTGGAATTGTGATATGGGTCCAGCATATCTGCTAGGGATCGGAGGAAGCGGTCTTCCGTTGGGTTGAGCTTGTTGGGCGCCATACTGGATGGAAATAAGCATCCATGATATGAAGACATTCGTGATATAACCCCATTGACAATAATATCAAGCAAATGTTTAAAATAAAATGGATTTCTAATCTGTCCTAATGATATTAGCTGCAAGTATGTGAAGAAATCACTCACAGGGTCGTAGTGCATTTGTTGCTGCTGTTGCTGCTGTAATCGCCTACCGTTGTACCACTCCTCAAGAGGCGGTGGCAGCCTTTGACTTCTATAGCTTCCCTGAGGATGACCGTTGGCCCCACTTGAGTGACTTACCAGCGGAAGACCGTTTTGATTTGGCGAAGATGCATAGTCTCCAGACGTGAGCCTACCCGATGAGCTTGGTGAGGACACCTGAAGCCGCGTTGCTGCCACCTGTGTCTAAAAAGCAACACGAAAAAAATAATTTAGGCATTTCAGCTAATCATATAGAAATCGTCAGAAATTATATAATGCAAAATTCAAATGTAATGCAGCACAATAGGCCTCAACTTTTGCAACTGGTCCTTTTTACTAATGACATTCTGTCAAAACTGCGAGGCCGGGCATTTATTCTTTATTTTGTTAGTTTTTACAGTTACTGAATGCAAAACGCCACACAGTCACTTACTCTTTCCCATTGAAATGTATGCTGCGAGCGCGGAGCTGGAAGTGCCACCCCGTGTCCGAGCGGTGTTTGCGACCCGGTTGGAGCTCCTGGTCCTACAAAATGCCCGCCTTGTCTCGTTCTCTTTTGGTCTTCAAGGAAGATACGCCTTCTTTCGGCCTCCATCGAGTGTTTATTGCAGCCGGGCTCGGGAATAGTTTTTCTGTTCTTACCGAATCTGAACATTCCTCTGAAGAAGCCTTTCTTGCGGGGTTTCTCATCAGGAGACAGCGGCGAAAACGAATCAAGTGGTATGACCCCCCGTAACGGTGTGTGCACCGCATCAGGAGACAGATCCTCATCCACTGTGATACAAACATCGGCAGACCCGTACGATTATTAGCAATCATAAAACAACTAACTCACTCCAGATGAGTACATCAAATGCATACCGTCATATCCAAAGGCATAACACATCTGTGTTATGTAAAAAGCTTCACGTTAATTCATAGCAGATGTCCGTGCCTTTCAGTGTTTTTTGCTTAGTAATATAGCTTCTCCGACTGATAGGACATCGTGTTCCACCTTTGTTTTTGTCGGACTAAGTGACTTCGGAATTCTATATTTGATGATTGGTGAAGTGAGAAGGATGTACGAAAGTCGACGTACGCTCACAAGACGTTGCTTTTGAATCCGACTCAAATACCATAGAGTGGCGTCCTCAGAACGCTCATGCATGTACACGTGTAGGCATACACGGCAATGTTTTTGCTAAATTCTTTTTGAGAACATCTTGTTCTAGGGCCTACCACGGCGAGCATGTTAAAACCACGGTACCTTTCAATGATCCGAACCGAAGTCTAAAAGGTGCCTAGAAGTATTTAGCATCCAGAAAAGGAACGACGCATTCAGTTTCCATAACATATTGGCCATTATATTTAGCATGTTCGCACCGGTGACAATAGGAACAAGGTGAGGATCAAAGCAGATAAGGGTATTCTAGGCAAAAAGCATAAGGAAGAAAAACCATAAGCCTTGATCAAAGCTGTCGCCGATTCTGAAAACTACGACAGTTGAAACTGTCTATCTATTTATTTTATTGTGTGTCCGTTACTGTCTGGTGTCTCAATAGAGATAGATGCTAATTTTGAACTAATTATACTATGCTTACATGCTGATTATTAAAACGTATTGAAACAATACACATTCATGTTTCATGTGGTCGTGTGTAGATTGTCTTTGTGAGGCGTCTCTATTAGTGGGTGTGAGGGACATAAATGCTTATTGTCCGCTGGAAGCAGAATGCTGTTACTGTTATTGTAGTCGTCTGTCAACTTGACACACCTTGTGGCAAATTCTTTCGCTTTCGCCTCTTACCTCTTTGTACACGTTTGAAGCTTTTCGTGGGTGGAGTCACTCCGTCCCATGGTGTTTGTCCCACCGTCTGTGGTAAAGATGGCGGCACGTTTTTATCAACAGCCTGTCGAAAACTGGGATTGCCTCGCTTGTGGGGTTGTTGATTGCCGCTGCTGTTAGGATGTTGTTGTTGTTGTTGTGCGCTAAGACTTTCAAGACTTGAGCTTCTCTGCATCGACAGGGGCAAACACCGAAGCGATGGTCGAACCATTCCCGAACTATTGTTGTCATGTGACATCGTCGAGGATTCGGTTCCGGGCGATTCTCCATTGGCCATTGCTGTATGGTAAGGACAGGCCGTCGGTGAAATGGGCTGGTACTTCTTAGAAGCTGTAGTAGGTATCATCGTATAGCCGTTAACGACGAATATGGTCGTGGATGACACGATATGTGTACGTCCATCGATGTTATGTTGTGATTCAATGACAATAATTTGCAATAGAACGACAGGCGCACAAGCGATTCTCGATGTTATGGGAACAAGCACTGATGTAAATGTAAACTTGATTATTAAATGCAGACGAGTAAGTTGATAAAGAACATATAGCACGGAGGACAGAATCATTAACATGCAGCGTAAGAGTAAGCTTAGCATAACTAGAAAAATAAGTCTTGCAGTGCGCCAGTGGCGCACAGCTGATTATTCGTAAAACTAGCAATAAGGTTTCTATGAATCGGAGAGGCGCGATTCTTTACAAACGAGTTAGCTTGACGCAAGAATCTACGAAGAACAGACCATCAATGCGCAATCTTTGTGATTCTCTGGCGGAGGTTGGCAGTACACGCGGAAGATACCATTATAACGTTTATTCTTGAAGAAGCATGCGAGCGTGAATTAGGAGTGGCGAATATCGTCACGAAGCTATAGCCTGTTTCACTTACATGCAAGTATACGCTTTCATTTATTATTAAAATACGTGCAATGGTAATACGGGGCATTACTGGTCATAGCATGCCAGAATACACTGAAGGAGAAAAACAAATTTCACTCGATCAGTTTTTTGCTGCGGTTGTTTCCAGGCTTGCGTTGCATTCTACGCTATTCTAAGCGATTTTTGAAGCGTTTACGTACTGCAACATGTCTGATAGAACATCTGCACTGGAAACATTGCCGGGGTACGCGGGACCAAAGGCAGCGGCCGGTGATCGACTACAGAAACAAATGGATCATCAACGCAGTAAGAATAACGGTACCAGTAGTAGCAGTAGCATTGAAGTATTGTAGTAATTGGGCAGACGAGAACAGAGTCACCGATACGACGGAGGGACAGCATCGTCATCATAGGATAAGACAATTAGGGATTCTGATTAGTTTATGGTTAGTATATACCTAAACTGAGTGGCCACGGTCCACAGCTGATCGGCACAATGCACGTAAACAGGGAGAAAAGATAAGATAGCAAGCTATTCGATTCTACTTTTATAAACTCGTGCCATATTTTCAATTAAAAAAAGGACAAACCGTCGTTCGACATTCGGCTAGCTTCTCTTTGAAGTCCCTGATAACAAGTTGTATAAAGTAGACAATGTTTGTCGCCACCGATACCTCTCATAGCCATCACCACTTGAATGTACTAATAATTAATTATAATTATTAGTAATTTACGATCCATCTTTATGTGGTTATTATTAGTATGAGAGTTAGGCTTGTCATATACAACTGCACTGCCTCTGTGATAGTTGAAGCAGGCATTATCCGCTAAGCGTGATAGGAATGCGTCTAGCGTTGGTTGATGCAAACCTTGTCTCAATAACGGTGGG
Source organism: Varroa destructor (assembly GCF_002443255.2). Taxonomy (NCBI): domain Eukaryota; kingdom Metazoa; phylum Arthropoda; class Arachnida; order Mesostigmata; family Varroidae; genus Varroa; species Varroa destructor. The sequence continues at coordinate 37,073,566 of NW_019211454.1, forward strand.
ATCTTCAGACAAACTTCACAGTTTTGTAATAGCTAGTTCCTATAAAAAAAAAAATGGGGCAATTTTCTGTACTTCATAGTAGCGCCTACATGAGTCACGAGGCAAGCTCTGAGTTGGTCCAAAATACATATCTAGTATCGTAATATTCTATATATTGTATGTCTAGGAAGCTGAAATGAAATAAGCTTACACTCGGGACTGGGCTTCTTGTTCTCTTTGTTGTGACCAGAATAACCACCATGTTGCTGCTGTTGCGGCGTCAATGGGAAATTGCCGCTGGTAGGACCGATGACCACGTGACCATGCGCAGAACTGTGGGCTTGATGCAGATGCAGCTGGCTGGCCGCAGCGGTTATCGAGTCCGCAGAGTTGCTACGATATATACTCGCCTCCCGGTAACCTCCTGCATCTTGTGACACTACGATAGCATTAAGTGTTACAAAGTAAAGAAAACGGCACAAGAAACGAGTTAACAGTACGAAACGAAGCAGGGTAATCTCTATGTGAACGTCACAAGACAGGAAATCGTTGCTCAAATTTATCTAGGCCCACTGTATGTAGCTACATGTTCGCGCTAATATTTGCGAATGATTCCAACTCGAAAAAAAAAACAAAATCAATGCAAATGTGCAATTGCTGCTTACTGGATCGCTGTCTAAGATCCCCTCCGCTTCGAGACTGTTGAAGGCGATGACCCGTTAGACTATTATCCTGTGTCTGTCCCGACTGACGCAGTCTCTGCTCGCGAGTTTCTTTGTTGCGTCTATAGGTGTCAGTGTTCTTGGCATCGAGGTGGGCGTGCCTTTTTTCCGACATTGACTGTCGCCCGAAACCGTCTCGAGAGAAGGCACCATCAATCGCCAACGACATGCTGCAGCACAAGGAAAGCTCGTTAAATACCAGCAATACGCATCTCTTATAGGGAATTATGCCCTAAGAGTCGCAGTGACTCGTGACAATTAGTTAAACGGAATATAATTTATATTTGCACTATTATTTATATTTAATATTCAATTAATAATTTATACTTAATAATGTAAGTTAAATATAGTTTGCCAGATATATATAAATAAATGCTTTCTACAACAAATAATTCACACAAAACCAGCAAGGCTGATATACTTGGCTGTGCGGAATATGCTTTCGATTTGTAGTACACAAAGCAAAAAGAAACATACTCGCTAGTATTAAGCTGGTCCGAGGAGGTCTCATCTGCGGCATCCCTTCCGTTTGGAGTTCGGACGCTAGCGGCATAGTCCTCGTTGAGCAAAACCCCGTTCTTCTCGAGTGCTCCCGCTGAGCTTTGGGGTGTTAGCGTCGGAGGGCTGCCACTGACCGGTGTAGGTCGTACATTGCTCCGGCCGTAAATCATCTGCTGTAATCCAACACCGACCGTACTTCCCAGTGGACTTCCTTGACTATCTAGGACCGACGACACGTCCAGCTGACCAGGTGAGCCCATTAGCTTTTCAATAACCGGATTACGTTTGCTGATCGAACCATATACAGACTCGTTTCGCCGATCGCGATCCTGTGGAGGGGTCACGGTTCCGTTAATGAATCCACTTGAAGTTGAATTTGGCGGGTATGGTGACGGCGCTCCATATGTCGCAGTCTGACTGACGTTTTCTTTGGAATCAGTCATCGAACTAGAGCCAGAACTCGTTGAAAGGAATCCCTCTTCAAATTTCAAGTTTTCTTCGGAATCAGCGCTTGGCAGACGCCGCGCAATTGTCAATCGAATATAGGGACCATCCATTTTGAACATAGAATGCCGAAGGGTATCCATTGCCTCGGAATTCGTCTTACCCAAGAGGCTTTCACCGTTGATTTTCAGGAGTTGATCATTAGGTTTAAGGCGACCGTCCTTCGAGGCGGCTCCACCATGTATTACGGATTTAATAAACAGGCCCATGTCTTGCGATTGTCCACCTTCATTTGTTGAGGTCTTGCCCTTGACAGAAATTCCCAGACCAGCAGAGCCTGTGTCCGTTGGCGAAATGTCCAACATAACGATGTGTCTCTCCTTCCACGGGTAAATGCCCACCTCATCTGGAGGAGCGTCAGCTTTCTCCGGAGGCTGCAGCATTAAAGATCATATTAACATCTTATATAGATAAATAACATTCTTAAGGTTATGATGAGGAAGAAATGTGAAAACTCATTAAAATGAGTTTTTACATTGTATGAAGGTTTTGTACAAGAGTAATTTAGATCATTTATTTGTTGATAGTTTTAAAATATTCACCTGGATGGCTACAAAGCAAAGGCGCCGTTAAATTACTCATCTTAGTGATATGTAACTCTGAACTACTGAAATGAATTCACTTACGATTTCCCTGGGCAGGTTTTGCTCGAGACATTCCTGTCGCGACACGACAAGGTGGACGCTGCTACCTGTGGGGATAGCCCTGAGCATGGCCACAACCTCCGGTTGACTTTTGCCAGTTACCTCAATGCCGTTAACTTCTAGAAGACGATCACCTGACCGCAGCCGGCCATCCTGAATAGCAGCTCCCCGAGGCAGAATATTTTTGATGTAGATAGGCGCCAAACCAGCGGAAAGATTATCTCTCGTCGTTAGGCTAAAGCCGAGGCTATCTTCCCCCTTAGTAAGTTCGATGTTCACCTTTTTGCCGATCTTGCGCGTGTTGGCAGCGTTCAACGCAGCCACTCGTCCTGGAGTAACGCCTATTGGCATTTCCTTTTTAGGTGTTGAAGTACTCTCAAGTGAGCTGTCCGTTCGCTCAGGTGTAGCGCCATCGCGCCGGGTGGTCTGGGATGTCTCTGGAGGAATGGCAGGTGGGACTTTAGTTACGGGCGACGTTGGCAAGGACAAGCTCTTGCCCGACACCTTAATTACAATCTGGGGGTCGTCCAATGTTGACCGGAATACGTCTTGTGCGTCTTGGAATGACAGTTTCAAAAGACTTTTACCGTTTACTTCAACGATACGGTCGCCCACCTGCAAACGGCCGTCGCGATCGACACGACCTCCCGGCTCGATGTTCTGAACTACCAGGCCTAGCCCTTGGAGTCCTGGATTGGTTTGCTCGGGCACAACGTGAATGCCTAACGGCCCATTCTCGCTAGGAAGGACCACAACAGCCTCTCGGTTTCGGTAAGCATCGTTGCTCCAACCTTGTGTGGATTCCATGGTGGCGAGTGTCCGGTCAGCTGCCTCGTACCATTCATAGGCGCTGGCCAACATTGACCTTCGGTTAGCGTTACGGTTAAAGTTACCAGTCGTCCTTCGGAATATACGATCGTCATCCTCTGAATCATCTGTTCGACCCATTGTGTCCTGTAAATCCAATACGCATAGAGGTTTGCATTAGGTACGATGCATAAGTGGAAAAAGTTCAAAGTTAAAGGTCAAAAATACCTAGGTTAATGATACGATAGGATATACATTTTTAACTAAAACTAATAATGGGCAAGCAGTCCAGGAACCTGAGGGTGTGGTTTGCATAAAAATAACTCCCATTAGATTCCACTGCTATATGAATCGTTCTACACGGAAAGCACAATTTTGCTGTGTTTGTGTTGTCGTAGGATAAGTTAATCCGGTTATCGACAGAACTGTCCTGACAAACAAGCAACCCCCATAAAACTAGAGCTATTAATGCAGGCAAGAGAAGAACAGCTACGTAAATACGCCATCCCACACCTGTTACTATTTTTCGATATTGACCTTAGCGAACCAGAGTGAAAATCATTAACGTTTCTTAGTTGATTAACGTCAATACGCCAGCCAACCTAAACAAACAGCACGATACTTCCTTACGGTATCTCGACAACTTCACGGCCACTCGTATGGCTGCGATCTATCCATAGCGATAGACGATGAGCTCGTGCCGTCTGGCAGACGGTTGAGCTGATTCTATGTGCCTAGAGCACACGGGGTCGTTCGAGTTGTGATATCGAATGTACAATCTATGGATTTTACTAGAGTACGTTATTCCACCATTCAGTTGATACCAGTATTAGGCGCAACCTGCGACTTTCACAGCCCATCGACGCCAGCGACGCTGCATGGAAGACCGTAAGCGTGATAGCGTCGAAAGACGTCTATTGCGCCTCTTTGTAGGCAAAACAAATCACGATGATCGTGATGACGCCAGAAAAGCTGCATGAAATAGTTAACCACAATAAAATCATAACAACTACAATCCAGATTTACAAAGTTATGGAAAAGGATATAATATTATAATTTTGTCGTAGTAGTAAGATTGTTTTTCCGCACAGATGGCTTGACTCAAAAGAAATAGGAGTTGTTTGACCTATTCGTGAGCGATAATAGTGATAAGTTTCATTCATTCCCAGAATGAGAATAGCAGAAACACGTATAGCGGTACTGGCATTAGATTTAATTCCGAATTGAATAATAAATAATATAATAATAACACACCGAATATCAAATACAGGCCGATCTGTCTACAGCAACTTTCAAAATGTTGGCCATACATATAAATGGGTTATTTACCAATTGCCTATCGACAACGATCTCTCCTTATAGGACAATGATGATGAGAACCCTTTGAGTATGGAAACCTTACGATACCTTCTAAGCATCGACCGATTTATTTTTTCGAACAACACCAATTATAATCGCTACACGAAGTCGCAGAAAATAAGCTAACTACTCTCATTAAAAACCGAAGGAATATCAAGAGACTGAAGTGTATTCTCAGCATATGTGTCGTCTGCTTTTAAACAAAACAATAACAATAGCTGATTTCTCGTGTCAAGCTAGTTGCTCAAGATAAGCCCGATTCGACCGATCTATTTGGGTCCGACAAACAAACAGATAAACGTGCAAAGACGAAGAATATAGCTCGTATAAACTCTATTCACGCCATTAGACGATGAGTCATCAGTGTCGTTCGAAGCGTTCGCTTTTTAAGCCGACTAAATATCTAATTCAAGTCTATGCAGGTTATTAGCTAGTTCACAGAACGGCAAATTACGCGCGTTTTCTTTTTACATTTTGGGCTATTTTTACTCTGTGAGCAATTTCCTGGAATCATTTACGCACGTCTATGAATGTCTAGGTGTATGTAGAGATAGCACTACGAACGCGTTCATTGCGTGCGTTCTCGTCGTCGCTAAGATAGCGTGTACGACGGCGAATACGATACTAAGGCCATACTAACAAAGCGAACTTGGCGAGAATTTTTTTCTGCCGTTTTACTACATTCTGTATCACTAAATGTTTATTTGATTCTCTTGACCATACTACAGAATATTAAAGCACAGCTGATGCGTAGCCATCGCCGCCGATGGCCGCTGAGATGAAGCATTGCTAGCAGAACACATTGCCAAGAGGTCGGGCCCCTCGTTCGTCATCGATCCGAAGAGAAACTTTTCGCTATCTGCGACAAAGCCAAATGGGCTGAAATGGAATCTCTACGCAAATTATCTGGTCGGTAATAGCAACGGAATATAAAGGCATCAAGGAACTGTACATTTGATCCCGATATTAAAAACAAGATTTTTTTTTTCATTACGCAAGCGTCAAACTATCAGATTTTCACTGAAGAGGTTTTAAGATGAAGTCGTTCTCTCTTAACAGTAGATAAGATCTAACTCAGGCTCAAAAAGCTGCTAAGAACTGCCATCCTGCTTACGCTACTCAATTTAATAATTTACTAAACAGTTTAATGAATCACAGTTCTTAAATCAGTTTACTATTTTCTTCCACCTCAAAGATTATGTAGTACGTCTCGGTGAAATTTTCGGGCATCGTCGTTAGGTCTTTCGGCTGATTGTCAGCTAGAAGAACGCATACATCCTTAACTGCTCATCCATTCTCAACGCTTGACGAGATAAAAAATACCGTGACGCTGTAAATCTCTTACGAGCACTCTCGAAAATATCTGGGCGGTCCGTCCAGTTATTATTACACTACAGTCTTGTCCTTACGCAAATTGCACAATTATAAAGGGAAAAGTATACATTATTCTAAATCAAAGTTTATCCTAATAAAACAGTTTACTGAAATGTTGATGTTATTAAAACCAAAGAAATATCACTAACGTTGTGTTTGTTTCTCTATTACTCACCCTATGCAAACTTTGACTGCGCCTCCTGTTGTATCTGTTGGTGCTACTGAGAGCCATCAAATTCGTAGACGGTGATTCAATAAAGACCTTATTGTCGTTGTTATTGATTCCGGCCGTATCCATAACGAACGTATTATTTCTCGTTGCTACTGCTGCTGCTGCTGTTGTCGTCGTCGTTGTCGTCGTCGTTGTTGTTGCTTTCACAAGACTAATGTTATTATTGTTGTAAGGCTGATTGCTGCTATTCTTAACATTGTTGTCGAGACGGTTTTGATTTTGAGGGTTTAAGTTGCCGTGGCCAGGATTGTTGTTGTTATTGCTGCTGAGAGCTTCTTCGGGGACGACAGCCGCGGACCATCTCTTGCCGTGATTCTCAAGAGAAGCCACGCCATGTCCCTCGCAGCCGGAGGGCCCAAGTGGGCCTCCGGGAGTGCCAAGACTCAACGCCGGCTCGCTACCGCGCCGAACATGGAGCGAAGACGTTCCTGTAATTAAATGGAATGACAGGAAGCGGCAGAGGCAAACACACAACGCATAACGAAACTTAATGTTAGGCAGTTTTCCATTGCGTTACACAAAGCAACACCTCTGAGACAGAGAGGAATGTATACGTTTAGTGCAAAACTTCAACAATCGGTTGTAAAAATATCAACTCCGAAGCTAAAGCAACTAGCCCATAGACTATGTATAACATCACGGCATGGAAACCATTGCGACACAATTGCTTTCGTGTAAATCTAACGTACACATGTAGGCATCACCGTTTTCCCGACTCGAAACCGTACTCAAGACCTATACAACTGAGTAAATCGCCTCGTTGAGTAGTGCAACTGCAGGCTGGCTGAAAATATCCGTGCGATCGTCGTAATATAGACATTTCATTCTTTCTTGTCCTTTGTTTCTCTTTTGCCCTCGATGACATGAAAGAAGGTTGCCCAGTTTCCTTTGAATAGAAAAAGCGTAGGCTCGTGCCACATTAAGCCCTTGTTAGGCTTTTCTTGACACAGGCATAGAGCAAACAGTTTCTCTATTAGAAGAATGCACCGCGTAATGGCGGTCCTGCCTGGAACGTAACAATCCTAGAACAGATTCTCGCACACGGTTGACTCGTCGCTGCTAATGCAGCTCGAGGTGCGACCGGTCGCGGAGCTTAGGCGATAATGCGTTTGGTGGTGACTCTTAAAACAAAGTATGATTGCTTTGCTCAGTGAGGCCGCTTACTTCGTGGCCGGTTGCTTAGAACACGACTGGGCATGAAGCGCCCTGCGTGTAGATTTGCTCGCTAATCCAAGGACTATTGCGCCGGAGAAAGCATGGTATTCGAGGTAGAGATACCTGCTCGGCCCGAAACACACAACCGATCGCCTTTGTAAATTTGATAAATTCAAGGTACGCAAATACTGAAACCAGTGTATGCATACGTCCTCGTAGATATTCTGCTAGGTCGTTCGAATAGATGTTAATTTCTAAAACAAAGTCTCTCTTAGTACGTGGTACGAATGGTTGGCAAAACTGTAAAATGATGGTGAAAAACAGCAAGTATACACACGCGAAAGTATTGATCATTGCGAGGCAATGACGGTAGGTTCATAGAAGCCTCTCTATCTAGGATTGGAAGATTAGAGTCGCTTTAGCCAACTGAGGAGGGAGCGGCCGTGTTGTGCAGTTAGCTTGGGCTAAACTCCTTTAATGTGACTAAACACGTCATTTGTTATCCCGTTGAGGTACAAGCTTCCTGCTACAGCCATTAGGCTAAAAATCCAACCCATTCTCAAGACGTACATCAAAGTATATAGCTAAATCACAATGCATGTCGAACTAGAACTCATGCTTCAAAATCTAAAACTTGAGTTGTCACGCTTTAGCGGGTCACGTTGCGTCTACGTTGCGAGTTCGGTAAAGTGTTACAACTGAAAAAGATAGTGGCCCATGTAATGTTTTGTCATGACACATATTTGAAGAACAGTTGGAATGTCATGTTATGATTCGACGATCTTCTAGAACTTGCCGTTCGTAATATACATGAATGTTTTCAATGATCAGTCGATATATTCGCTAAATTCTTCCTATCTGGCCAGCACTAAGCGTTTAGTCAATAGGCGAATGTCGAGCACGCATTGCATCGTAACTTCATTGTGTGTTCATCTTACCACTGAAAATTATAGATACAGCAAAGGAGCGGGCCCGAAAGCGTTTTTATATAAAATATCCACATTATATTAAATCTCTTTCGGGATGTGCTTCCCGAGGCCCAAGCGTTCGGCAAATGGACCGGAGACGCATTATCGTCATTTTTTTTTTTTACAGCATACTTCACTCTCTGCCGATTCTCGTAACGCATAGAAATTTTTCCCAAATGTTCGCTTGTGAGAATAAGATAGGTCAAAAGTTTCCGATGTGAAAAACAAGCTCCTATGGTACATATGAACCAGATAATATATGAAAGGATATCTATATAAAAAAAAAAAAAAGCTCCGTTATTATTCGACACTTAACCACCCAATCATCGTCCGGCGAAGATTCCAAATAGCATTTTAAACGAACATCTATAGCATCCCACATTCCTTGAGTGATTATTATTGAAACAAAGGAGATTTTCTCTACGAAGTACAATGACAGAAAATACATCCGATATCCAATTAATACATTTCAACAATGATATCTAGCAGGAGTTAAATCTGTAAAGATACTACAAACTGCGCAAATGTAGCAGAGTACATATTTTCTAAAATATAATCGTGTGATTTTTAGATAAACCAACAGTTTTGTTTGTGTTCTGTTGCTTGCTATTGCTGAGAACAGTTTGTTTTTGTAAAAAAATTATACTTTTTACTTTGGCCATGTATATTTAAGGCCACAAATTTACTAACCGAGTGACAGTTTTTCATCTACAGCGGCATTTGCAGTAGTCACATTTCCATTATTATTGTTGTTACTCTGGTGATTTTCGATGAAAAGATCAGGGCTTTCGGTACCAGCAGAACTTGCACTCGTGCAGTCGCCAGTCTGATGCGCGACCGGGCTAACTGAACTTCCCGAGGAGCCCTGCTCGGCGAACAAAGCTATTAGATTTTCCCGATCGTCGCAAACATCGCCAACGAGATCATCTTGATCGAGGATGGCATCGTCCTTATACGACTTTACATTGTGTACGCTCACCCACGCGTCCGCCGGCTGAAAACAGCAATGACAAAAAAAGGGAACTTGACTGTAATTCAGTATTAATCACTTACCGGACAATACGTCAATTCGTTTAGGTGTTCTACCCGTTAGAACTAGTCAAACTTAAGCTCTCGTTTACTAAACACAATGACAGAAAATACATATTTATACAGCGCATCCGATTAATATATTTCAATAATTATATCATTCAAGGATTAAATCTGAAGAGATGTTCTAAACTGCACAAATTATATAGCGTAGTACATATTTTCCAAAATACATAGTCGTGTGATTTTTAGATAGACCAATAGGATTTTGCTTGTATTTTGTTGTTTGCTATTGCCGATAAGAGTTTATTTATCTATTATATATTGTTTATAGCGTATTGTATATTATATATATAGCATCCGTGCAGTTCACTGTCAAATGGCGCCTTGTTTAAATCAGGATCATCATCCTTCATTGTCTATTATTGTGTGTTATTTTATCCTGTAGCCATTTACTACCCCTAAACAACTGTGTCCTAAGCTAGCATAAGCGGCAAATGAAAATGCTAGAGAGAGGAAAACCATGTTTGCGTATCCGAAGGCTTGCGCGCTATTTTGCACATCGCCCAACAAGTCTCCTGTAATAATAAGAAAGGTACGACACGAACGTGTTCTTCATTTACATCAATTACGATCGTTCTGTAGCTTTTGTATCGCTGATCAGGAAGACCTTCGTCGCATTCGGATGACTTTACCGTTGATGAGGAGAGAACACAAGCTGGCGCTATAGTGACTTCTATAGGAAGAAGGCGCGCATTGTTCAAATGTCAAACGTCGAAATAGTTCTCATTGCAGCTCCAGGTGGCGCAGACGAAATCCCCAGATCGCCGACGACATGAAGACACCGCCATATAAAAAGGTCTTATTTCACTGCGGAATTTTCCTAAGCAGGCCAAACGATCTATCATCGACTTTTTGTCTACTCTAACAGAGAACGATACTTTTATTATGAAACTATCGGTAATTGTAAGGCATTCATTCTAGCCCACTGGCTGACCGGAATGACAAGCCGTGAGATTTCACCTAAGAACAGCCGCCATGATAAAACTAGGCGCTTGTGCCTTATAAGCGAACCTTTGTGCTACCTGCGAAATCTAACATGCTACAATTGATGGCAGTTCAATAAAGCACCGTCGTCTTGAAGAATAGACCATATCGGGACCATGTGCCCCACTCTGGGCATGATCCATCTCTTAATTTTGTTACAGCTCATGAAAAAATGCTCGGCGAATCTGTGATAGAATTAGCGATCAGGGAATCGATTGATTACATACGGGGTTGCTGTCAGCAGGTTTAGTGTTTATTATGCCACAACGGTGTGCCAGCTTACAATCGTATAGGTAATTTTTTGGCACTCAGAACACAAATGATGTCTACTTGTACTGACAGGCATAGATATATGAGCATTTAAGTTAAAAAAAAAACCTACAAAAAAGCAAATACTTAACGTTGTATTCCTGTCAACACTGACAACTGAATAAATATAGAAAGCCGAGGCCAGGTCAAGCGTAGTAAACATTCGTATGTGTCGATTTGTTAGCTTGCGTGCGTAATGCAAACGCACCGCATTTTTCTGCCCAGGTTTCACACGCTTGACCTATGCCGTATCAACTACATCGTTCGCTTTCTGCTATCCTACTGCTAAACCGTTACTGCTCGATTGCGAACTAAACACATAGTAACGTATTGACAATGTAAATCTTGCAAGCGATCTAGCTCATTATTATTATTATATCTGGTACAACTATTGTCCCCGTCACTGCATACACATTCCCATCGGAGGAGTCATCCACCCAGGACAACCACTTTTCATCCAGCATTTCGTTGCAGGTTGGAAAATAAGCTGCTAGATGACACTCCGTCCCTGTTAATGCACAATTATGTTAATAGCAATAACAATCATAAAGTCACTTTTTTTACTTACATACGTTGTGTAGTTGTGTGTATTTTTGGCGGGACTTAAAGCAATGACCCCCTGGTGTTATTCACAGGCCGTGGAAGCCGCTGCGTCGCCAACGACAGCATTGAATTCCAATAATTATGTCGTTTACGTTTGTCAATGTTCCACCCTCGCAGCAATCAGCTCTATTTTAAAAGTGGTAATAACCGTTTACCCTTTGTGGGACAAGAAACGTGCGTAAATATGGATGTTTTTGGATCGGACTGCCCTGTATATATTGTGCGCAGACGTTCACAGCGACAATTGTTAATCTTGTTGAAACAACTGTTTTTGTAAAAACTCGTAAGCTATGTGGTGTCTGACGTCTGGCAAACGTATCTCATGTATAGGTATTATATAGGCATATTAGGTAAAATGTTAGCTAAAGAATCTTTGATATCTCTTCAGACAACTGTCTCATTCGAAGGTGGTTATCAGACAGGAAGTGCGTGAGCTTAAGATTTTAGACACAAAAGACAATTTCCTTGGTTACCCAAATTGAATCTGTCAAATGTTATGAAGTAGCAGACACCGACAAACATCTTTTCATGACAGTTAGAACAACTGCGTAAAACTCGTCCAAAGATAAAACCCAGATAAAATACTCCAACGCAAGGATCGATTTTGTGGTAGCATGCGTCAACTAAAAAAACCATTATGATGGTAAGTTCAGATATCGTGCGACGCTCTCCAACTTGAAAAGGAACTAATTATGTAAATGTTAATTGAAAAAGAAGCTCCTCTAGGTCGAGAACAGTTAAGCGGCTTAATAATGACAACGCTTTGTTCAGATCGACAAAATTTAGATTTAACCAAAAACGAATCGACCCCCGAAAGATACTGGTGTGATATAACATAAATACGAATACTAATCGTAGGGGAATTACAGAGCCATAATGGCGACCCTGTGAAATTCATCGGTTACTATAATAACTATAAAACACACATGCTAGAGGTTATCCTGGCTGGCCAATTTTAAATGAAAATTTCTCTCGGTTAACGTGCATTTTTCTTTGATTTGTACCCCTGTGTGCATTTACACAGGCCCTTCGTATAAATATCCACAGTATGGTGACGCCGCCTTTACGACAATGCTGGTAGATTTCGTTATCATGCATTGTCGTCTTTTTTTTTTTTACTGGGCTCAACACCGGTCGGTAAGTTGAGTGTTAAGAGATTTTTTGACTGATAACGGCGTGATGGTTCGCGTATCTGCCTGCTAAACTTGAAGGACACGTGATCAGGACTCGAGTTCGAGCATAGACGCACTCTGTTTTGCTGGGAGCCAACCCACTAATCGAACTTGAAGCTTGAAAACTCGATTTATTGGTTCGGTGATCTTTTCCTTCTACATCGTCGAGATATATTAAAATGTTCTCGCGTCCACCTTAGCATACCGTTTCTGGTGGATCTTTAATTCTAAAAGATTACTTGTTCCTCAATTCTGATACTTCATTGCTTGCTGAATAATGTCTAGCCTCGCTGGCCTAATACATGGCAAGGATTGATTGCTAGGCTTTTTAAATATAATTCACTGTACTGTGGTTCGAGTAAATTCGAACTGTCGATATCTTCAGGATACCGTTGAGGCTTGGCCTTCTCGCTAACAGCTTTCAATTAACATTAAGCGGCAAAACAGGATTTTTATAAAAAAAAATCATAAGGCACCTCTAGCGGTAGTAGCTCTAGCAAGTCGCGAAGCTACTACGATTGTTGTGATCATCTGTGTTAACAGCGGTCAACAACATACGGGACATTCAATAAATCCAAAACCCGTGGATTAGTGGACTAGCAATGTCGCGATTTTACTCTCACCGTGTTTCTTTTAATGAATTGAACAAATCTTCACATAGTCGGTTCGAAGATATCTGCTCTTTACTAGACCATCAGAAGCTTGACCTTTAAATTTAACGAACTAACGTAAAAGGGAGCTCCTTTTTGCTCTATAAACGACAAAAGATTCATTACATTTATTTACTGGCTTCTTGCATCAGGTTTACGTGTTACAGTTTACCTCGACGTAGACACCTACTTGGACGTGATTGCTCTTTGCACCACGCTTTAGTTCCATATATCCGTTGACTTTGTACCTTGTCGATGCATACCAAAAACTGCTGTCTCTATATATGGACTCCAATTGTCAAAGAACAGCTTATGGTCAGGAGCACAAATTTTGTGAAGAAAAGCGAGCGAATCTAGACTTCTACGACCTCGAATTCATTAGTTCCCGTGACAACACAGTTGATAACATACTCGTTAGCTAAACATCCAGGTTTAAATACGCTTCGTTTTGAGCTGGCAGGAGTTAATCATTCGAAGTAATCCCAGGTGTCGCCGTTCTGCCAGTGGTGTCGTTGCTCAAACGGTCTTGTGTACGTAACCGTCATTTTAATTGAATAAGCAGTTTTTCTTGCCCCTTTTTTGATGATTAATATTTAAATTTCGATATAAGAACATCTGTGAGTTAGCTCATCGCGAGCTTTCGAGCGGCACTAAGATCAGGCGCCACGCATTGACTCTCGCGTGAAAAAAGGACAATTGATCAGGAGGACAATTCGCAAGGATAGAGCTCGCCCAAATAACCTTCGAATTTTGTCATACATACCCCAGACTAAACAGCCCAAGAAAATGCATCCCATAGTCAAGCAGGCATCAGCAGCACTAATAATCAAACTTGGTTGATTGATAAATAGCAGATATTTAGGTAAGGCAAGCTTTATTATTTCATAAACGATAAAATATATGCGAAAGAGAGTACGCTTCTGTAAACTAGCTCGAACGATCAAAAAATCGTTTTGAGAAAAAAAATAATATACTTAAGTAAGTCCTCATGGAAATTACTTTAAAAAAATATTCCGCTTTTCCTCCAAAACCCATATTTCTAGATATATTACACACTAATAATGTTCTATGTTTATTTAAGTCAGCCGATTCATTCTTACGATGGCGGTAGTGTCACTAGTAATGCAAAAAAGTTTACTGTTGATATTCCATTCACCTAAAACTCAATAGTTCCGCATATGGTATGGGTCACAATTTCCTAGCTAAATGACTATCTCGTGCAAAAAAAAGAAACAAGTCTACATATTCTACCGCATCGTCTTGCTTGTTCCCTTCCGCCATTCAACTTCCTCCCTTCGTCCGCTTCTCTAAAAAATTCACAAGCGACGGCAGCAGCAGCAGTAACAGGCCAGCACAGTCATTGTGGCCGGCAAATGCCGCGCGTGCCTGACGTCGTCGCTGGGCAAGTCAAAACGGTTTTACTACCTTACCGATGTTAAGTATGCCATCATCCATCCATATAGGGTATGCCACAGAGCAAATTACATTACGTTCAGGACAAATAGAAGCGAGCTTCTTGCTCTACAGGTATGGCATACTAAGAGACGCCGAGACGCTTGGACACAGACATACGTAAACGGGGCTATTGACAGCAGCGGCCAAGCGCTAAGTATATCACACGGTGCTCGTGAGGAAACACACAGATTGTCACTCGGGGCGCTCACTCACCGCCTGTCAAAGAACAAACATGGCGGCTATACAAGAGAAAGGAACATTAAAAGCCACGGGGAAGGTAAACTAGATACCTGCTACCATTTAACTCCTCAGTCTTGACCAGTCTCTCTGCGTGCGGCTGTGCGCGTGTAGCATTAGCGTATGTCATCTTTGTGACGACGATGATGCGGCTACGGCGGTGGCTCGACAACCTTATCAAGCACACAACTCCAATTACGACTGCTTTGGCTGCCACGACCGTTTCAAAGTTTCCCCGCTACACCTGTCCGGTTGTCAACACATTTGGCAGCTGCCGGTCACTAAAGCCAGCCATTGGAACCAGTACCGTTATTGCTGCCGCCACAGTTACTACCGGCCAGCCAAGTAGTCAGCAGACTCTCTTTAGAGCCATTATCTTCTGTGCCACTTTTCTCACCTTTCAAGAAAACTTATGCCGGTGCAGCATTTTCGTGCTGGAAGAAACACTGTTTCAGCCAGTGACAGTGGCAACGACAACGTCTGGCATTTATAGCCAATGTTTCTACTATTGGAACCTTGCCTTGCCTATAAATAGCCAATTTATATATATAACTATTAGAAAAGTAGCAAACGGTTCAGTGGTGCGTGTGTGTGTGTGTCGAAAAATAAGTTAGAGGCAGTTAGAAGTTACAGGGTAATAATATTCTTCGTCTGTTTAGTACGATAAATAGCGAAACTATTTTTGTATATGAATCGTAGTTGACAACATCGTATATTCGAGCGCGGTTGAAGGTGGATTAGTAGAAAATCGGGTAGCACATTACCCAAATGCAAACCTATCCGTCTGCCTACTGCGGGAAACATCTTTGATGCACTTCATATCGGAAGAACCAACCCAAATAGTAACGTTGTGACGCCAATAAACTAGATCTATAAAAATAGAATAAATCTATAAATATAAGATAACGGCGAAAAGCTCAAGTGGCGCCATCACAAAAGCCATTCGCTTCTTCCATGCCACCTTTTAATACACAGTGGCACAAACTGGAATCAAAACCTCTTTAGGTTAGAGATTTTCCTTAAACTAGTCATCAAAAATAGCTCTTCCAACCCGACCGAAACTATGATCAGCTGCTATTGCTGTACAATACTACAACAGTGTTCACTTTTCACGCCGCTGGAATCGTTACCGTTCCTAAGGTCCTAACGGTTCGATACGTGCGCGTCTTTTGCCTAAACCTTTACCAAGAATTGATTCTTGGTAGACCGGTCGCGAATAGAGCGGGATTTTTCTCACCGATAGACAGTAAATGACATCAGCGACGTTGAGACTCAAACAAGGATTATCTGACATACAGACAGATCGCCGCCTACGAAAGACTAGAATAGACCGCTCTAATAAAAATACGTCAACAGCTTCAAAGTGCCCGAGAGGGAAGACGCACAGTAGGAGTACACGATGCCTCATCGTCACCCGCACGTGCGGCTGGAGCAATCCCCAATGACGACTCTCAACGGAAAACAGGACTTTTCCGTCGACGAATAACGATTACAGCAATTGCGCTACTGAAAAGGCAACAACTGACACTGCCTTTTGATCAACAGAGATCGCCGTCGGCCTGTGACAGCAGCGTCCATTACGTCTGCTGCCTTCAATAAAATCAAGCTTCTGAGCTCGGACTCTTCACTATTTTCACCTTAGCTTGGTAATTATGACGATAAGAAAGAGTAAGAAGGAACAAAGAAACAGTAGTGCGCAGAGTAATCAAAAAGGTATAACGTATGCATATAACTTACATCTGTAAAATGCTAGGGTGCAACAAGGTACTCGAAGTTTGCTTTGAATAAAATCTCGAATAACGAAGAGGCAATTTTATTTATAATTTAGCTTCGATACTGCGATTTATTAATTAACGGGTTTACTCCTTTTTCAAGGCAAGCTTGAGTAGCCGGCTGCTACGACCAGGTTCGCGCGTACCCAAGTCACGGTATGTTGTTTCCTGCGCATAGGAGGCGTGGTGCAAGCGGCAATGCTAAAGAAATCATTTCCGTTGTCAAGACGCAGGTATACGCAATATGTTGAACATGCCCTTGTGCCTATCGCTCGTTGGATGATCATCAGTCGAGCTACACGGCCCTTCACGACTAATTCGCTCTGATTGACGTTTGGCTTTCCGGGCACGTAAAGTGGACAGCACGCCAGTTACGTCCCTACCTGCCCGCCCCTGACTATCTGTATAAGATAAAATCGACCTCAGTGCTAGAGGGCACAAAGTAGAACGGACACATATCATCTGGATCCACGCCGCATGCTAGTGATAATAATAGAGTTAGTGTAACTTCTTGTTCAGCTCAGTATGGCCTGGAACTTAAGTTGAATAAACACTTCAGTCACGTTAATGTCTTGTTTAGTTAGTATCGCAATTGTGTAAAGTGTACAGATCGATGACAGTCACGCTACTAATGGTAATAGTGTTACCTTTTAGATTTTTCTAAAAAAGGTTGACTCATTGTGCTGCAATATCGGGAACGAAGTTATAAGCAAAAAGATATGGATTTTAGGAATTACTTGAAAAAAAAGTAGCAAGACAAACATGATAACAAATCACTCTTGTTTCCTTCCGCGATTCCTGTATATATAATCTGTTTCTGATACCACAATAATAATATATATAGGGGTGTTCGTGCGAAACCTACGAAAGTCTTCGATTCGCGCCAACGCTAATGTCGATAGCTCACAAGGCACTTAGTTTTATTTGGCATATCAATCGATACCATCTAATACGCCATTAATTTTATGGACTATTTGCGTTTTGGCTAAAACGGCACTTTCTTCACCCCTAATCAGCTGTTGAAACACGCTTCGTTTCACTAAGATGACCGTTCTACAAGCTCCATTTCTGGTCGCCTCCCAGTTCTCGTTGTCCCTATTCTGGGCGCATCGCGGGCCAAATGACAGCCATTGGGGCGTGCAGTCTTTTGCTTTTCCATCCGAATATAGAGATGCAGATGGTGCTGACGCATCGCAGGAAGACCTAGTGCCGGTTTGTGGCTAGAACAGAATGACACCAGGTCAACAAAGTAAATTTCTCCGCCTGATTCACCGTCTTCACGGCCGCCACATGCACCACTCTCATCATACATAGCGCTACTATCGAATAACGATGATGGTAACGCAATGGCTTTGACCCTTCAACGAGTTTGCCTTAGCGTAGCTGTTGTTAAAGCCGATGCTTCAGTCGCTGCCGTGGTTTGCTTCTGCCTGTGACTCACTTCGGACAAGAAGCTCTTTTCGTAACCCTTATATTCAACTATGGTAAACACATCTAGATAGGATCAGAAAATCAAGTGGATAAAAAGACACTTTCGTCAGTAGCGAATAGCGCTGGCATAGACAGACATTGACGGAGATACACAGCTTCGTTTCATCAGGCAGCAGGGGGGGGAGATTTTAGGTCAAACAATTAGGACACTTGATTACACGATATTGAATGGAGGTAACCGTTAACATATGAAGTAGTGTTGAAGGTACTATAAATAGTTATAAAATAATCCTAAATAAAGTATACAAACCTAAGAATTCTACAATCACGTATCTTTTTTCTGTCATAGCATAGAAGTAAATTTAAGTAGTACCAAATTTATCAAAGGCGTAACAATGCCAAGTTCAACCCTGGCAAGTTTAATCGCTCTTTATTAATTTGTTTAAGTTTGTTATTTTTTGTTCTCTCTTGTCTACCTAATCGTTTGATTCAATTTTTTGACACATTTACGTGACTTGACTTCAGAAATTTCGTACTAAATAATACATTAACTAATGTCTCTGTTTGGAAAATAATAAATCAGACGGGTTGTAGTGAACTCACAGAGACGATAATTAAGAGTATCCATTACCAGTGGTAAACGGTGTAGGCAGCTGTACCCACAATATATTATTTCTGTGATTGTTTGATTTTATACGAGGAAAAAGTCCAAAAATAGCTATAGAGGAACACGATCTATTTCGGTGGGCAGTACGAATTGGCCCGCAATTCTAATTCCAACCATCGTTAAACGAGCCGTCAAACATTATTCGCTCAAATATCCCGTATAGACAGCTTTCGATTGCGGCTCAACATCCCAACTTAAGATTTCGGTAATCTCGACTTGCTCGAGATAAGAAGATCACAGTATCATTCACTTGTTAAGCGACACACGACCATAAGCATCATCAGAGGGGCAAAGCGGAGGAGGAAGTACAATGCACAATGTTACCGCCTCCGACGACGCCCACCAACAACGGACGAAGGTAAAATTTACATCTACGTAGACTCCGCTTGTAGACAATTTTGCTAACGTACATCCATCGTCAGGTAAACAGAGGGCAAACGGCCCTGGCAAAAGTAGTCACCTAGTGGAGCCGGCTGACACTAATGTCTAATGTAAAAATTGCAATCGGCTATAGGGGCTTCAAAAGCTGGGCAAAGATCGGTCACTCCAACCCTGACGGGGACCTACAAGATTGTTTGGTACACATTTAGTTAAAAATAGTTGGCCGTTCTAGAAATATACATTGTTCTATGTGGTTATTGTCCTTAGTGAATTTCAAAATAGAAGCCTAGCGTTCCATAATAAGGGGAATTATGCGTCTAAAATAAACATTCACTCCTATCGCCGCGTGTTAGATATTCATAATGACGGCGGATTTTACGTGCATGGCATCGCCAATGCTAAGCTGTGTCCCATTTTTACACTGCTCTAATTTAGCTTTATTACGGTGTGCAAACTTTCGGCAGTTTCGATTACGTCTACTTACGATCCTTGTGGATTGTAATATTTCTTCCGACGCAGGGTACCTAGACCTTAAAAACGGCTCTGATATGTTAGAGCGTCAGCCTGACTATCAATAACTGTTCTTTCTAAAAAAAAAAAAACTAACTTGATCGATATATCAGTTATTCGGTCAATCACAATGTCTATTCAATTCAATTGGTTTACTAATTGGCTTTTGTTTTTCACTGCCTAGCATCGACAGTCGCTGTTTTATCTTTTCTGATTATTGGCTTGCTGATCGATCTCTGCCCGCATTCACGCCTCATGCTGCGCGCGAACGCAATTTGATAGTACCCCAGTGGCGACTTCTGGTGCCTGAGTAGGACGACAGCAGAAAGGAAGAAAACATCAGAATCCTACCGTTCTGCCTGTAACAAGTGTTCACGCATCTCCAACCACCATTCAGCCAACCAGTTGGTCTAGACTGGTGTCCACACGACTAATACGTGACCCGACGTGAATGCACGCATCTATAGTCGTCAAGCCTCATTCCGCGATCTGCAGACTGCGCCTGTCCGTCACTAGACACTGCTGGCAAGCCGCCATCCGATACAACAGTATGAGTCAAGCATTTCTGCTAGCGATGAACGTTTGCTTAGTTGCCGGGCTGGTTGCGCACTTTCATAACGCAAAGCCTACTACCATTAAGACGGCTATCAGCGTCGCTCGGCTAGACGCGCGCGCGGGCTAGCGCGACGCCCTCTGCTCCATTCTAATCCAGTCCAGTCGAGCCTACTCTAAAACCGCCGACAGCCGGAGCGCCAGCCATTAGCAAAATCCAGATCTCCAAGGGCGTAGAACGGGGAACGCCGGCGTTTACACGAGCGCCAACGAAGCCGCCGCGGTCATCGCACCAATAGCGATTACCCTAGCCGCTAATAATAGTGCAATAGCCAAAACGGCCATTCTACCTGTCCTAGACTCTTAACGCTGCTGATACGCCTATTGAATAGTAACTACTGCGACCAAGATTTAGCTAGAATCTCACTCTCGCCTTCTCTTCCTTTGTTTCACTCTGAATTAGAGCGGTTGGTCGTAAGGTGACCCGATTACTCTACTTGAAGGAACCACTACACCTATGGATATGGCGCACGTAAAGCGCACCATATGCTGCAGATTTGCAAAAAAAATCCTTCTTCGTCAAACGAGGCCCTGCCGCCTGACAGGGAAACTTAGAAACGAAAATTATGCGCTTAGCGAATTGTTAGGCCATAGCTCATTAAGAACGTATATTGCGTCGTCCAGTTTAGGCGTACCATTGTTACTATGTTTTTTTTTCAGATCAAAAACGGCCTTCAAATAAAGTTTGGGTGGAAGCAAAAGTATAACGCGAGTTGAGCTTGTGCCTTGAATAGTGATACGTTGTATGGTCTTTGTTCGGTTCTCGGTCGCCGTCTAAATGGCTCCATATGAAACAAGTGGACGAATGCCGCCAGAGCGTTGTTATCCTGCTGAAATGAAAATTGCTGGAGGGTGTTAAGAAGGAACGTCTGAAGAACTCACTGGTCGGTTCATTGCTTCGTTAGCAAGTGTTATTAATTCTTTCTCAAAGCGAACCGGATAAGGTCCGCTTTGAGAAAGCAGGGGCAGAAGTGGCGGCGGCAGCAGCAGCTGACGAGTCACTATAATCGGTGTAGTGGTGTTGTTAGCGGTTGTTTTTCTCGTCATCGTCATCAAAACAGCAGAATTAGTGATTATCTAGTGGTGCGAGTTGCAGCGTCGACGGATGCAGTTGTGTTCCACAAATTAGACGACGCGACGCGCCAGCCGACTTCGTGCTCAGAGCTCTGTTTCGCATCGCGACGACTGCAGCGGTCGCGTACGAGCACGTACATACGCACACATGCGCAGCTACACAAAATGCATACATCAATATCAGAAGTAGTTACCCGCCGCTGCACGACGGTAGCGACCGCTGCCTGTGCTTCGTCGTAACCGCACACTAGCCAGTTTCACACGCCAGCTGCAATATACCCACATTGCTGTCGACATTACTTGTATTCATATGTTTTCGATTTCAATGGCGCTGCCGCCATTGCCATTTACTTTCAGCGCCCTCATACGGCTGCTTCTTGTCTGGCTCGCGCAGCAATACCGCTATCCAGCATCAATCAATCATTTGGGCTATAAGGCAGTACTGAATCCGTTGCAGAACCATGAGCGGCACCTTCAGCAGCCCCAGCAGGGGGCTCGAGCAGCTACCCCGCTGTCACTCACAGCTTGCAGTAGAACATCAGTCAACTGACGATCCCCAAGGCAGACGGCATGGTATGTCCGTGCGCGTCTTGCAACAGCTACGAGCCGCTAAGGCACCAGCAGCATTGACAGTATATCTGTTGAAGATCTTCTTTATTGTTTTTTCTTGTCACTACGAATAGTTAGCTTATCGATATAGTTCGGATAGCGGCTGCTACTGCTGCCGAAACGGCTACCAATAAGCGACAAATGATAAGTAAACGGCTAATTTGTTTTGCTGTTCATCCACTTTACTGCCTTCTCTCTCTGTCACATGTTACGTCTCGCTGTTGTTGATACTTAGCGGGACAAGTGGGGTGCGGATTAGCCTGTGACGACGGTTCGGTTCTGATCGTATATACCCCAGCGGAGCGAGGGAAGGGAAGGGAACGATCGGCGGATTAATGGCGAACTGTCGATAAAGCGCCTAGATTCCTTTCAGCGACAAATTGACCAGTCGCCTAGTTGAAAATGATTCGTTTGGCCAGCGGCGACTAAAGAAAAACACAATTACGAAGATGGTGAACTGTTTTTTTTTTTTTTTTATTGTTATTGTAGTACCGATTGAGTAGCAAGATCGGCGACATTCGTTTGACATATATGACAAATAGTCAGCGTCAACTGAACAAGCGGCGAACAAAAATTTTACCGTACTAATAATAATGGTAACAGTAATTAAGCGAAAATTATGATGACTGTAATAAGAACCGCCACATACGTTATCGGTTATTTACGTAGCTTGCTGCGTCTAATCAATATAGAGCGTATTATGTAAGGAGAACGATTATAGATTGGACTTTCAAATTCAATTAGACCACTGTGAAATACTCGGCGAATGAATTGATCAGGTTTTCTGGACTCGGAAGTCAGTTGAATCGGTATCATACGAAAACGCTATGACATCGTTTCTCGTTTTCTCGACAACAGTTTACTACTGCAGATTGGATGATGTTCAACGAACGTTGAAATGAATTAATAACACTCCCTCCCTAAAGATTAGTTGGGCGCTTTTTTAAACGATCGAATATAAATTAGCCTCGTTCCCATTCAAATAAGAAAAAAACCGGATAGGACTAAATTACACAATGGCGCTTTCCCGAAATAAAGACAAAGGTAGACGGCGGCTGGCCATGCGCATTTGATCACCCTACCGTAAACCATACGACTGCCACTGATAGCTAGACGACGCCAGTATGAAATTGGCTCAACCAACGAGCACCTCCCAACGAAAAAATCTATTTCTCGTTGTTGTTTCTCCGAACTTTTTACTCGTTCTAAAGTATAGGAGTTAAAAAAAATTGCCAGGTAAACAAGTTGCATCCGATGAGTTGAACTGTAACTTAAGCCGGGTATAAGATCACGGTCGTCATATTGCTTCCTAACTCTCCAATAGATAATTTACCAGTAGTGTTCTTAAGCTACGATTAGAATGGGCCTGCGTCCTGTAATGACTTTTACATGTTTGCTTATCCGATTTGTGGCGTATCGCATGTCATTATAGATAGTTCTAGTCTAAATGCATTATAAATAAGAAAACCGGGCAATGTAACGCCATTTCCAACTTTATAGCAGGGTAATATAAATAAGACGATGATTCTTGAACTGCTACGCTCTACTGAAGTAAGTGTCGTAAATATTTCGCATGTTAATGTGGCCTAGAGTTCAGCGGGTTATCTCGCCCGCGAATCCTAGTGACGATGCTTCCAGCCGTCAACAATTCTGAACAATTCGAAGACACGGATGCCGTGTTACAAGAATATGGCTGGTATACTGAGTGTTTTTGTCAATTGAATCTAGTACTGAAGCCATCGCCAACGTAAATCATTCCAACTGCGTACGCTGCTTAGATACCTCTGCCTGTTTTAACGTTACTGAAGTTGTTACAAGGTTGAGTATACTAACGATCTATTCATTTTAAATATTGTAATTTCTTCCTCACGTTCTTCTTCTCCTCCAACGAATACGTCTACTTCTCGTTCACCATGTTTTCAAAAACATCTCGTTACATTCTGTCACCAGGCATTTCCCTAGATGGCTAGCCTTCAGCAAAAAACAAAAATGTGTGTACACTTAGATTCGAACCTACGCCACCGCGCGTCCTCAAATTTAATAGGCAAACACTCTACCAAGTACGCTGGCTTCCACCTTCTAAACACGTAACACCTCTTCTACAGTACGCAATATGTTTCTAGCTCGTTTTTTTATCACGAGGTCGATTCAGGCAACATTCTTCTACCTCTTCTTCCATAAATAAGTCATCATAAAATTTCGTCTATTCCGAGCTATACGCTGGTAGAAAACGCACATCTTTCTGTATCACTATTGCGTTTTCACTTTTTTCTCGTTGTTATTTACTACTCTAATTTATCTGCAGCTTGTTTCTGAATACTACTCACGGTGGACGAAGTGGCGAGCGTTGGTGTGTCGTACTGCCGCTGCAGACTCCTAATGGTGTTACGGGCGACATTGTATTTGCGGTGTCGGCCAAGCAAGATAGACTTAACGTTTGACGTCATCATCGCATTTCTGCCTAACGCGACGATATTTGGTCGCCGCAGTTACCGCGAACTGCCACCACCGCGAAACGCCGCCTGACAGACAACTGGCAATGATAAACACCGGCGACAGCGAATTCAGCCAGAAGACCTAGATGCGTCTGCGATAACCTGCTCCTGAGAACCTGCCCACGGGCAGAACAAGTTGGTATGATTGTTCTCCTGTATCCTGTGCGTGGAGTCAATTGGCTAAGGGGTTTTCTCTGCGACTGCCACCACGAAGTGCTCGGTACGGTACAGTTCTATCCAATTCAATTGCGAGAAAAAACTGATGACGTCGAGCCAATCCAAGGACATCAATCACATCCAATTTTCTGTCCTTTCTTTCTCACTCAGCTTCTTCTAGTACTCCTTGCCCAGCCGGCTCTTGGTGTTTCTCTGTAATGTCACGCGCGCTTTGTAACCCATAACTATTTATGGCCACGATCATATTCTCAACACTATAACTGCAACTATTTTTGCGTGTGTGTAAGCGACGTAACGCTTTTACGCACATAGAAAACACATACGCACAATGCGCACACACATGAGGGTTTGAACGGATACGACTGCGGCCCACACACTTCTACCTACATATATATCTATGCGTCTAATGTTGACGCGCTGATTTCACATAATTGTAGCTAAAAGGAAGCAGTTCACATGACGGCTTTAATCATTCAAACACTATGGCCGCCGGCGCTGAGATTATTCAGAAACACCCACATCACAGACACACACACACACACACACAGTGCTACATATAGTAGACAACTTATGCCGCCATATAAGTTGCCTACTGAAGGCGGATCGTCCCCGCGTGAAGCACGATGCCACATACACGCTGGAATCTATCAAGAGGATACGGGTACGTGTAGAGTGTAGTGATTCGTGAACGCTGGTGAGGCTGTAGGTGAGTGTTGGCGCTTCCGGTTTCGTGCTGATGCGTAGGGCATGTGAATGTAGCGTTTAGACGCGTACCGTAAGACTTCTGTCACAACAACATGTCAAGTGCGTAAAATCGACGTAGAATGACAAGATTTCTCATAAGTTCTATTTGTTTTGATAGATATTCTAGCCAAAAAGTACACCTCTGCATCCGTGTTATGCTAAGGACATTACAATCTCAGACGCAAGATTCACAGTGACGCATAGGAGCTGTAAATGCACTTACTTCTCAGATGTCTAGCGGGAAGCCTTCTCTCACATTCGGCTTGTACAGAATCAATGATAGCCATTATGAAATGAATATATTCCATCGATTGACACATTACGATCGATCGTTTCATACAAAACAATGACCATTGGTGAGAAAGTCAACACAAACATTTTACATAATCTAAATGCTCGATCAATTTCATAGTTATTTTTGTCACTAGCAGACGTATTTTTTCTTATCCCGTCAAGCCCAGCCATCTAAATGAAAGAGGCTGGCTAAGGTAGGCATCTACGACTTGCACTTGTTAGCGGTGTAGCAGCATTATCCAATGTTAGCGTCCTGACCGTAAAAACGATGCTCAAATTGAATGATTGTATCGGTCGTCAAAAATAGCGACTTGTTTTCAATATAATAAAACAGCCCCAGTCGTTCGTTCCCTACTACAAAACACAATACCCTCAATTTCACCTATTCACTCTCCTGGCTATTTTCACTGTCGGCTGTCACGGGAAAATCATTTGGTGCCACGTAATCAACATAAGAATATCAGCCCGGTGTCGATATTCTCGTGAACGATAACAATGTCAGGGTGCAAAAAATTACCCACTTTGCAATGTTTTATACTAATACTGTGTTAGGTTTTATACGAGCAACGATTTGATGAAGACTTTTCTCAGAGGCAAGCGAATATGTGTACATTAGAGACAATATCCATGTTTCAAAATAACAATTCAAGGTCCGTGAATCACTGTGATAGATTTTCATTGTTGACCTGTGAACAAAGCGGCTCACAATAGGACAGATGCGCCGGGTAGATTAGGTACGACGGCGCACGTTCGACCTTATTCGATCGCCACTACAATTAACACCAAGGACCTGTGTGGTATACATAGTTTCCGGAAAACCAGTTCGTCGCCTGCTGGATCGTCCCAATTTACTCTACCAAACAAAAAGTAACGAATCACTTCCCGCTAAAGCTGATTGACTATGTTAATACCTGTCACCTGAGTACCCTTCGCCCTTGCTCGTAATCGTAGCGTTTTCTTTCTTTATGTTTGTCGATAGATGAATATGTTAAGGAAGGGCCAGAAGCACTTGATCAAAGTTACGACCCTGACCAATTGCGACGCCACGGCACCACCATTCAGTGATTTTCACAGATGATGAACAGCTGACAACAAACGAAGTACTTGGTGGAAACTTTGATGATTTTCAACAATGAACCGAGACATTCTGATGGCCTATTATGTAGCAGGCTATCACATATACAATATCGGATTGGAGGGGGACGGAAGGGGGGTATTCAAGAACTAAGACATTTCGTCTATTTTTCGCAGCGTAGAGTCGCCTCATATTTAACAACTGATTAGCTCTTAAGATCCTGTCGACGGCAGCAGCGGATGTAACTGTCGCCGTTAGATATCTAGCGACTATAAGTGCTAGAACGCGAAATAGCAACTTAGAAGAAAAACGGTCAACGGAACGTGAACTAATAGATAAAACAAAATACCGGGTAAAATTGTTTGAGAAAAGGTAACACTAAAGATCTAAATACAGCTGTGCCGAAGGTCGTAGCTGCCTTTCAAAGGCTGAGTCTCGGAGCACAAAATCCTTCCTTAATATGTTACTAAAACGGCAACAATAGGCTAAATGGAATTACGCTAAATAAGCCTGTCAGTTGTTTGCCTCCCGCAGACGTTTAACACGGAAAAGGTAATTTAGCGTAGTTAACTGTGAAAACATCGTTGATTTTGGTTATCTGCTTTTTCGCCTGTGAAAACCGGACGCAACCCTGGCCGTTCGGGATCAGGATTTTTACTATTTCTATAGGGGACGTGATTGTTGTTGCTGTCGGTGCTAATATTGCTACGATTGCAGTCGTTGAACAATGCGCCCCAATGACACCTATGCTTATGTAGTGTGGGGTGACGAGAACCCCATGGTCCGTTCTTTCATCATTGTAGGTGACACCGATTCTGACATCAACACAGCTGTAGGAGTAAGTTCGATCGTTGTGAGAGCTGTTGAGTAAGCACCTGTAAAACAACTGTTCAAGATAAACTCGGGATCAGAACACAAGGATAAAAAGGGCAAAGTAGATGTGGGCGAATGGCAAGCAAGCTATTGTCAATGCAAAAAGTACGACATCATGAAGTTAGTAATAATGGACACCATATTGTCGCTCGCAACAACAAACTGAAACGCGTTGTTCCATCTACTACAATACTAACTGTCGCCCATTTATATCTAAAGACTGTCGTTTTCATTGATGTAAATGCAGAGGAAAGATACGCCTGTTGTGTTATTTAGAAGATAATGAGTTGAAAAATACGTCAGGCGTTCTATACACGTTAAACGAAATCGGCATTTTCGTACATTGAAGGCGAAGATTTTATCGTCCTAGTGCAAGCGGAGTAATATCCGTAGCCATTACGACCGAATGCGCGTCTCGGGCTCAGTCAATCGCAAGTTCACTGCATAATGTAGCTATATTTTTAAAAAACTTTTTGGTTTACATATATAGATTACGTTAATAGGTGTTATGCGCGTAAGTTGAGGATTTCTTCATGACTCGAGAGCTGTATGTGAACATAGTCACTATCTAACTTTTACTCTACATGAAACCATAATAACTAAGCCAATCACCTGCTATTAATGAGGCAGACAAGAGGAAAGAATAAAGAACGCTTGGTAACTTACGGAGTGACAAAAATCGTGACTACTATGGCCAGCGACGGAAGCAACAACACAGTTACGCTTAGAGCCGGAATCACAGCAGCAACGACGTCGATGATCCGAGTGGTTGGTTTGTTAAAAGATCAGGTCAGCGACGAAAAAAAAAACGCACGGGCCAGAATGCGCAGTGAGCTAAGCTGTACAAGAGGTTCCGCTGCCGACTGCAGAACGAGCAGCACTATCATCTCTGCTAAGACCCTGCTGACTCTGCAGATGCCTGTACGGTCGGCTTTGTTAACGAACGGTCAAATCATAGGTATTTCAAATGGTCGGTGACCACAGATATTAGAAGCTATTACTACGAGGGCATCAATGGCTGGTTGCTAGTTGACTACGGAGGTAATACTTTAGCCTGGTCGTGGTCGTAATGATGATGGATGAAAAGGTCCTTATTTTATACTTGGTCATATTTCTGTGTAGTATTTATTGTTATTTTAGCCCCGTTTTCTAATGGGAAAAAATCGGAGGGCGACGGAAAATCAGAGAAACGAGAACCAGTAGAAAAAAGAACAGGCAGTAAAAAATATTGGCGCCTAATTCAAATTGCCGATTGTTGCTGCTACAATTGTCGTCTGCACACGATATGATATCATGGAAGGCTAGGAATTGCTATCGACGACGTCTGTAGAACGCAAGGCGATGCGATGGCTAATCTTAGAAACGGTCAGTGTGCGGGTCGTTTTCGATTTGGTATTTCGTATAACTGCTGCTGCTGTTGTTGCTGCTGCTGTTGTTGCTGCTGCGACTTCTGCTGTTACTTTCGAAGAAAAGTGGGGTATAGAGGGGAGCATGGACGATAGGAAGATAAGCCCATGCGAAAAAAAAGACAAGTTAAAGAGAACCAACCCTCAAGCGTGGAGCAGAAACAAACACAATAGGAACACAAAGAACAACAAGGAACCCGGTAAAAGCTTTAAGAAAACTTGTATCTACTGACACTTGTCCATCATATCCGACAACGGCTGAATCGATATTGCTGCAGCTGACGAAAAGAGCTACTCGCGGATTGATGAATCGAGATACGTTGTTGCTAGCGTCTTTACGAACAACAAAATAAAACCACAGCCCCCACCATAACAACAATAATAAAATCAAAAACTGAAAAAGGTGCGCTCCCATATTTCTCTTCAACAATGGATTGGTAACGGTAACGATGTGATACACCACAGGTGTCGTTTAAGCGATAATTCAGTGCAATCAATCGACATATGTCATAACTCACGCATGTACGGACGTACGAAAGGGACAAAATATAGAACCGTCATTTCACAAATGTCATACAATCGAGCATCTATATAGAGATCTGATGCTGCAGGTTGTTTTGTACGCAGATACGACAGAAACGGTCAAAATTAGGTCCCATATTGCCCTTACGAGGCTAGTTTTTCTCTAAAGTACGGAAACGTATATGCGGAAATAAATGAATGAGTTGACGGATGCCACATCTGCGTATAAAGGGTCTTTGTGCTTAAGGCCTGAATTACTTTTTTCTATTTCTATTTGTCTATATGGAATTTTTTTAATTCTCGGAAAAACCTGTCAAAGGTGAGGTTCGCTAAATTCATCTTACCAACGAAGTATCAGTCTACAAGTAGTTTTAGCATAAAGGATTTTAATTGATTCCTCATATAGATGTCTATTTTTGCTATATTAGCTTTTAATGAACTCGGATCATTTGCACGAAAACCTTTTATATGTTTATGGCAGTAATGTGTCGCATTCAGCAACCCGCCACCTTTACTTTTTTGTTTTTTTAATGCATTTTTATACAATTTTCTATCTTCTTATCGAACATTTTAGCATAGGCGAACTGTTGACGACCGAACTCACTGAGTATCTTCCGAAAACCTTGTGGATGCTCTGTTATGAGCATGAAGCCTAATATCAAGCGCGGTACACTACGAGCATATAAGCAGCTGTATAGTGACCAAGATAAGCATCCCAAAGCCACATAATAAGCCTATAATCTTAGTGTGCCACGTTCTTCACCGTGGATGTTTTCTGCTATTAACTCAACGTTGCCTGTGCAGTAAATTTACAATCATTAGCAGGATTAGTCATGTATTTTGCAAACTAAACCACAAGCTCACTCCTTCAGGCGTGTGGTAAATATTGCCCTAGCAGCAATGAGAAACACGAAGCTTTCGGCCTTCGCACTACTTCGCACCTCGATTTCTGCACCTCCTTCACTATTGGCTGCGGCCTTCTACACTTCGAAAGGCCCAACAAGCCGATCCTTCTTAGAAATAAAAGCTTCATGTAAATTCATATGGAGCTATGTTCCTGAGGTGATTATTATCTAAATGTAGTTGTGTGGCCATTCGTATGCATACTAACTCGACTACGAAGCTATATATGGATTCGATGTTGGCCTGAGCCGAGCGATAGGAGCGACAAGCAAAATTATCACACGGCTAAATGTAGAATAGCAATCTTCGCTGATAATGCGCCGTTGCTGGACTGTTGAAGGCGTCATCTATTCCTGAGACAGCCTAACTCCTCAGTAATTACGACGCTATTCGAAGTTCGAAGTTGAATTAAATGCGGGCACAACTACAAACTAGGCATACGCCGGTAGTCGCCTGTCCTAGACACTTCATTATCAAAAATTTCGCGCAGAAGCCAACTTTTACCATCATTTCCATTCATGTCACCAACTGCAGCTATCGGGTGTAAAAATCGAGGGCACAATAGAAGTCGTCCGGCTCCATTACGCCTACTTGTCTCTCACTAGGATGGTCCGCTAGCCCCGTCGACTAATACGGAGAAACAACAGTCTACGCCAAATCAACTGAACGCTTTAAGAGAACTGTCCGCAGAACGAACGATGTCCAGCAAATATTATGGCGTCTGTTCCAACAGGTGTGTAGAAACAAACAGCCGCAAGGGCCGCTTCACAACATCATGGATCAAGTGGCAAAGTGGATAAGCGCAGCATAAGCAGTACGCTGTATAGATATACTATACTGAAAAAAGCAAATTAAGGACAGCATGTATAATAATAGTAATAACCACTACTAAACGACTGGGTCGGTAGGCGTTGATGGTCTCCGGTAGGGCATCTTAGAGAAGGTTTTTGTTTTATTAACATTTTCTGTAGCAGCTTACTGGATGAATATCTAAATTGTCTTACGCCCCGTCGCATGTGCAGCGACTAGACCCTGAACGAGCAGGCCACCCAGTCTTCATTGTTAGAACCCGTCGAAGAAGGAACCGCACGTACCATTGCACCATGTACGTGCAGTTTACAACATCTAACAAACATTATACAGTTTAAGTGCATTGTGTAGAATGTATGTATAGAGACACATTCGAGTGTTTTTGAGATCAGGCATATACCCGGCCCATTAAATTCGATCGAGACAATATAGGGTGACGATATCGCAAGTGCAATAGTCAGTGTTGATCCTACAGGTGCTGCTGCTATGATCACAGTGGCCCATTGCCGCGGCCGACTGTATGCGCTCGTCTCATACACTGATGCGTAACTCACGACAGATAGCCTGACAGCTATGCAGATATAATAACAATAATACAAATTGAATACACAATTTCACCCTTGGCTAAAAACTAATAGTTTTTAGCCAAGGGTGAAATTGTTGTCAGTTGTTTTTATGGTGTTAGTTCGAATAAAGCACACGGACGCAAAGGAATGCTGCACAAATCAGTACAAGAGAGGCGTTTGCTGCTTTTTTTTTTTAGCACGGCTATCCGCTGCTGCTAGTGTCTATCTGTTGTTGACGCTTCTCCAGTCGTTAAGCCGGTACAGATAATGTAGTAAATAGATTATATATGCATAACCCATACGTTGATTACCATTGCTATGCACTGCTCCCGCTACTGTGCTATACGTGCTCTACTCCACGGCGACGTCGAGCGATCTATAGAAAATTTGCTTTGCAGTGACTGTACTGATGGCGATAGCTCTCGACTAAAGCACGGCAACGTCGATACGGTGGCCGCATACGCGAAGAAAAAAGTAATAGCCACGTCGAGGTCGAGCAGAAGGAAGCCACTTCAGCGAAAAAACAAAGAGAAAGCAGAGTGAGACCCAGTTTAGCAGCAGCTGCTGCTGCTGCTGCTGCTGCATTTCTCGCAGCTACTTCCTTTGTGTGCCTGTCGTGCACGCGTGTGTATGCGTATGTAACCGACCGTTGATTACTATGTTTGAATGTTCTGACAGGAGCTTGAAGCTCTATACGAACTAAGCTTCACAAATATGCATAAGATGCTGGTCCTATGGCTTTGAACGTAGTCGTGGTCAGCACATATATTGCTAGTGGAATGAGTGGTGATTTACTAACTTACGATTGTTGAGCGAATTAAACAACTCCACCCGCCCATAGCGGCTACAGGAGCATCGAGTGCCCCACGGGAGCCACAGAGATCAGCATTGAGTGAAAGGCGTCGTGGTGGTTTGCATGGACATCTTCGAGTCAATGTATGTTAAAACGCAAAGCTGGCAGTGGACAGAGCTGACAGTCAACCAATTTCGGTCAGCTCTAGCTTTGGCAGCCATAACACAAATGCAATATATGCGAACATAATAGAACACTTGAGTTAAAACAAAAAGCCAAACGTTCTCGTGATAAACTGACACGCGGCCAATTCAACAATCTGGGAAAAGCCAACTGCTACAAGATTAACATCTAGTATTATAGCATTAGGAAAAGAACCGAATTTTCAAAAATGTCGCTGCAGTATTTTTTTTTTATAAAACTAACGTTTGTCTGTGCATCAACTAGATCAGTAGACCATGTTTCGGTACCGAAATTGCACAGCTTAGCAGACGTGCTGTGCTGCCAGGCCAGCAAGAATGATGACGTGCATATGATAAATTATTCTATCTAAATTGCACAATAATTTCCCATCCGGTATTCTAGCTAGACCCCCGCCATACTCGTGACCGCTCATAGAATCGCTTCTAAGCACAAAGAACAGACGGACTCTATCGATTTAATCCGTTTCGATGGCCTATTTACTCGGCGCCGTTCCGCTCAATTATTTTCTCATTCTACCTCCAGATTGTTAAGTCTTTCGATTTTGACTTTTTCGTCTAATATGCTTCTCCTGCTGTACAGAGCTAAGCGCTAGTTCAGTGAGAACGACATCTTTTCTACTGCTGCTGCTGCTGCTCGTGCCGTTCTCAGCACTGCACAATTTCATTGTGATCTTTCGATGAAACGGCGCTAGTCGTCTCGGCATTTCTTGACAGGCAAATATGTGTATAGCCTCCTCTGTCACTGACGAAGAAAGTCTTCGTTTAGTGGGCTGAAACAGTCCAAAGTCGGGGGTCTAGAATACAATAGACACACACAGAACAGTGAAAGACAGTAGACCCACAAGACGCGAACTGACGTCAGAGACAGCGTCGGTGAAGACAACTCATCACGTACAACCGAGCAGACACTATCGCAATTCAGCCCAGACAGGCAGATAGACGCCCAACAAAACTTGAGCTTGATGAAATCCACCAACTCGCTAGAAAGTTGCACCATCTATGCATGATATGTTAACTATATAATATTACGGATATTTGGCGTTTACGCCTTGAGCCAACGACATAGCTTAACGTAACATTGACGCCAGAATGGAAGTACGATACAATGCAGGGCATAAGGGAGGAAGTGAGTGAACGACCAATGCTGGTGGATTGGATGATGCAAGCTAGCCACTTATAATTATATGGTAAGCTTTTGAGCTTAAGTCAAACGACACGACACAAGTTCACGACAAAAATGCCTTTTATAACTTAGCGCCCTCGACGTTTGTCGTCATCCTTGTCTTACGAAAATGAGCTGTCAGTATAAAAACTCAAGACAAATGAATGTCCAGCCAGCAATTATCGTTTGTCCAAAGAATTAGTAATTGGACTATTGTCTGCCAATTCCACGTTGCTTGGCATGGCTGACTACGCTGGTACATGGGTACATTACGAGATTTGACGATATATTTCAGTTCGTTGGAACTTATTAAGTTCTATGCCCAGCTAGTTTCATTGCTGTTGTGTCAACTGATAAGTTAACATAGATTTCCGTTGATAAAGTTTCAAATCACCGTCGTCGTTATCGTGGCTTAGCTGTTCATTTTTCTCTTGGCCCAAAGTTCTATTCGAAACAACGTTAACGTAACGGGGGCGTTGCTTTCAGTACGTGTCCGCGTGTATTGAGTAAGGGCTAACTTAGTTCCCAGACGATGTCATCTTAAAACTGTATGAAGAACCGAACTGTAACACATCTATAAAGAACCGACCATCTGCCCCCCTTTCGAACTATTATCTATTGCCGTCCTGTGCAGGCAATACTTGCATATAAAGAACCAGCATCCGTCTTCATTCCCCGTAATTTTCGCCTGCACCTCGTTTTTCAATTGCTTCACAGGTCTTCAACTATCGCCCCGCAGTAGTGACGAAAGCAGCGTCGGCTACCCCCATAAAAATCAATTGCCCTTCTCGCGCAAATTTTTGCTAGAGCCGGTACTCTTTCGTGACGCCGCCTGTCGACAACTTAATTTCGTCGTTCTCCGACCAGAGGAGAATTTCAGTCGGATCCAAATTTAATACTGGATAAAATACAGAACAAAAATAAATCCGATCACTATTCGTGCTATGTTAAACAAACATTACGATTGATCGACTGCTACGGCCTGCTTCGCTGTTTGCATTTTCAACGATCGCAAGGCATTACCGGCAAACTATCACATCTTCAAGTCTTCCCCCAGTCTGATGGACTTTGTAAGGTACCTATAATCATAGTACGTTGGTAAGTACAATTTCTACCTTATTTCACCAACAACCACAAGTAGAATTGAATAACTTTGGTTAGCTAGCTACGACGAAACTTATTTACCCGGATGTTTAGTGTTGTGAGCAAGGCTAGGAGACTTAATAATCACGTAATATAAAGGTTATATATACATATGTGTGTGTGTGTGTGTGTGTGTGTGTGTGCGTGCGTGCGTAGGTGTGTGCACATATAGGTTTTATGTGTGACACCTTTGCCGTTTATCGCCTGATTTCGGTTCGTTGCCAATGCTAAGCATCAAACTGATCGATCATATGCGTAAAATCTGTTGACGGAACGCCGCTATGGTGCTTTACAGTTCTCATTGTTGGCTTCATCTAATCAGGTATTCTTCTTCTGCTTATTCTCCTTATGGGCTATATACTATATATTCCAATCAATGCGATATTAGGAACGAGAATCAACATGACACAGCTAGCAGCCAGCTTCTACGAGACAACTCGATGTGATCCGAATTTCGCCATTTCTTTGTGAATATATTATCTATATGATAATATGTGGTGTGATATGGGAACAGCGTCATTGTCTAGGAACAACCAAACGACCCACATTAATATTCACTGGTAAAATAGATGCAATATGCCACTCATCCAGTTCCAACTTGAGCGGCTACAATAATAACCAGAGCTGCAGAGGGCGTTCAACAAACAGAGGTCCTCTTTCTAAACTAACAGGCACGCACACCTCGAATATATTACACATTTATGATACTATTTTTATATAATTGACCTGACAGACATGTTTTTTTAATTTCAGGTAGAACAGCGACCGCGGCGACGTTGGCTCGGCAGTCGATCACGGTATCAAAGACGCAGAATCAAGATGATGAATCGCTAGCCCTAACCGTTACTAACAAACAGCTGCTGCTATTGCCGTTGCCGTTAAGATAATGGTAATAAGGAGAAAAAAAGTTTGTCACAGAGATTAGACCTAGAAAGGATGAACAATTTGAGTGTAGCATCTCATTTTGCCCCACCTTCCACAAAACAGCTGCACAATATGGCCGTCTAAACATATTCTAATGTATATCGTATTAGAGAAAAGAATCACCTGAAACTTTCTCTAATGATGTGCCAACACGTGATCATGCGCTGCAGATTTCATCCGGGTTTTGCCTTCTATTTCTAAATCTTTAAGCGAACTTCTCGCATTGTAATGTATTGGACTACCCTACACGAACTAATTAAACAGTAAACTACATAGTATAGCGGATGATTCTATGTTTGAACGAGTCACGCATATATATACGCTTTTTTAATGACTACACTAGTTTGGTCGTTGGGTGAAATTCATTTATTTCAGAAACCAAATATCCGCAGCGGGTAAACATTCCCGTTTTGTTAGTTTTTGCTTCAAGAGCCCGGTGGAAAAGTATCATCGTTTTCTAACGGCAACAGAAATCGGGCCGCGTCAGGCCCAACTGGCGGCAGGTCGAAGGCAAGCACGCGGTGCGTGAAGCCATGTTTCGTACTGTCCATCTGCGCTCAATGTCGTTTCCCATCGACTGCTCTTTTCAAACAACAACAATGACATCGCAGCAGTAAACACGAATTACCGAAAGTTAGTAACACACACCTGCCGTTCGACTACTATCGATAATTCCAGCATATACTTCAAAGTCAACAACTGTCACGCGAAGCGCAAATGTTTCTTACATCTTCAATGCTTCTGAAGCGCGCAGCTGACACTGACTATTTGCTACATAGTGCTTACATAAACAGACGGACGAATTTCGGTGTTTCCAGAATAGCTGTTGTGACGTGGTGAGGCGATGTATAATGTTTACCTTCGAGGGCTTTTTGATTTCAAATATAAAGTATTTTGATAGATATTTTTCTATGAGCTGCTGCTGCAGCATGGCTGCAACGCAATTAATAATGGCTGTATACTTAAAATTGCTATCTATCATCGTTGTCGTCGTTTTTTGCTCCTTACTACAATATCAGTTGTTGAATGACGAGCGAAAGAAGTCAAAGAAAGATGAGCACATGGCCAAAAGCACGAGACGCAGCCCCAAAATACCTCGGAACTGGGCGGAATATTACAGTACTGTGCAATTGGGATGATCGCAACGGTACAATATATGGCCGTTTCAATCTAGCCGGAACGTTCTGTATGGCGCCATTGCGCAAACTAAACTAACTGGCGGCCGTCTAACAGACATACCAACCGTTGCTGCTGTAGCGCAGGCCGAATCACAAAAAACACAGCCCCCCCCCCCCCCCCCCCCCTGGCTGCTCTTCTCCGAGGTGACCAACGTCGTCATTTTACCACCGCTCCCCACTGCTGTTGGCGCTCACCATTAAATGCTAATTTATGCCAGAATACCATCCACGCATAAAGGGCACACGTAGCTTCACTAGGAACACTTAACAACAACGCCAGCACTAACAGCGACGACGAACAATTGCCATAGTCTCACTGTCTCGTCCAAAATCGTCGCCATCCTGCGGCCAAAGTGTTCGCGGTGCTTCTAGCTGTGGCCGCGGACATGATGCTTGTGGCAAACCCTCGATTTAGGCGAAAAGACCAATAAAACCAACGAAATTACGAGAAGGAAGGCGAGACCCTGCAATAGCAAACAACGAACGACAAATTGCAGAGCTACGACGAGAACAATGCTGCTATTGATAATGTTGTCGTTGTTATTGTTGTCGTTGCTATTCCATCTCTTCCAGATGCTGGTGAAAAAGCACTATTCTAGTTCTTCACTTCAGTGCTTCATTTTTCCACTTTACCTGACTGCCCTTATCTTCGAGGTATTGTGGAATCTGCTGATACGTTGTTGTTGTTCCGTCGTTGCCGTTTACGTTATGGCTGCCGCCCTCGCAAGACGAGTCTTTGAGGCCGAGCCGCAGAACAAAACAAAACAGAACATAACAGAACAGAAGTCTAATGAAGGGTCTCCGAATCATTGACGAACCAGTACCAGACACGCACATACAGTGAGACA
Source organism: Varroa destructor (assembly GCF_002443255.2). Lineage (NCBI taxonomy): Eukaryota > Metazoa > Arthropoda > Arachnida > Mesostigmata > Varroidae > Varroa > Varroa destructor. Next base: position 37,111,485 of record NW_019211454.1, read on the forward strand.
GCCCTATGGACCCACAAGCAGACAGGCGAAGACTCATTCGAGCCAACAACAAAGAACCGTTATAGTTTCCGGACCTTTGATTTTTCCAAGGCTGTTCACCTGAGTAGAAACACCAACACTATACGGTTCATCCAAGTGCTTCTGGTTGGTCAATACGGCGTGACAGGCGCGCTTTTGTGGCTATTGATGCTGCTTTTATTGTTACTGCTACCAAATCGGTGTTGGTAGCGATTTCTCCACGAGGGGGAAAAAATCCCGACATCTTCCACGCTGCTGCTTTCCCGGAACGTTAGCGTTATTCCAACGACAGTAACATCGAACAATTGTTGTTCTCAGCAGCTAAAACAAGGCTTCTCATTTTGTTCCGTTAAAACCTCGTTCATCTGTTCATCTTTATTGTTATCACCCTCAGCGAATATCGGTTAAATACCAAGTGGTTTGTAATCGTCCTTGTTCCAAAGGGTGTTCAGTCGTTCACGTTTGCTTCATAACAAAATATTCATCAAAAATAATATAGCCCAGTCATGACTTTCTGTCTGGAAGCTAGCGCACCTTGGTCTAGTAGAGCCGATAGTGGTGAAACAACGGAGAAGTTTACAAACTAATAAAAGTGCGTTGTGTTTTACATTTGAATGGAACAATTTCGTTTCAAGTATCGTAAAAGTAGCGAATCTTATAGTGGAGCAAAGAGTTAGACGGTAGATAAGCTCGTCGTATGAACGCCCTCATTTCAATTATAGCGGGCCTGTTAGTTGGGGTAAAATAGGAATATCTATTGATGCCGACAAGAGATTTGTTCAACTACTGTCTTCAAGGCCTACAAATGATTAACACGGATATCTAAAAGAAAAAGTCGCCCAATTAAGGAAATATTTCGTACGCTAAATAAAGCAGAGATACAGGTGACATAAAAACACAACGCTGCATAATTATAGTATCAACGTGTACTCGTGCAGTCGTTAATCGTAGTTTGGCAAAACAGCATATTCTTATACAGGCTTTGCTTCAGGGGTTACTGTGTCGCAGATGTTGTATCGATGAAACAACGTAACTCTCCTCATCTATTGTGTATTACCTACCGGAATGATAGCACTGGAAATAGTTATTGCTATAAGTGAATTCTGTACTTCTGTTTTCAGAATGTCTGGCGCGTTAGGGCTGCTCGTAGATTTTAGCTTTTTTGTCTCTCGTTTGAAAGGACTCTACGAGGCGTATGGCCTGCAGATCATTGACACATCCCTAAAGCGACACTTCGCAAGCATCATTAGACATCGTCCTATGTAGTGCCACACAGCAGCGATGGCCGCCACTGTTGTCGCGGCCTCCGTCAATAATATACTATCAAAACCGCACATGTTGAAACCACTTTCTCTAGTTCGCTAGCTGGAACAACTAGCGAAGTTGCTGAAGCACTGGCCGCTGAAAATCCTTATACGCACGTCGACGCTTTGTCTGTCGATAACATGCGGCCGTGATTAAGCATGTCACCTACATATGGTAATAATAATAGAGTAATGTACAATAGTGCCTTAAACATATGTGAACCCATATCCTAAGCGGTGCGTTCAGTCCACCGTCCCTTACAGCAGCCTGTGTCAGTTGCTTTCAGATGTCTACTTGTTCTGTTATGTATTAAGTTATTAGTATCGTGTATAGTACTCATAATGGTATCTTGCATCCGAAAAGTAGGCAATTCTCCTGCAACTTACTTCCCACATGTTTGTTATTGCCTGTTAACTCTTATACAGTCGCTTGTTTCAAGCATTTTTTTTCTGGAAGGACCATATTACTTACCCTCCAAAAATGCGATAGCTCTATTTGCAAGAACCACGATGCCTTGATGCACGCTTGTCTGACATTTCTTTATATTGCTTCCTTTAAGCTTAGAAGCAAGTTAAGGCCTAGCACTCTGAAACTGATATTCATACACAAAACGAAGCTAATAATAGGACGCCCTAAGTGGCCGCCGTAGCTGCATTGAAACAGGAAACGAGAAAAAAGTCCAGCAAATCATCGATATCGAACTCACAGACGACGCATCAGGCAAAAGCGACATGCATTATATTGGTATCTATTGTTTTGGGCATCGACTGCGCAATTGCACTAGTTACTTAGTCGTACCCACAAGATAGAAACACTTACAAGGTATAATGGGGTAAGAAAAAGAGTCGACCTATTTTGTGGTTAAAGGACGCATAAAGGGAGGTCAATAAACGTTTTCGACGAGATATTTTACTACGTCACAGATGGCTGCATGTCTCTATACAAGTAGCATTCAAGCAAACCCTAAGCAAGCTATGAAAAAAAGCTACAACAATGTCGAGATAGCCACCATAGGTACAATGCTGGCATCACATGCTTTGCTGGGAATACCAGTTCCGCGTCCTAGATTTGGCAATAATATGTTGCCAACAATACCTGTCGATTGATGTTGGTTTTAGCAATTTATACCCGATTTTAATTCAGGCTAATTCTTTATTGACCGACAACATCTATCTGGGTCAATTTTAGAGTCAAGCTGGACATCCTTTATATTTCTTGAAGTCCTCTGGGCTTGTTTATGATTAGACCGGCCGGTAGAATTTTCTAATTGAGCAATGTACTAGTAACAATGTCTCACTAAATTGAATACTACTGCACTATTACTCGTCTATTCTCCTTGCAAATTTAGGACACACCGACAACGCTGGGTTCGCAGACGACGCTGAACCATATATAATGTTCCTGTTTTCTTTTTAGAAGTTTTATTCTTAACATACTATACGTGACAGCTATCGAAAGCGATGTCTGATAGAGACAGCATTGGTTATCTCATTTGTATTAGACTTTCTCGAAATTTACTTCTGCATGGTCCAAGGTAACAATTAAACAGTATGTATGAACAGCCAGCTAACAAAAGAGAATCTACTCGAATGACAAGCAATTTATCGTTTGCTTTGTTTGCCTCGACCATCTGCGTGTCGGGAACAGCATAAGGTTTTTTGAGCCCTCATTTCGTTCATGTGGTATCCCCTTTCTGGCTTCCTATTGCCGCCTTATCTACGCTGTCATCTGTGAAATCTTACACTGGACTGCTCATAAGCGTTTTTTTTTCTCTGCGCGAATAGCAACGTCCCGCGACGGGCGACAACAACTAAAGATCTGATTTCTCACTTACTTACTCTACCGTTCGCGTTTTTCCGTCGCTCGTTTCGCTGCTAGCGCTTTGTCTGTCTACGTGTCTGAGACATTTAACGTGCTTCTGCTGCTGCCATCGCACACCGACCAGTTAGCGTGACAACGGTACCGGTCGCTAATCGAGTTATTCGACATATTATAATTGTATCTCTCTAGATTTACTTCGTTCGAACATTTCAGTTGCAGTAATGGGATTTGGCAAATACCAAACTAGTGGCGTCACTACTTCGAACATCACTAATCATCACTAACGAAATCATCACGAACGAACATCACTAACGAAAGATTGTGACCACCAGGTTTCCGTTGGGCTGCGCGTGGGACCTCGTTGAGGTTTGTTCAGATAGAAACAAACGATTTGCTTATCTCACAAAATACCTAAATAGCCATAGTCACTTTATGTAACAATGAGTTATCAGTAGGAAGTTACCTAGCTATTCGGGCTCAAATACGGACCCATTTTATGTACACGATTAGCTAAGCACACCACATAGTGACTTCGTGTGACCCGTACGATGCGGCTATATAATCCAGTTTTTCCTATATTCTATGTATTGCTCCGAGTTAATTTCCTCAGAGTCGTTAAGAGTACACACTTCGACACCCAGGATCTGCTTTGCTTTTAAGCTTTTCCTTTGTTCCTGCCATCACTTACTGTTAGCCAGATTACTGTTAGAGCCAGAAGAAGAAAACTTGAAGGGCAATGGTGTTTAAGACTCATCAATTTTTTACGAGATAGGCCCTAATCTCGCAGGCGCGTCAATAGGCGTTTCTATTAGTGCTAAACGTCACCAGGGTCCCCTCGATGCCTACTTGCTTTTATTCTAACCGTTGTTACTTAGCCAGCCAATAATGATAATGGTTATTATTCAAATCTAATTGGAGCCGTGTGGATAATTGCCATGTGTTACAAATGAACCTCACTGCCATCGGCAACTTCAGTGGCTGGCCCAGTAGCGTTTGCTGCACGACCGATGGAAACAGCGACTGGGCAAGATTTTTCATCGCTTTCAGCCACTTATAGAACAATGATTCCAAGCACCCAAATTTTACGATGAGAAATAACCGCAAAAAATACGTTAGCGTATATAACATTATCATCCTATGGTATACGTGTTGGGCCACGTGCGTCCTAACGAAAGAAAAGAAAGAAAGTACCGGTATGGGCAACATCAAATTCAGTAGACCTCAACTGCCACCTTAGGTGCATAACGGCGAGCGAGTAGGCTTCGTTAATCATGCCACCCACTCCACCAAGCGGATATTGATTAGGGCAAAAAATCATAGTTTACCCAGTAGCATCTAGCAGCCGTAAATATACTCGTACATAAACAACTGTACCTTTGTTTTCCATCGATTGCCTTTGAAATCGGTGAGTACAGCGGAAAAATTAATCCCGCTTGTCATCACTCAGTCTCCGGCTGAGTGTGACGTTTAAGTGCTGCTTCTTGGGCTTCCTGTCATCAGTATTATTATTATTGTTGTATTGACGCAAGCTATCATTGTTCTAGTTATTTTTTTGTAAAACAGAAACGTGCAGATGTTTAAGGTAATCACAATACCATCCATAGAAGCTCGAAGATAGGTTCAGAGACAATATTCAATATGCTTGCTTTAGTTATATTAACGGAACAACGGAGGTATAAAATATCCAAATTGATACCAAAGTGATAGTGAAACTGTAGTTACACGATATGAGGCTCGATAGCAAGAAACAAAAACGTCACAAAAAAAAATATATTTTCCTGCAAACACGAAGGCCTCTTCAGCAGACTACTAACTTAATGTTTTCCATACACACAAAATCAATCACAGAAACGATGTGTTATTTAATTACTGTTTTGTACTTAGTCTATACGTGCGGGGTATTTGTTCTCATGTCATCACCTCTTATACGTGTCTGTGTCCGTGTGTTGTGTAGTTCGTAATTACGTATCCTTGGGTACCCTTCCTCCGGTTTATTTAGCAGTATAGTAATCAAGGGGAGCTCAAACAATCCAGTTGCTTACACACTTCTCACTAACGAGATCAAGTCAGTCGAATCACATCACATACGAAATGTTTCTGCTTTTCCTGCACCGGTATCTAACATGGCCGATCCGATAACATTTTACTACAATGGATGAAAACTATAGGTGTCGTTATGAGCTGGAGCTATAGTAACGATAGTTCGTTATCAGTTGTCATCCACCTGGGATCATTGTATTCTTCGTTTTTATTTTCCCCCGTTCAAACCAAACATTCTAAAGACGTAAAATTACACTAAATAATTGACGCAATCATGTAACAACAGCTGGACAAAAAATGATTCCGCTTAGAGCTTCACCTGACTCGTGGCCCATAACACTGAGAACAAATATCTCTTTATAATTGACACACCGCTGATGCACACGACACTTCACTCACTCACTCACCGGTACTCATACACAAGCACATTACGCTCTCCACGCGTATTTCAACTCCCTCCGTGTACTACTTTTCACCATTATTTCTTTTTACAGGACCAAACAAATAGAATAACAAATCTTTCTTCTGTGTACTTTTCGCATAAGCGAGCCGCGTATATTCCATCAACCAGCGTAAGACACAGCGACTCCGCCGCTGTGGTGGGGTTCGCGGGTCAGCTTTGCGGTGATTTAACGGTTACGGTCCCCATGGTAGCAACGTACCTTCGTATTTTTTCGTTCAATCCGTTCACTCAGAGACGAAACTTCGCTCTGGCTACATCTGCTGTGAGCCTGTTGCTGGTGTCGCACAAGCAGAAGTAACAACACGATCACCAGCCGACTGACACGGGCATTAGCAGAACCTGCTCTAGCAATCGCGAAACAGCCAACGAGCTAGCCAGTCGGGCAGGCGGGCGACCAGGGCCAGGCGGATCGCCGCTGCTACGGACGCACAACCGAGATGCAACAACCGACCGTCGCTGGCCGTAGTACTGCCGCTGCCGCGTGGCGATGGTTGTGGTGACGGTGGTAAGTTTCCGCCGTGCGACCACGCCAAGTTTTACCGTCGTCGCCGTCATCGGCGCCCAGCTCTGCCTAGCATCGCCCTCACGCGGCCGATTCTTGCACTTGCCATAAGAGCTGCGCTGCTGCTGCTACCATCGCGGCTGATGCCAGGCCACAGCAGCTGCACAGCCGCCACAGCCACCGCCACCGACGCCACGGCATCAGCGGCTGAAAGGAGGCTTGACGCGCAAGCGAACGCTCCCTCGTGACGTATTTACTAGTGGTGTATTCAGCAAGGTTAACTTCGATGCGCTTCTCCACTAAAGAAAGCAGAAAAAATGAATGACGACAGTGATAATGACAGCGAAGACGACTGTCAATACTTGACACCCACCCTCCTTCCTGCTACCAGTTCTTGCTGCTAACGTTATAAAGCTAGGCGAGGCCAGAGAACAAAGCACACTGAGGCAATTGATCACAGTGCAGCAATCTGGTACAGCTGACGTTATTTTTTGTAGGTCTTATGTATGAACTGTAGACGTATAGTTTTGCTATTGAGATTGCCGCCTCTGCACGTGGTCATGAGCACTGGCCAGTGCTCGAATGCTCACAATAAGAGACAAAAGAAACGACAGGCTAAAGGACCAGATAGTTGGGGGCAAGGAGAGACAAGCGTATATAGAGCCTGACAGCACGAGACGACGCTTTCAGTTCCACCGCCTTATTTCAGCGATCCCGTAGCATTCATCGAGACCCAGAATGAAAGGTACCAATGAAGGAGAACCGGCCACATTAGCTCATATCAACTTCGACACCAGGTTGTCCCGATGCTAGAATGGAAGACGAGGACTGTGCACGAAGCTAAATTAGTCAATAGGCCTAGAATTCCTACACGAGGGACAATCAGTCTCACGCGACCCTCATGCGTAATTTTACATATCGAATGATATCGAGGATCAAGTTGATTCCAAGCAAGTGGAGTATCGAACAATCGAGGAAGCACAAAGGCTGTTTGACATAGACGACCTTCTAGAACCGAGAGGGTCGAGTTAATCCAATTATTTAGACCAGTCAGTGAAATGTCGTATCCTTTGACGACGGTTCAGATGCGTGGCCTGTCGACGATAAGCAATCGATGTTGGTTTGCGGACGGTGGATTACCTAGACAGACGTAGCAACTGGCTAATACAAAAACAACGACAAGTAGTCAAAGTATAGGCATGGAAAGCATAGGATTACTTTTGGATACTACTTTTTATTGTCGAGATCTGTCTAACCAGGTGTCGGAAAGTATGTCGACGTAATGTGTTGACGAAAAGGAACTCAAGTCGTGCAAGAAGTGATAACTAATACATCACCATAAATTTGACTGTTTGCGCGACTGTGAGACGTCTGTCGTCGAGATCCCCAAAGAACAACTATTTAGCCAAACATGAATCGGGTCGACTATCACTACTAACGGCACGAAGGAAAAATAGGACCGTGTACTCTGTTTCTGTTTACCTTTAAACACAATCGATTTGTATAGACCGGTCTCAGTACGTACATTGTTCGTATAAGCGAATGAGACATTACTTTGCAATCGCTGCTCCAGTTCAGTTTTTAGATAAAAATTATTATAATACCCTGCCATTTTCAACATTGTATTTTACGTAGGTTACGCTGTTCACGTTAGGACCAAAATTTCAGCTTCAAAAAACCAAGACATCAAAATGGTACAAAAAAAATTTAGTAGGGCTACGTGCATGTTAACTGCGAATCTTGCTCCATCGTGTCCGTTTGAACGTAGCGTCAAGTTAGTGGACTACCTTCTCTCCGCGACAAGCGCATAGCAGTAGCTCGTCCCGCCGCCCTTTTCTCTTATCCCCAAAAAAAAACTGTTGTTCATACATCCTGTAAACACTGACAAGAGACGCGGATAACTAGATGATGCACTTGTTAAATAAATAAATAAACTACCTATTTACGTACTGTGGCTTTGCTGCTGTAGCTGAATACTACGTGTATACGATATTCAGTTAATAAGCTGTAATGCTGCTGCTCCCCTTATCCGTTATCTGTTTCGACCGAGACCAAGTTCGTTTTGATCGCTCCCGGGCGACGCCACAGTACAGCGAATCGCCGCCACCGCCGCCGTTACGGTTCTGAGGCATGGCACGTGTTTTAGGATGTTCGTTCTTGATCCCCCCCGATGCTTTCTTTCAAGCCCACACCCGCTGGGTGGAACCAGCTTTTATCAAAATGCCGACTGACCGGTCTGTCTGCCGTTTCCGCGGTAGCGCGGTTGCTGTCGCTATGCCAACGACGGATAACCAGCGAAGCTTTTAGCGTCTGGCAGAGGTCTTCTTCGCCATGGCCAACTACTGCCGCGTAGTTTTCTTTCAACAAGCGCCAACAACAGCAACTGTCACGACAAATTTTCTCATCTTCTTTGCGGTACGTCGCATCGACTGACATTACTGTCCGCGACAGCGTATTCCACAGGTAGCAACTAGGAGCTTTCTGCGTGCGACACCAATATCTACAGTGACGACTGCGGCAATGTCAGTCACGCTAGGTTAGCAAACGCTTACCAGGCGAGTACGTAAATATAAACCTTGTCCACAAGTGTCCTTCTCTCTAATTCCCCCTTCGACTCTCCTTCATTGTCAGTAACACTGACAAAATTTTTGCACACCTAAAATGGCCTTACTATGGACCTATGTACCCAATGCGCATGAACAAGTGCAGCTTTCTATAAGTACAAATGATTTTATGCAGATCGGCGAAGCCAGACGGCTGGGCATCTTCAACCACAAAGCAAATTTCATCAACCAACCCGATGTAACGACAATGTAAACCATGCGCGTGGCGTGGCACTGTATCATTTTCATAATATTCCCGACGTTAGATCCTTAGCAAGTGTTGATAAATTACGCAACTAGTGGGTATGCCTCTAATAGGCGAAACGAAAACGAGGCGCGCGTTTAGTGATCACTATGTAGGACAACATGCGATTGTTTCCAAAATTTACCTCAGCTTTTATCGTCAAATACCCGTCGTCTTAGGCCAATCAAAAAATTTCTATCTAATGCTGTTAACTTTTAAGTGAAGCTTACTTTTTTCCTTTTTTTTGCCACTTTAACAACAAATACGTTTCTCGGCGAAGCAGAAAGGTAAGCATGGAACCGATCCATAGACAGACTGAGTTCCTGACTTGTGTTTGTTTTATATTGGAGTTACTTGAACCCCCCAGACAGTGGTGTATGGGTCTGAGAAGATGTAACCCGTTGTAATAAGGTATTGATCGCAAATTGGGCTTCTATTCTTGTTCTGTTAGAGTTTTCCATAGATTTAATGTTATGACGCAAAGGACATAATTGTTTATGGCCTGTCTTTTGTTTGCTTAGGGAAGTTGTCGACTGAGTCTCACAATCTGACTCAAGTCGCGGTCTGCCACTGCTGTGTTGCAATAAATTTTTAATTATTTCAGGTACCATCAGATCCTTTGGGGTTTCAATATAAAAGGTTTTCCGGAATTTTTCCCTTGCGTTGAACATTGTCGGAAGCAACTTTTTCATTCCGGTATTTCCGTATATTATAGTACAGAAATGCTCGTTTCTCTGCCAAGCAAGTAGTGCTATGCAAATTTGCTATTGTTTAAGCGACTCACAATGGCATTTCAAACTAGTCCATATGTATAACAACGTTTCTGCTTTGAGAATCTTCTAGAAAAGATCCACTACAGTTGACATAGGCTACTCACAACAATGCAACGCCTAACTCCGAGAGAATGCAAGGAAAGCGCTTGAAATCACTGAACGAAACCCTTACATAGCATCGCCAGTTTAGGTTTATCGTCGTCTGCTTTCTGCGGACATCGGAGCGAGGTCTGTGATTCCAGTACAAAATTTTGGATTTCAATTGCTACAGTCAGTTCTCGCGAGCTCTTCAATTTTCCATTTCAAGCACAATCGTTTTTATCTGAGCCGCATTTTTTGGCAGAGAGCATACGCGCTGCGGTTGATGAAAGGCGTATTCCAGGTTTGTAACCCTAGATAATTTAAAAGCGTTTTGCCGCTACCTTTGTGGAATCCGAAAAGTACCCCTAATTATCTACTATTAATGCTTCTACATTAAATCCATGTCATTCTCAGAGTCCCGCATATGTTAAAGATGGCTATCTTATTACACACATATTTTATTATTTCAATTTGTCCCCACTGAAGTTGCACGTATAAAGACTATACCATTTTAATGGATGCCTATTAAATACAAAGCCACCTTTTGCTGTCCACCATCGTTTAAATATGCGCTTCAATGTTTCATGTCGTGATTAGCATTACAGTTTCCGAACCAACGATGTTGGACAGCGATTAATGGAAAATTAAAAAAATATTGGTCTGGGTGGCAATTCGATGAGGAATTCGCTCATGGTTACCCTTGTCACCCCCTTTGATTAGTGGCATGATGGCGCCACAGTGCCTTTGCACGTCGATCGTCGGTACGGTACCTGTTTACGTGCACATACAAATTAGCATTGTAGCGCTCATTTAACTACGGCAACATCTTTTCTGATATACGTATATATATATATATATATAGTCGGAACGCTTTTGAATGGTGACAGCCACGTTAGTTAAGAATAATGTTCATTGACCCAACAAATGCTATGTGCACCATGGCTCATCTCAAAAGCTTGAAAAAGCTCTTTGAAGAAAACTAGCTTCATTTCCAACTTCGATTTCACACGATCGTTTTGCTTCCCTTAGTTTTCGCCAGTCACATACGGATCTAACGCGAAGCTGGAAGGCTACGCTTCTAGAGTACGTGTATTCAACGGTAAGTACAGTCGGTATCAACTGCTACGACATATTCTTTCGATATGTCAATTTTGTCTTAATTTTCTTTGTTCTATGGATCTGTGGTTTTTCGTTCCCTTCGAAAACAGGAACGACATCAACGACTAACGATATCGGCCGTTCTCATTTCCTTTCAATTTAGAACTACTCGCAGACACTCTCAATTCAATCATTTTTTAACAGGGGTGACCCGCCTTTCCGTTACCGTTCTGACAACTGCCAAGCCAAACATGAGATACCGGGTATAAACCTAGTAAGGCGAATGGCGTCATCTTACTTTTTCAGTAATAATGTCTTATCGTAGATCAGTGCGTTAACATGTGCAGATCATTGCGATACAACAGTGGAAGGTGCATTTATACAAAAGTAAAACCATAACATCAATGGTAGCATAAGCAAGTTGGCAAAAAATATCTAACGGCTAATGTATATGTATAGTTCTGTAATATACGCAGAACGTTGTTCAAGCGCTTGTTCTGTTACCGCAGTTATGCGTTCAAACCGTAGCCTGAACAAATCCTCATGTCATGTTGATCCGAAATGGGCGAACCTGCCATCCAGAGACGTCCAATCCAGATTCTAAAAATAATACGACCTGTAATTATCCTTAGTTTATAGTCTCAAATCGATTTCCCCGTAGTGAAACTAGAACGTAAAAAAAAAACTGTTTTATTAAATTGGAATTAATTGATTAGGAGAAAGGTCGACGTATTGTTGCTTAAGGATCAATTGTCCAACACTTTATAACTTAGGCCGCGCTCAGCTATAGTTACCCGTCCATACCCAATGACTTACCTTTATGCCCAATTGCTCTCTTTTGCTTGAACAAACACATCTGACATTGACCACGTCGCGATTCACACGTAACGAAGATTATGAATTCCGGAATCGGTCGAAGGGTTGTGGAGGGTGATAGATGTTAGTAGAAATACGGCCGAAAGCGGCTTGACAAATAGTATTATAGAAGCTGTTGCTATTATGTTTTAGCTAGTGTTTATATAATACAGGATTGGATAATTACCTTAGTCTACGAGCACCTTGTCATTAGTGAGGGAATAACGGAACCATAATCACACACGTGATGTTCGTTTCAAATCAAATTTACCTTTAGACTGTACAATTTGTGTCTAATCGATAATGTATATCGAATAATACTGTATTTTTCATTCAAATTTTAATTGAAGTGTTCCTCATTTTTTTTTTTTTATAAGGTTGGCTTAGTTGACACAGAGGGGAAAGCGCCAATAGACAGACCAGTTTTATTTGTGCCCTTGGACACATGCATCACGCTAAAAATTGCTGCTTCCCGATATAAGCCTGTTCTTCTTCTACCATTAACTTTTTTGGCTAACACGTTGCTTCCACTAGTGGTCTATTTTTATGACTTTTTTTCTAAAGGTGAAAAACCTAACTGAGTCTTTTCAGCTAATTCAGGGCTGATGCCCGTTGACACCGAAGCAATCATGAAGACCGGTAAGACACCTCCCCACTGAGAGGAACAGGCTATCTAATCTAGCCCACCTCAATAGGCGATACCATCATTATTATTACGGCAACGACAACAAACAGCTAGGCATCTCGTTGCGAGCATGACCAAATCTTGCCGCCACAGTAATCATGTCCCGAATTTCTAATATTAACTTCAAATAGTAATCTGTCACCTTTTAAGGCTTCATGTCAACTTTACTGGCTGTACATGACTGACGACCACCTAACTAGTAATAGTATAACGACAACGACGACGACGATGCGATGTTTGCACCAGCGAAATAAACGCTCCGGCTATTATAGTTATCACTGAATACCTAGCCAAATGAGCAGCGCTAACAAAACTGATAATCACTCAACCCTGCAGGATATTTATCACGAAAAATTATTAGCGATATCCAACCGGCTAATCTGATGCTCGGTCGTTCATCTTCACCAGTACACCGTAATAAATGCCTTCGGTGGCTACCATCAGTGAAATGCCGAACAGAAAAATAGAATCAATCCTTGTGCAATACAATCCACACGACGTCATTCTCTTATGATATTCAAGCAAACAGAAAACGCTGCTGTTAGTTAAGAACAGCGACTTTCGATGTCTGCCGCTAACCAATGACTACACCGCGTGCTCTACCACCGGTGGCGCCCCCTGCCGCCGTCTATGAAAAACTTAACTAGGCCGTCTCACCTCTGTTTACAAACAATAGCAGCACAATAGAGGGAAGAAGGTACAGCAACAAAACATCCTTTCTTCGTTCACGCTCTCCACCAATCCTCCCCGTCGAGCTTTTATCCTTGCCAACGCTGCGAGCGGCGGTCGCGCTAGCACCGGCTAGAGCCTTTCCCTAGTAGAAGCGACGAGAAATTTTTACTGTGACCGTTGTATGCTATGGTTGTCGTTGGATTAAGTGTAGTTTGTGCGTCACAGTTTGAACACGGTTTCTGTTAGGGCTTGTCATCTTCCCATTTTCAATATTTGTGCGTCTATTGAAATTGGAAAATCCGTTGGCGTAGCTTCCACTGATTTATTATCGAATCTTCGACACGAGAATTTTATAGCGCACCGACGTCCCCATTTTATCGTAGTACTGTTCTGTAAATTTCTTTTGTGGTTTAAGTAAGGACAGGCAACTATGATAGCCTTGCCGTTACCGTCTTTTTGTCGTTTACTGACCTGCATCCATTTTATTATACAAAAAGTTATAACTAATAACTTTTATATGTTGTAAGTTATAAGCAAGTTTAATCTGATTCAATGATTGCGACGTATTTTGGTAAAATTTTTAAATGATAGTACTTTATGATATCCGCTTTTGTTCGCATAAAATGTCTCTGAGATTCTGAAATTTTTTGCAATCTGGGCGTATCGGCAGGAAAATGACACTGATAAATAAAAGCAGTATGAGATAGATAGAACAAAAAAATTACTATAATAGTCCTGTAAGAGTCGTAGGTAAGAGAATGTTAATCGCGGCTAGATTGATTTATGCAGTGACTTGCGTTTAAAGCTTAATTATCTATAGTGTGTTTTTAATGCACGCCTGATTTAGAAATATATCTTTCGACCGTTTTCTATGTTAAGTAAGCAAGTCAGCGATTTAATATGATAGACGCAAAAACATCTTGCCAGATCGAAAACAAGTTTAAATAAAAAGAAACTACATTCAGCGTTTTTCACGACGGGCTGCTGCGAAGGCAGCAGACGGACAAACTTACATGCCGATACGCGTTTTCGTGCACAGCTACTATCATATTCGTCACCCGCCTAATACTCTTTAGGAAATAGCTGTCGCTGTACGTTATATGATAAAGACTTATATATGAATATATTTTACCTTACGGTACGGGCACTGCGCATTATAAAAGGGTCCGTGCACAAGATATCAATCATGCTTAGTGTTTTATGATAAACAAATTTAAAGACTGATTAGCCAAATTCACCAATCTAAACTAAAGTAAGTTGGTCTCGGTAAAATAAAGGTTGGCCTTCATAATGCCTACATGCTACAACCTTCCAGATCTCTATATTTCGAGCTATACGTCCGACGCTGCTGTTAGACATTCCATTAGAGGTCTGGCTGCCAGCATGAAAGAGTGTGTCGATCGCTGAATTCGAATATAAATGAGCATCCTAAATTCGATTCATTTGCTGTGTTCACTCTGTCGAAAAAAGAAAACATTGGAGCACGAAGTTTATCATCAAGGCAATATCCGATTAAAAAGTAGAACTGCAGCGCGTATCTTTCTTGTGTTTTTGCCTTCCTTGTTCGACAGGTTTGTACAGACACATAATTCTGCTGATACTTTGGGGGCGTTTTTTTTTAGTTGACTAGTTACTTGTTTTTCACACGTAATCTTAAAAAATTCACTGGGTGTGGCCACACTTTTCGATCCGAGCGAAGGACGACTCGCGCGGATATTTATTTCCAGCTAGATCTTTGTAACATCCTGCACTTGGCGCTCCCAAGCACGGCGCAATGGGTTGGTGAAGCTTTTCGTTCTCTGGCTCATAACAGTTATGCCTATAGATCAATGTCGGGTCATAAATAACTTTCACTGCGTATGGACATTGCATACGTCTCATTCTACGGCTATATCATCTACGAACGCGTGGATGTGCGCATACTGAGTCGTCATTCCGTTCCGGAGAAAACGGTGCGTACACTGGGATGTTCTCACGATCCCTGACTTTCACTTGAGCCTTTGTGACGGCGACATTTCCCTGTTTTCCGAGACGTATACCATCAATTCTGTCTTCACCTTCACCCCCATAGGAGGAAAAATAACCCTTTTGCGGTTGAACCAGCCGCGTGAACTGTAGTGCGTGCGTCGTTCTCAGAGTCTTCAAAATCGACAATTACGTAAGTCTACACAACAGTACGAAACTCTTATCCCGACTAACTAGTATGAAGAAAGGCCCTAACATTATTATACTATGTAGTTGAGCTCGTCGATTCTACTTCAACAGTGATTCCCACATAGGATTTCGCTCGATATCTTTCAACGCATTATTTTGAGGAATAGGAAGAGGCACCTGTTATCCGATAAAGTTTTCATTTCTTTGCTAGTTTAAAGCCAAGACAAACGGCGTCTCGACTGCATATAATCGATATCGCTGCTAAGTCCTCTATTACCTGTAAAACACAGAAAAGAATAGTATGTTTTGTTAATTTTCTGTTGTAAAGCAATACACTTTTGGACACAGGGCGCTTGAAATCCTTTTTCTAATCGATGACGTTATAATATGATACAATACATATTATGTACACTTAATGATATATATGTGCAGGGTCACTGATATGGCGTGAGCAGAAGATGCAGGTTAATATCATTTTCATATTAGGAAAGCTGGACCGACCGGTAATTTTTTGTGTGTGATTTAGCTTCCGAACATGCAGAAGCAGATGGGAAGCTGCGCTGAAATGAACGTTAAACGTGAGAACGCAAAGTTCGTTTAAGGTTTTGTGTTGTTCGGAAGCCAAGCAGCAAAGGATAACGCGGTCGCGTGTCATTTTGAATTTTCTGGCTTTTGCTGCCAGCGATTACGGCGGCGCTAGGTGGCATGCTAACGGCGGTACTTCGAATACCTACAGCAGGGAAATGACTGCGATCTGCACAAACATGCCGAATTTTTTTTTGATGTAAAAGCAAGCGTAGAAAAATTCTTTGGCTTCTAGCTATAATTGCGTAGCAATAGTAGCCCACGCTTACCTTTCAAGGTCTTACGTAGCTGGAGATGGTTGTGGGTTGCGATGTAAAGGTATGTAATTCTTCTAGTAACATTTGTTTTGTTGTCGTAGTATTAGTGGTTTTAGCAACTATGAATAGCATTTGAGGCGATGAATATATTTCGTAGAGAAACGATAAAGAAGATACAAGTTTAAAAAAAAATCAAACACCTATATGATTTATCGCTCATCGCCCTTCCGATAAGGCACGGGCGGATATTGTTTCTAGCGTTATTTTACTGTAAATAGAATAGGTAATAAAGAAATGCCATAGTCGTAGGATAATTATTTCATTAGTAACTTGAATTGAATTGAAAATCACTATAGGGAATCATTGCAGAAAACGTTGATAATAGGCGCAGAACCTACAAACCGGCAAATTTAAAATTTGAAGTGATACGTAGTAGTGGAGTTTCGCACTTCATGGCGAAAGTAATACGATTTATTAAATAAATACGCCGTTACTCTTGAGCCATTCACGAACACAATTTGTATATTACGAAAGAACAAAGTAATCTGTTACATTGTTGCGGTCAGCAACGTCTGTAACAAGAATCTACCACTATAGAATGGAGACGTTGACTAGTAGATCCAGAAATCGTTGGTCAGCTCTTTCTGATACTGCCCCTCCACATTAATTCTTTTTCCGCTTTCAAGTTTTCATAAACGCGTCACTGTGTCAGACGCTTCGGCCTGCTCACTATGACCACGCCTCGCAAAATTTCCCGATTTTAAATCTCAAAAGTGCGTCGTTATTGCTCTAACAGCGCAGGAGTCGTACGAAAGAATCGATGGTAACATCTTGTCAGTTTCTGATTCGCATCCATAGCTAAGTGATACCAGACACATATTCAATCATTGACCACTGGACGGGCAGATACGCGGACACACAGACGTAGACACACGTAAATAGATAAATCCATTCACAACTCTCTCCCGTTCGTCTGCCGCTGATTTCGTTCCTCATTATTTCGTCTTCTTTTATCGGTCTGTTCGACATAGCAGTCCTACTATCTGATGTTGATGACGATGTAAAATATATATGGCATCGTGGCTCATGTTTCGGAGCCGCACTGCTCGAAGGCAAGGTTAGCGGCTACCGTTATTGTTGTTGCTGCGGCGGTATCAAAATGGATTCGGCTATCCAGAATCCCCTTGAGAACATCAGCGCACCGACGGCCCCGATGAAGCAGTAGAAGTGACCGCTCGGCCTTGCCGTTATCCTTCCACGCTCACCGCTGTCCGTCCACTTCTGTTATGCTGTAGCGTAAGATCCACCTCAGCAGGTGACAATTAATATCAAAATCACCAGCGCCACGTTTGGCATACGAGAAAGGGAACGATCATAGTACCATTGTTTTCGGCTCACTGGTCCCTGGCCAACTGGCTATAACGATCCCGTAGCTACAACATCAGAAACGACAGGAACGGGCCGTATGTAATCCAGACGATTTAAGCAGGTTTGTTTGATTTGCTATTTCGAAGACCTGGCACACCTTTACTCTCACTCCTCCACTATGACAGAATGTCAGGAATCGAGTTTTGTATTACTGCTTCTTTAGGCCGTCATATTCCATCATATAAAATGGCGCACTAATTAGCGACGAAGTAATCGATCACGTCCTGATTCTCGGCCATTACTTCAACATAATTTCATCCCCAAATACTGCAAAATTACCGACGAACACTCGAACACACTACGCCCCATTATGGTAAACTACAGAAAAAGCCTCAAATAAAAACGACCGTGAATCATCATAACCGGATCAACAGTTACAACAGAATTTGATTATAAAATGGTATTTCGTCGAACGACGTATAGCTTAGCTTAGCACAGATCGAAGTATTATATAACATATGCGTTCCGTATCAGCCCTTTTCCCTTTGGCATCCATACAACAAAGGGCCGTTTGCATTGATACCTGTTAATAGTGATTCGTCGAAGAACCATGACCATGCTGTTTGTTCACGTCGCTACAGAAGATATAGCAAGCAATAAATTGTATTATCATAAATAGACTAGCTTTATGCATGATTCCCATTGCATCCGTACCCATAACAGCAATCCTGGCCATTGTGGAAAATATAAATCATACGACTATTTATTTTATCTCGACCTCCGTTTCGCATTTCTTCGTTACGTAAATAAACATATTCAGAACAGATCAGTGATGCGTATATATATATATATAATATATATATATATAGAGAGAGTCAGATACTAGCGATGGTCCTCACTGGACATCGTTTGGATCGTGTTTGATGGTCCTTCTAGTAAAGATCTAGTAGGTAGGTTCTAACAGTAAAAATTAGCGAGTATACACAGTGCGAAGAATCGTTAGCATTATGGAACGACTAGTTTTGTAATAACAGATCTGATTGTTTTGCCATTCAATCAATCACTCCTAAACAATAGAGATCACGAACGAAAAAAATATATGTGGACATCTATTTGTAATGTAAAGGCAAGCGTTTATGAAACATCCGTCACAATTACTATGACTATTATCATTAACTCGTTATAATTTAATTATGCTGGTTTGCTTGGTACGTTACAATGGATCCACAATTAAGGCTCAGCACTGCACCAGGTATCTCACCGAACAAAGTAGCTGAGAAGCATAAAAATGACTTAAATCAGCTTTGAAAGAACTTCTTAGAGACAAAGCACGCATTCACCACGTCTTGACGAATAGAAAAGGCTAAGCTTCAATAGCCAAAAAATTTTTCATTTTTTCCTTCCGTTAAGCGTCTTCACATCGTGACTGCCATCTGGTGATGTTCTCCCGTTTACCCCGGTTGCCCCGCTCTTTTTGTATTAATCACAATTACTAATGCTATTGCTAACAGCGGTGCTATTTAGCAACGAAGTTGAGTCTGCTTCTTCCCTTCCTGAATCTGTTGATCCTGCAGCTATTCCATCAGGGAAAAGGCGAATTTCTATATGATCCAACAATTTTTTTCCGCTTACTATTGCCACTGCTGTTATACGTAAATGCTACGGTAAACTTGTGAACAGTTGTCCCAGCATCATCCGTAACTGTGCACACTCCTGCCGTAGTAACAAGTATATGGATATATTTATTAGCATCACCGGCTGGTGACGCCGGAAAGATGAAAAGGCGATTCATATCGTAAGTCAGGTAGATTTCTTCTCTTGAATATAGGAGAGAGGGAGGGCGGATAGGACGGGACGGACTAAGAGGGCAAAAAGTCACCATGAAAATAAAGAAAAGAGCAAAAACAGCCGTAAATATTCATTAAGTTATGATTGTCATATGGGTGATGACGACGAAAAGACCATCTTTCTGCTGCTGTTGCCGCCGCGCCGGTGATGATGGCGGTAGCGCTGTTGCTGCTGCTAATGATTTTATTGACGCTGGTAATGCTAATGCTAATTTAAGTGTCATTCTTTTAGAAGTTGTTTCCTTCGCCCGATTCGACTAGCCGTCATGAGCACATACCCTTCCCAGTAACACATACTTCGACGTAGAGGCAATGGGCAGACTGGGCATAAAATGGGTAATAAAAAACATCCAGGGAGAAGGGGAAGCTAGTAGTGAGTGCGTAGTGCGAGACTGAGGGCAGCGGGGCCAGGGAGAAATGCAACGAATGATCAAAAAGGTATTTTCGTTATTTTTTTCGTCTATAAAAGAGGAACTATATTCACCGCAACCGGAAGAAAATAGCTTGCATCGGTGACTGGATGCTGGACCATCGCTCTGCTACCTACGACAGCTAAACGTAGCCCGTACGTCACCAGCCAACGACGAAGCAGCATCTTCGTCGTGGCGGTCGTCGTTCGGCTGTTCGCTGATGTTACCTCAGCTTCGGTGGTGCGATGGGGTCATCCCCCGTAGGTTAAACTATTAGCAATGATAAAGAAGTATTGTGGAACAGCATCAGCGGCATAAGCGTCAGCAGAAATGGAAGCATGGGAATAATAATAGCTTCGGTTTTAAGCATCAAAGAAATGGCAGCCAATGGCGGAATTACAGGTAGAGCGAAAGCAGAAAGCAATTCATTATTGGGGACGCGACGGCTATCGGAGAAGAACGCCGATTTTCGGGAAAGAAACAAGGAATTCCTTTCGAATCCAAGTCACAAAAATAGCGAGAATTTAACTAGTCATCGATTATCAGTGCGCTAATGTAATAAGCTCAAGATAGTAACCAGCTGTGCTGGGCTCGATAGCAGACTGAGCCATTACCTAACGATTCTGAAGTATATTTATTAGTAGATATGAGTCAAAATGAGTCAGCCTTTCCTTATGATGGAAAAGCACCAAATTATATGAGGCAGTCTTTCACTATTAACATAGGTTGTGCGTATGTATGCGCTTAGCGAATTTAAACCAACGAGCCTTTGGTCGTGTTATCCAAGTGCTATTTTTCAGCTGACCTAGCCACCACCTAAGACATACACTATTACAAAGTAAGTCGCTTATAAATCGTCATTTTCCCAGCGCTACCCTCACTTTCATCCATAGACATTTAATCATTTTTACCCTACGTCCTCCAGCATTTCTTTCGTGTCAGATCGATTGCACGGTAAACAAAGCTGACCCCAGCTTCGACGATGTGTGAACTACAAAATATTAAAGTCGAAATGAATACACATGCACGACAGGTCCAGACTTTTATTCCGTCTGCGGCTTTGAAACACTGATAACCTAAGACCTTCGTCGTTTTCTTCCCATTCATCAGCAGTACCATTACCATCATCATCGACGTTCTATTTTCGCGAGCGTCAAGAACATTTCACTGCACCGTCCACTGGTCGAATCCGTTAGCGATGGCTGCCGCTGACTGACTGCCATGAACAGAATCTGCAGCTGTAAAAAATGCAGGAGTTGCCTGAATGGAGACCGCCTTCCTTGTTCTCGTGCGTCGCGTAAGTCGCAGTAATTTCTGCAAACATCATCGCGATTGTTGCTGACGCTACTGTTATAGCGAACGATAGTCAACATTTCCATTGGGAATTATTCACTCGGCTATACACAAACCAGCCTGGATATCGTTGCTAACAGACTGCAACGCCACCACTGGCGCGCATATACAAAACTCTACATCAGGCGACAGACGCTGATCATAGCGATACGACGAGGGTGACGCTGAGAAAAAGCAAACGGTAACATCATAGATATACTACACACAGAGAGGAAGACCGTACCGAGTACGTTCAGAAAACCCCATGTCACCCACTGAATGATAGAAACACCAGAAGAAAGCGGCGCGGCGCCAGCGTATCATTACAGCGGACTGCGGTTACAAAATGACAAGATCAAAAAGAACGACACATCGCTATAAATCATCAACGGCTACAGCATTCGCTTGTTTGTTTAACCTGCATAAGACCATTTAGGAACGTCGCTGGCAGATCGTTGTTGAATACGAATTCGATAACTGGGTATCTAGAGAAATGCACAAAAAACATAAGTGCAATACCGATAGCGACAATCGCTCCAAACGTAACTAAGCTGAATGTTTCAGTAGAGAATTGAGTAGCTAAGGGAACCGATCACTCTCGTAACTCGTAATGATTTTTCCATTAATTCCCTAGTTAATGAAGAAATAATTGCTATCAGAAATTTAAGCTAAACGCTTGGTTGAAGGCTCGAGCGACGAGATGTAGTATAGATCACAACACGATGACCTATGTTCTTCGGCAGTACCTACAGGCGACCGTCGCGTCATGACCACGTAATTCGTAGATCATAGTTCTAGCTGAATACATTGCAAATATTCCCTACTTCAAGAAAAACAAACACACGGTTATCATGAGCGCTTCATACAACATTTTAATAATTAATTACGTACGTCGCTGTTTTTCGGAAGCGTTGGAGAAAAGGTTAGCTCCAACTTATACTTTGCATATAAACCGTTCGAATACATTAGTGCTCTCTATACACTGACCGTCTGTTGCTATATATATATATATATATATTAGAGATCTTCTTTTGATAGGAGCGTATCCAACAAAGAGCTAGGCCTCTAGTTCGTTATCGTACGTGAAGCCAAACGTACGTGAAACATCATATGGACATGTTTCAGACAGTGGCCGTTAAAATTGGCGTCGCCCTGGAACCGTTTAAAATACTCACGATATAGTCTACGCATCATTTCTTCTCGTAAGCTTTTGTTTTTTTCCTTATCTGTCTTCCATTAGCTGTCTCCTTCGGCAGTCTGAGTCGATCTTTCCAGTGGCGACACAAACGTCCACTAGATACGTCCTTCTAAAAGCACTGGAGGGATCTCTTTCGTGCCCACTTTTCCAGCCTGTTCGGTTGCCCGCGTCGCCCACCTTTGCATACGCAAAAGCCCAAGCAGAAAGTTCGAATACGGTCACGGCTTGTTCCCCGACTGCACTGCATTGCCCTTTGTAGCCACGAGCTGTGGTGTGATGATCGCCTCAGATGCTACTGGGGTGATCCGTGGATCAATCAGCGGGGGTATGTATTACGGATGGGCGGCACTGATCGACGACCATAGGCACCACCGCTTACGTTATGAGTTGTTCCAACAGCGCACAAAATAAATCGAGGTTCACCATCTAACAGTCGCAGAGGCTTTATATGAAAAGAACAAATTGAGGATTAAGCTTATAGGTCGAGTAAAAGCTGCTACAATGCCTTCGCTGTCTCTTATATAGTACAAAACTCAATTGGACCATCTACATATCCATAATCATCATCGCATCACCGGCGTAGTAACGATCATTTATCACTGTCTCCATTACTAAGCGAAAAATTGTTTTCACAGTTAAACGAAAAAGCCTACTGAAAGAGATTGTATAAACAGCCGTATTTGTTTTTATCCGCACAAATATAAGCGCTGCGTTACCTCTTCGATAAGCGTTAAATATTATCAGCTGATTGGAAATACAACATAGGAATGCGACAAGTTCAGATGGGCATTTGACGAGGCATTTTTCAAATAGAGACCGCAGAACAACCGTCTGCCCTCATTCAGCAAAGACAATCCGCGTCACAAAGCTTTTCTCTGAATAATAGTAAATTAGTAGCACAGTAAAAGGTATCGGTGGTGCTAACTGGTTAGCTGGTAACCGTAATAACTGTTCAGAAACGATGCTTTTTAGTAATATTAAATCTTACTAAGTATTTTAACATATCTTGAAGAAAAGAACTTTGAATAATAAAAAAATACTATATCTACTGCTATGAAAAAGACTTTCTTTGAAAAACATTATTGGACCTTTACAGTATGGGCTTTAAACGTCTACATCGGGTAAACGAAGGTTCTATTTATGGCTAGCTGATCATCAGTTAAATTTAGCCGTTAAATTTTATAAGTTAAATTTAGTCGTAACTTCGAAGCGGTGTTTACGGTAAAGAAAGTGTGGAAGATTAAATTCGAAAGTTTTTTTTTTCGCGCTTGACTATATATGCGACGAAGATCTTATCTCAAATATAAAAACAACCTCGTACTTGCAAAACAGTTGCTTTACGCTAAAAACAACACGACGTTTTGTTCAAATTAATGTATTTAGCTGACAGGAACGGCTAACTGCTGAATCTAACATGTGTTTGTATTTTCCTCTGCTTTATAATATTATTATCGTACAACCCGTGAGAGATTGTCGGCTATATCTATATATAAGTAACAGCTTTGCTGGCCTAGGGGAGACATATCGTTTCCTCCTGTATGTACGAAGCACTCTGCGGGTTAAGTCAATGTCCTGGCCGAGAAAAGCTGCTCTTCGTTTCGGAAACACCGAAGCAAGTACCTCAGATCACCTGTTATGTTTATCTACTGGTGCGACTGAATCGGCCCTCCCAGCTCGCGTTTTGTTAAATTCATCACCGCCTCAAACTTACGATAGCTCTGAAATGAAGCACGCGCGTGTCCCCACACGGACACTGAATAATCTGCCAGTATAACAGCTGGCGAATCGGCGATGAAAAATGTTTTGTAAGTAGCAGGACCACGCAGTCGACACACCTGCGAGTGAAAAGGACCGAGCGCGTGGTACAAAAACACGTCATTCAGCTTTTCATACTCAAGCGTCCAGAAGCAGTTTGTACAATGGTCTCATGGTTATCTATTTGTTATAGTGTTATGGAATGATGATACACAGATTGATAAGCCTTACAGCTTATCATATGAACATGCTAGCTGATGATGTCACGCTATCGGTAAAAATCCTTTCTTTATTCATCATAACAACGTCATGTTGACCTAATAGTAAAATCATCACAAAACAAGTATCAGAGACAAGCAGCATCGTCGCTCTACCATATGCAGTATATGTTAAATAACCCTGAAAAGGAGACAACTCCAAAAAAAAAAACACTAGTAAAACAATTGGCCACTGAACCATAACATAGCGGATCGTATGCCGTACGCGCGTCAATATAGTTATACGAACTCTTGATTTATGTACTGTACACACAAACAAAAATGTACATATTTCTGAAAGCGTTTCAGCTGCTTTTGTTGTCAGCAGAAGATTGAGAAACGTAGCCAACTGCCGGGGGAAGAGGGTGGCGGAGGAAGGCGGGAAATAGGGTGAAAGAGGTCTTTAGCATCACGAGCCGCCGTCCAGAACCGTTGCGATAAGTGCACTGACGATTAGTTAGTATGGTATGCTCATATCAGCAGTTGCACCGTCCTTGCTCTGGGCATAACGACTACGATGTCGAAGAATGTATTGAGGGTCTGTTGCTACTGCCGCCATAATGTAGCTGACCATCGACGAGCAGTTTCTGTGTAATAACACTACGAAGTATAGATACAATTTGCCATTGAATAATATTATGATGTTCTCCATTTCAGTCCACCCATACTGCCGATCTTCGTCGTCGCCATTATCTTAGCTCAATCTCAGTCTTCTTGATCTTTTTCGTCTTTTATCAGATCGTGATCGTTCTCGATTAACGTCACTAGTACCTACAATTAACAGTACCTACATATTCACCGCGTTCTGTCGCTTGTCGATGCTTCTTAACCGCCGATCTTTTCATGCCGCGGGCCTACGATAATAGTAGCGCTAGTGTTAGTAGAATGAGCGGTTATACGTAGATTATAAATCGCTTCAGAATACGTCGGTACAAATACACTGCCATGTGATAACATTATATAGACGGGATAACATGCCAGCCAATCTCCCCCGTTACCTCTTTCTAGCAGCAGCATTATTATTCCCTCTCTGTTTTGATTCTTCAGCCTGTTCGCGCAGTCGTATGTTCTCGCCGCTAGCATAAGCAGCAGGAACAACTTGACAAACAGAGCTGCCCAAAGTAGCGCCCTTTGTCCTGCCACTGTTTAGCTACCGCTTTCGGTACTCTTGGAAACTGGGTTCGGCCAACAGAAATACAATCCAGCCATGAGCGAAAAGGAGCAATGGCGGGAAAATTAAACCGTCGCAGGTCAAATGAACCGAAAGACAAACAGGCCGACGATCATAGAACTACGCGCTGCACGATATTCGTGACTATCCCTCTCGTAGGATTTTCGGTAGCGGTCAGCACCCGCAGCAAAGTCATACTCTTAGACGTGGCTGAACACGAGTAGACCCGTACTCGGCTCGTTTATCGCTCGTACGCGTGCACACATGCATACACGCACGTACAAACACTCGGACAAGATTACTCGCACAAAACGCTCATACAGAGGAGCAAGCAGTAATGTAATATTATCGCTTTTATCGTTGTCAGCGTGGTTCTTACTATTGTCTAGTACGGCTTGCTGATCCACGTATATCCTGTAGTTTGTCGGAACGATCACTGCCTTGCATATGATCGTGATATAGGGCCTACAGGTTTTCCGTGCGTTAAACAATAATAATGATCCTAATAGACAGTGATGATTATTTGATGTTTCACTGTTGTTATCACTGGCTTTCCCATCAGCCTATTTTTCTTTTACTGAATGTGGCTTTCTTTTGGCTCATCATACGCGAACCATATAGCGGAACGTAAACATACACTGATTATATATATTCAAGAAATTATGCTTGCTACGATATAGTGGCGCAACGATTTTTCCTGCTTTTTAACGCAAATGACAAAAAGAGAGAAATTGCAATATTTCACTTCGGATGATGCCGCACTAAATCTGAGGTGTCGCTGGCACGCTCAACTGGTGTATCTCGTTAATATTTAATTGATATATCATTATGATCGGGCTGACTGAAAATCAAACAAATCAAACAGAGTTATCTCTTCTAGAGCTTTTTGCTGTTCCCATGTGACGCAACTGAGATACACCGTTACATATTGGGGGTGTGACACCCTAGTATATCAATTTAGCGCATTTGATTTTAGCATAATTGTACAATTTTAGCATCAATAGGTCAAATTAGAACGAAATCATCCTCGGTCGTCAGCTTCATCATTTCGATCGTCGCACAAATAAAGCACTACTCGCAAATTTATGGCTCATAATAGTTATATTGACGTATAAGGGCCGAAGTTAGAGAACGACAGCGGTATATACGTTTTTCATACATGCGCTTACCTCGATAACGCGGTTGCAAGATGAGCGAAAACTCCACTTCTTGTATTTAATAGAACAGAAAAAATTTGGCCGTGATACAAACTTTGCTACTGCTGCCCTAATATCATTGAAACAAGCTTCAACTTTCGGAGTTGTACCGCTACTCAATTGGCGCACGTTGACCGTATACTGTACGTGCGAAGCGAAAATCAATCTAATGCCGATGAAGACGGCGGCAGCAGTATCTGTAAAATGAAAGATTTTTGCTCGTCGCCGTTACTAGTTACCTACACTTTCGCTGCTGTAAGTGACGGTTCTATGGCAAACAGCTTGACTATAGTGGCCACAGCGGCAGTTAGCTCAACCATAATAACAACAACAAAAGGGGTCCACCGATGCTACTGCGGTTTTAGTTATAGGTTTGCCCAATCGTCCGTCTACCCGTCCACATACCAATCGTCTGCTTTCGAAGCTAAAAGCAAGACTCTCGTTATCCGGGCTGTCACGCGGCGTCACTTTCAATTTCCATTATGCCCCGCCGAGGGACGGACGCGTGAATCCAGTGGCGCTACGACGAAAACAGCAGCAAATGATCGAGAGAGACCAGGCTTAAGTCAGCCAAAGGGAACAAAAAAAGAGAATAAAATATCGCAGAGCTGCAAACTGTAGCTTTACTCTAGCTAACATTTATGGCCATTGACAACTGGAAACTACGTTAGTTCTGGCAAAGGGTAGAGCTCTGCAGCAGTAGCAGCGGCCCTATCGCTCTAGCGTAACATGAAAATAAAGCGAATAGAATTGAGTCCCTAAAAAGCTGCAGCATGACGATCGGCTGGTTAGTAACTGCGCTCCCATTAAATTGGACATTTCCAGTGACTACGGGAACGACAAGTTACTTATGACGATGATGGTGATGATCTTTGCTATTAATTGCCGTCTTTCAACCCTTGCCTCGACAAAGCAGTGAAAATTAGCAGCAGCATCGATAACGATAATGACTACTGCGTCACATTAGACGCAAGCGTACCGAAAATTGTTCGTGTTTCTGCTACAGGACCTCTCCACTAGCATAATAGTCGCTCCCCAAGACAAGGAAAAGACGCATAAACGAAAAAAGCTGAGAGGCCAAACACTGCACTGGAAAAATACGCTTCGGATTGGCAATGTTGTCCGAAGTTGTCTTTGCCCCACCTCATGTCGATAAGAATGTCACTCTGGTCTCTCGCTTCCTTTCGTTATTTATAGACGACTCGATACGTTGAAAAATGTTATTTGATTACCCAACATTGTTTCATGGCAAGGAGCGTTAATCCCTTCATTTCCCTCTCTTCTTTACTTAGTCGCATCTTCGTTGCCTTCACACTGCAATCGACAAATGGTCAATGACGTACTGTAAATATACCTTCAAGTACCAGAAAAACCAGAAGTGATGTTCAACTTTATACGCTTATCGCAAATACTCGCACAGGCAGGTTAACGGGCAAGCAAGTAAACGATGATTTTTAGCCCCCCACGCTACGTATCCATTGCCGCTACCATTTCCTCCTCCACTGCCGCCGCCGCTGCTGTTACGCACCTTCGTGATGGTGCGTCGTTTTCTTCGTTTTTATCGATTTTATTTTTAAACCGTACGGAACGCTTAGATTATGTATAGCCAAATGCCGAAGTCCGGTCAAGGAAAATAAATGAAGTAGTGACTGCGAGCGGTCTTCTCGACACAGTGGTCTTAATTCAGCTTGGCCTGGTTAATGGCATAGAAGAATCAAGATGACGGATCGACGAGATGGCAATAAACAAATAGGTATAACCAGCTGTGCGAAAACAGCCCTTACGATCACCCAAAGTCAGCCTCGGTGTAGATGCTCGTATTTGACATTGACTTTACCATGTAACACTTTTCATTGATGAGTACAGAGTAACCGAACTTCGATGAAAAAAAATGGAAATTATGTTGATTTATCGATAATAAGAGCTAGCTCAAAATTTTACGCTATTCAGCTATTCAACAGCTAAAAGTGCCAACGTCACAATGGCAACGATTAAGCTAAACGATGACAATTTAGAGATACCAGTATTATATCTAGAACGTATAAGCTTGTTAAGTATAGCTACTGAAAACCGTGTGTGATTCCGAAAATTATAGATCATTCTACTATGATTTCTATACTAGTTAGTGGACAACGAAGACCGCTCGCAGAACCTCAAGCGTGATGATGCGTGATACAATACATGCACACTAAACACAACCATGTCTTTATATCATGCTTAGGGTTAAATTGCGTAAGGAAAAGTTCGTGGTGTTGTGATACAGAAAGAAGATTGAATTCGGCGATCGTTTCGTCCTCGGGTGGTCTTAACATAGTGAGTGACTAATGTCATATTTCTTTCTATGAGCATCGATTATCGGCCTTTTACCCATATTTTGGCTCGGACTGGTTAAGCAAACGTCCCATACAAACTGCTAGTTAGATCATTTTAACCTGCCATGACCATCGATACCGCCGAGGTTACCCTACTAGACGAAACCTGGGGCACCGACCATGATATTGAAGAGTATCTTCATAAGCGTATCCGATCTTTCATTCCTTCTCTCTCGCTCGCTTACTTTCCAAAGAAGGCCTCTTTAACAAAAGTCTTAAGGAGTTTTGTCTCTAGGACGGCCATTCCAATTCGCTGGTCGATGCAGAGGTCGCCTCTCGTGCGAGTTCCTCTATTTAACTAGTACGAGCCTGCATACTGGGCACACATGACGCCACCAGGTATTTTCGTTGGGTGACATCTGGTCTTTGTCGACCGTTCAGGCGGAGGAATCTCCACCACACAGCTAGAGTCAAAATGGAGAGGTGGGGTAGAAAATATGGGCATATGTATAACGGTTGCTAGCGAATCAGTGTCATCATCAGCGCGCAAAGACGGACAAGTACACCCTATAACTCTAGGGAAGAGAAACTGTCTTCTTCGTGCTGAAGCATCAGCGAAATCTAAACGACACTCATCGAAAGAATTGCTAAAAAGCCCTTTCTCCAGGAAAGACCCATATACCGTACCGAGACAAATATGTACCGACCATTCTACACCAAGGTGTGCATTTTACCGAGATTTCGTTCCCGAACGTGGCAAATGATTTCCTCATGACACGACTACTACATAGGTACATAGAGGATTACCACGCCTACGAACTAGCCACCGTTTGTTCTTCTTTCAACTAAGTATGAGGGTCTCATGCACAAATGACAGCAACGGCGAACTGATGACAAAAAAAGTATTAGGCGTTTGCCTTTTGGAGGGGTTTGCAGAATACAATCTACAATTTACAATCTAATAACCGACTATACCGATGGCTTCACAGAAGACAACAAGTTTTATAAACTTGTATATATACAAATATATAAGCACCGGTCAGCGTTCATCAAGAGTGAATGTTGATCGGTGCTTCGATGGTTATGAAATTTGTATAAATTGAAATTCTTAGCTCATATGAATGAACTCACTTTCGACAAATACAAACACTGTATCGAGCAGAAAAAACTGCTCAACTACGCATCAACCACTTGCTAGATATAAGTGATATATAATATTGGGAGATTATGATTCTATCAATCCCGTCGGATTCGTCAAACGAAAGATGATGCCTAACTGAAAAGATCGTGGATATCGAGCTATTTTCCTTGCGCACAAGCGGGCTCTGCTTGGTAAAGGAAGCTGAACCATCCGAGAGAGTTATCCGCTTCTATTGTTTAAAAGCCGTGTCCTGCCTATGACATTATGAAAGGAACTTCGAGGGAGGCTATTTGGCTGACAACCCTTTCCCTGAAGGCTGCAGTATATTAAAAATAAAGGTGTGTGTCTCTTGGTTGTGACATAGTAACCCGTTAATCAGCTAAGTAAGTATACTCACCATCTAGCACTGATTGTCTATTGTTAGAGTTCGCTATAGATGAAAGTAGATTCAGATTTACGTAGTTAACCTTCAGCACGCCGTGTAGTACGGCGGAAGTGATCGGTGCCTTATTAAGTCATATCTTCTATTGTGAATCATTTGGTTACAGGTACCGATTGTAAAGCAAAAAAAAAAAAAAAAAAAAGTATGTCCAATTGTCCGATGAGTAAATATAAATAAATCATATGCTGGCTTTTAGATTGTATGTGCATCTCGTTTTATGTCTGTCCATTTATTATTATCATTGATGCGTCGACGAGGCAGGTAGCTCGCGGGACTTCTAATGATACGATCTTCGGCTAACATTTACCCGAGATTGAGTAATTTTTCAGATGACTTAAGTTATTGAAAGGAGCTGTCAACGAGATAATCAGCTTTGAGGTATGTTCTCCCGTTACGAACCCATCATTGTCCCCTATTTAAATATAGTAAAAAATTTCTATAAAAAAAAGGTGAGATTATTCATCTCCTACTTGCCATAGGATATCATTCTACAGACATAATCGCGGTGTCTGTATTTTCGTTATTGTATGCTCGTAACCACCCCAGAAGTACTACGAATCCTACTAACACCTAATTATAATTCCAGCATTACCGTTCTCCAATGAGTCGGATCGTACCCACAGATAGATCTTTCGCATAGTTCATATTTAGCTTCTTCAGTAGCTTTGGCCCTTTCTCTTTTCTCTTTGTCATTTTGGTGCCCCTGAAGCCTTCGCTGCTAAAGTTGCTGCTAGTACCGCCTGTTCGGACATCGGCAGGGTTAGGATATTGGTCCGGCCACAGATTGGCCAAGATAGTTGCTGGCGGCCATTATAACCAAATAATACACACACAACGTTATTATTATGGGAACGATAAAACTGGAACATCGGAAACAATGATAACAGTCAGCATCGCCACGTCGAGCTGGCATATCGATCGCCACGGCAAAACATTACTTATCACCATCAATACGTGCGTTGGCGCCCATAACAACAACAATGCGTCTCTCAGCTTACGTGCTTGAGTGTGGCCTTTCGTACAAAGTCGAGCAAGAAAAACACTGCTTTACAACCTTCCGTCCTATATAGGAGTGGTTCTTCATCGAGTTTGGAAGGTATTGCCCGAATTCTGTCAAGGGTAAAACCGAGATCCAGTGGAGGCCTCGATTTGAATGCTTCTGAGAGCCCCAAGCAGTAAGGCTTTCTATACTTCGATAATGGTAAACTATAGTAATATTGTTTCCGTGATAGCTTAGTGGTTTAACGTATTTGCCAGTTAATCTTAGGGACACGTTGTGGCCTAGATTCGAATCCAGGCATAAACACAGTTCCTTTCATGCTGGGAGCCAGCCGTTTGTAGAAATGCCTAAAGACAATGCCGGACTTGAAATACGACACATAGAGACTATAGTATTACCTAGTTCATCTCGTGTTGGGTCGGAAGTTCTGCTGCTGTAATTCGGGCTGTAAAAGCTATGCAGAGTTCAGCGAAGCCTTCGAAGTGATTATGACAAAGTGTGACACCGTTTTTTCGCATACTGAGCGGAAAGCTGAAGGAATGCAGAGAACCATGATGTTGGAGAACTATGCCGGCGTACGAACGGCAGCGGAACATGAAAGTTCCTGCTCAAGCAAGTCAAATGTCAACAACAACAAATGACCAGTGCGCTAAATCTCTGAGCGATACTGTTGATTGTGACGGTCATGATGATTGTGGTGATATTGATGTTTTTGACATCGATAGTCAGTTGGAGCATTCGGGCCCCGATTCATGCCTACCCACCACGACTGATCCGAAACACACGTGTGTAATCTGTGCGGTTCAACGCAACTATCGACAACGAACCGCAGTTGCCGCCGCGTGGCCATGACGATCCACTGACCCAGCTACTGAAACGCTACCAACAAACAAAGCAACAGCAACAATCGTAATAGCTGAGGTTGTCAACAACATAAGCAGCCGAAGCGGGGCAGCGGTTTGAAATGGTGCAGGGATACCCTACGTGGGGCCGGAGTATTCCTGGCGTAAGGGCTTGTATAAGCTTTAGACGTACTTCGCGTCCGTTTCTCCACAATTTCGAAGAGAAGAGGAAAAAAATAGGTAACTGGTGGCTTATGCAGCTGCTACTGCTACTGCTACAGCTGCAGTTTGTGCCTTAGCCTTCGTCACCTTCTGCCCTCAATCGAATAAACCTGTCAACATTGCCACCGCCCATATGATTACGCGACGGAGCCACGCTAAATGGACGATGGACGATGAAGAGCTATGGCCGACAACTTATTAGCACACAGCAGACCACTCTATATTCCACCCATCAAGTGGTAATAGTGATCACAGCTCCAATAGTGAAGCTTCAGCCTGCTGCTGTTCTATGATGCACGTGCTGCAGCTTGAAAAGTGGGCCTGTTTGTAGTTGTGATAGGGTTGCTATGGTGGGTATGGAGCCGGTATATACAAATCGAAAACACCAATGGGCATACCGTTGCAGCGCGGGACGAAAACACCGGAGACACGACAAAGTGTCTGACAAACGGTGCCATTTCTAGTCAGTCGTCGTCATCATCACAATGATTGTCTGCGGAATCATCGACGACCACATTACTCAATCTTTAGAAAATGGAGAAATCGTACAAGGAATATAAAGCACAGAAGAATTTTAAAACAGGTTTTTTTTTCTTTTCATATCACCATCATTGTCAATTACTATTAACGGAGAGTGATAGTATATTAGGCAGTAACCAGACAGTCAACCGCAAACACGCACACACGTCCGGACTGACCCATAGTCATGCGGCTGATACCATAGAGCAATGACAGCATATGAGGTACATCTGAAGAAGCAAAAGGAGGCGGATAAACATTTTTTATATATGTTCTAAAATCTTAAGTGTAAAGTGGGCAAAATCTATGCGTTCTAACCGAAACACACAGACAGACACGTACATGGGCTCCTTTATAGCCCTATGACATGAGAGCTTACGCTTGCCTAGATAACAGCGCGTCGAAACGCATATGGTAGCCAACAGACTATCCTAGTTCGGTTTTGTCCCAGATCGTGAGTTAAAATAAAACCGAAAAAGTGGAGATAGGAATAAGCTATCACACTATGCACGTCATATCATATTCCTTTCAATTCGTATAAGTCATTGTTTAAGGAAGGATCGAATTTTCGGGATGGCAGAAGCCAAAGATAGTTTTACATGGGATGACATCCGTGACAGCGGTGGCATGCTGGTCATAGCGGTAGGGGAGCCAAAATTGGTCGGGGATCTGCATGAGACGACGAGTCTACAACAAAGGCTGCAAAACAACAGCAAACATCTACTTAGTGATGTACAATTGAAACGCAGACGAAAAGACAATCAGCTTTGACTATGGCATATAATATATTAAGTGTACTATAGTATTATCGGCTACTTTCCGTAGACTCAGGGAGTTAAGAGAACATTTCTATTTAGCCATACATTTACATAAGAACTAGTGACCCACGCGGTAACGCGGTAATAAACAAACAGCCTATAAATATAGCCTAAAGTATAAACTATACCGGCGCTACATTCACGCAAGTTTTGTCATATACACAATTTAAATGCAATTGTGTATGCAGAACGAATCTCCTAGCGATTAGACCTTATCTATGATCAAGTTGCTTTTGCGCTTGTAAAACTTGCACTCTGCAGAGATGGCTCTCGTGATTTTTACTGCCGAGTACATATACGTTACATAACTAAACCGTTATACATCCGGATAATCTCTGACTAGTAAGGTATAATTTTTGTTTCTTGGATTAAGCAAGGCTGCCTTAATTTTAAGGTTTGATCTGTATATGCGCATCAAGAAATAGCGCTTAGTACGGCATAGCGTGATAACGGTTGATCGAACATTACTACGCGATCTCCGCATAATAATTTGGTATTATGGTTTTTTTTTTTAACAAACCATTTACTGCTTTGCCTGCAGCTGAACAAATCACAAAGGTTCAAATCAAACAAAATCAAAAATGATTTTGTTTTTGGCCGAATGCAGAATATAGGCACCAGCAAGCCTGACTCACAATTATCATGTCACAATATATTACGTTGTTGTACGCATAGTAAGGACAAGTAACAGCTGGGCAGTCCCCTATTGGCGTGTGAGCTGGCAGCAAGTTCACACATGTCACTTGACAGCTCGATCTTGAAATCGAGCGTCGGCGGTCAAGGTAGCGATGTTCTTTCAGGCGATAGGTCCATGTTTCACCATCCGATTTAGCAGGATCACTATGACACAGGCTCTCTTATTTATACGTTGCAGCACATTTTCTTGAGATCTACGCCAATCAAACAATACGGTGGTTCATCTCCATTTAAATGCAGAACGCTTTTTATCTCCGGTTTTTTCTTTCCATATTTCATAAAGCTTGCGATTACGGGCCACTCATGTTCATAGAGCTTCAGCTATTCGTATAAGTTTTTCCATGTTTGCGTGCGTGTGCGTGAGCATGTGCATATGGGTGCCCGTGTGCGCGTGCGCATGTGTCTGTGTCTGTGTGTTGTGTGTTTCGTGTCTCCTGTGTGAGTGTGTGTGTGTGTGTGTCTGTGTGTATGCGTGTGGGTGTGAGTGTGTGTTTATGTGTGTGGGTGTATGTATATGTGTGTGTATGTGTATGTGTGTGGGTGTATGTTTGATGTGTGTATGTGTATGTATGGGTGTCAGTGTATGTATGGGTGTCAGTGTATGTATGGGTGTCAGTGTATGTATGGGTGTCAGTGTATGTGTGGGTGTCAGTGTATGTATGGGTGTCAGTGTATGTGTGGGTGTAAGTCATGTGTGGGTGTGAGTGTGTATGTGGGTATCAGTGTGTATGTAGGTGTCAGTGTGTATGTGGGTGTCAGTGTGTGTGCGTTTTTTCGTGTGTATGTGTTTTTGTGTGTGGGTGTGTTTTTGTGTGTGTGTGTGTGTGTGTTTTTGTGTGTGTGTGTGTTTTTGCGTGTGTGTGTGTGTCTTGGTATATGGGTAGGTCTCTGTACGTGTGTTCATGTCTGTGTGTGCCTTGATAAGTGTGAGTCTTGGTGTATCGGTGCGTGTGGATTCGTGGATGGGTGTCTGTATGTGTGTACATCACTTTATGTGTCTTAATGTATGTGTGTGTGTTTGTGTCACTAACTGCTGTGCGCGCTAGATCCAAAATATGCAGCTGCAACTATTCTGCCATTAATAACGTATCTAGTGTAATCTACCTTTGCTGCTACTAACCCTGCCTATCCTATCCTGTCATAAGCAGTGGCGTCAGGAATGGAGTGGATAGAGGCGAACGGCTGTGTTACAAGCCCATCTGGTTGATGGTCGATTGTTCCCACTAGCGCAGTCATTCAGCGTTTGGAGATATGCTGTTAGTGGACGACTGTACACGCATACACCATATGGAGTTATGATACGGGTAGGCGAAATCGGTGCGCTGGTTGACCAACCGAAGGGCCATGGTAGACACCAGGCATTAACAAAAACAAAAAAAAGTATGAGTTTATATTGAATTTCCAGATCGTATAGCTAAGCCGAATAACATGTCAATACGTCTTTTCTAAAATAGTTGTTTGACTAATACCAAACTCTTCCTTTAATAGCAGATCTGACAAACTCTGTCCGAAGCCTTTGTTACGATTCACTACTAGATGGTTTATAAGCTTTGAGATCACTGGTTTGTAAGCTCATTGGTGCTTTACAAATGACCAGCGTTCACAGTTACTTATCACATGCGACATATTTTCATACATTTCAGCCGCGCGATGCTGTTTCACTCAATGAGTGTGGTGCACCCATCTCAAACAAATATTCTCCAGACCATTTCTTTCTTGATTCGCTGCTATTGAAGATAATAAGCTTAAAGTTACTCAAGATCGTTGAATTTAGGTAATAAATTCAATCGACCAGATCTCTACGAAATAAAAACAGCTATCGTACGTACCACCGTAACACGATTTATAAGTCGGACAAATTTTCATATAGGAAATACAGTAGATGGGTAGGAAATTTCCATGTTATTCACAGATTCAACAAACTCATTACTTCAGTGTTATATGCGCTACAATTATCTCTCTTCACGTAATTCGCCACGTGGCTGGTCAATAGAAAGCCGTTGGACGGTGAAGTTCAACCAAATTGAATTGGATCTACTTCAAACGTGTACAAATCCTCGGAAATGTTTAGTGCCCTTAACCTCATAGGTAGTAACGCTACAATCGTCCGTGACGTAACGGACCAGATCGAAAAAGGGCCGTCTAATGCTGTATTAACGTACGCTGCACGAAAACGAACGGCTAGATTGGGTCTATCGGTCCTGACCATTAGACAGGCGAACGGCGGGTGAGCACGCAGCCGGCCAAAAGTTGGGGTGCTCCGAACTACGAGTGCGTCGATGCGTAGAACCAGTGGACCTTTCCCTCGTGTCCCAGACAGAGGACTCAAATGTTCCCTCAAACAACGACACCATTCGTCTGCTGACCCAGGTCGACCGCCAGCCGTAACGACCTACTACCTCTAGCTGCTTATTTGTGGCCCGCTCTACGTCAACAGATTCGGCACATAATGCCGGGATTCGTTTATTCGATACGATTTTAGTTCTTCCACATAACGTACACACATTAAATAGAGCGGAGTCCTGATGAAGACTTTCTGGACATCGAATACCCAAACGGCATTTTATTAGCTATTGTCAATTATTACCCTTAGGTGAGTAAGTCTCCGGAATCATCTATTTTTACATACATAGCATGCCCTCACTAGGAATCCAGCTAGAGTGAGTCTCGCAGGATTTGACTGTGGTTTTTTCCAATAGATCTACAAGACGGCATGGCAACCATGCAAGCAGCCATTATTAATCCTAATAATACATTCTTAGTTTCCTATTTTCTTCATTATTAATAATTTTTCCAACGCTGAGATTGGCATCATGCTCGTTGCTTGCCACAACAGCGCCCTCACGCGTAACAGATGCGCATTAGTCACCCAGACTATGTGTCGCCAACAACTAGGATCGTGGCGTATGTCAGAATAAGCATGCTTGATTTTACAATAACATTTGCTTCTTCACTCCAAAAAACCCATTTTTTTCCTTTATAGTTATAAGAATATTTTCTAGAGTAGAAGCAGAATGAACCAGTGGTACACGAAATATTACTACGGTTCGCTACGTACGTAAAACCATACGATTTCAGAAATAGGCACGGGTCCATTAAGTATAACCAGCCTAATGACACTACTCCTACCTTTGAATGAGCTACTTGTATCTAACTCTAGCAACACGAGATTCTGAATGAGGAAGATCTAACTAATGATCGACAGTGGCGCGTTTTGTGATGGCTGTAAAATCCTTCAACCTCAGGCAACGCTCGTTTTCGTTGATGCTGAATGCGGCCGAGCGTTAATGATAGCTGCCGGCACAACAGGGTCGTCTCGAGCCCTCGAGTTTAGCCGTCTGCTGCATCGATCACTGACGCGCGTGGTGCCAGCCAGATATTATACATGGCTCCTAGGTACCACTAGTGCAATTACTGTAAAAAAAAATAGCGCTACCGTTCTTACGACGTGCATACCCGCTATATCGTTTGCCTAACAAGATCTGCGATCGAAGCCTCGCTTCTTTACTTTGCCATATAGATCGACTATAGGACCTGCGAATGTTTAACAGAGTAGAGCGAAATAACGTTTCTGCTGGATTCTTTTCATAGGGCCTGAGAGAGCGGAACGTATGGTAATTGCTTATTGAATAATGCAAAGAGCAGACGCCTATTTTTGTTGTCGTGCAGTTCTTAGAAAAAATAACAGCATTGTATCAGTAAATTGATTACAATTTATTATTTACGTTCCGTCGACGGACTCATCTGTTGGATACATATTGATATAATATAATGCCATTATATTTTGAAATAGGCTCATAATTAGGATCAGCAACATTATCTACAGATTAAGGAGAACTACTAATATATATAATTAATATATAATTAATAAGAAGTACTAATATAT
>NW_019211454.1:37150152-37319826 GCF_002443255.2 Varroa destructor
AATTGAGTGGTGTATGCAACCTGTCCGAGAAACCTGTCATCTTTTCGAGATGACTGCCAAACTAATTAAAAAAAAGACAAAAATCATTATCAGAAAATCAACGTAAAATCATACTTGAATGTCTCTAAACTTTTTTCACCCAGTTATGAATCTGTCGTTGGGTGACACGCTTGTTCGCAGATTGTTCACGATACTAACGTTGCCCTTTGTTGAGTGGTACTCTCATAGTGCGCCTACCTACCTTTTGAGCGGTCCTTGCGTTTATCGTCCTTCTTAAAAAAATATAAAATATCCGACCTATAGAACCAAGCGCTACGTAACTCAGCAACGGTAACCCAATAATCGATTCATACCATAACCAAAGATGAGTCGACTTGTTTAGAAGATGACTAAATTAAAAGCTATCAGCTATCTTTCCTTTTATTAGCTACGTTTAATATTTGCGTATCCGAAGAACCCATCTATATTTCTAGTTCAGTAATGTTTGATTGCACTAAAATGCAGGAAAGCCTATGTATACAGTAAATCTAGTTAATTTCCAATACTGGTTCCAATGCATTGCTGTGGAAGGAAAAGAAAAAAGGGGCGTACGTTCCACTGGTAATATCTTTGCCACCCTGAAAACTCGCGTCGGCAAAAGAAAATTTTGAAATATGGTGAGCTACTTTTTTAACGCATGTTTTTTTCTGTACTTTATCTGAGCTTCTGATGACGAATTCCATCTGAAACCAATATATGACGGGATGACATTACGTTTTTAAAAAGGCTAGACCTAACAAGCAGTCTCGTTTCCTTGTTACCATGCTTTTCGATACAACTCAAAGCAGAAGCCGTCATCCACAGAGATTTGATCGTTGTCTAAACAGTAAACTTATCACTATTAAAAATCGTACTTTTACATATTAAACGTTATCACGTTGGCATCGAAAAACTACGTTTAAAGGTAACCTGTTTAATTAAAGATTGTCCTTTTAGCTCGATCGCTAGATTCAGAAAGCGCGCAATGCACCACTTACATACGTACAGGCTTTGTGTAAAATCAAGAAACGTTATTTGCATTCATTTATAAATATTCATAACGATTATATGGATCGAAAATTGAAAATGGCGTCCGGGATTGTTAAACCTAACTATTAAAAAGACCGAATGCTGCCCTACAAAACGTAACTGGTTACCCTATAACGCACCGAATTTCCAAAAAAAAAACATAATGAAACGGAAAATCATTAACGTTGCCGCCGGCAGATGCTAACAAAGCGATAACAGTTTACAGTCGATTAGAAAATAGTATAGCTAGCTATATATAGTATAGCTAAACATTATGGGTCAGCACTTGTGTTTCATTGCAGCATCACTTGTGCCGCTGTTTAAAAAAAACGCTCACCTTAATGTCAGCGTTCAACCTCAGCCTGGCTTGAATTTACCGCCCCATTTCAATGGAGTTACTCAGTGAAGTACTTCTTACGTCGGCATACTAATGAAACTATCTGTACCTCTGTCCGTGGGCAGAATAAAGCCCGATTCGATTCGCTTGTCATTAGCTAGAGCAGTTTCACTGCTCGCGTATATACCCTAGCAACCACAGATTTCGACATTTACTAATAAAATTGTGAAATACGGTGTCACATTGGAGCGGTAATCCTTGAAATTCCGATTTAAAGCTAAACGAAGCTAGTTCTATATGCGTAGGTGATTTTGTACCACACAACAACAACAACAACAGCAGCAGCAGCTTATTAGAATAAAGCAGGCGCCCACTTTCGTTCCTGTCATCAATAAGGAACCTCTATCATCAATAAGTTTTAGTATCCTTCACTTGCTGTATTGTCGTCCAGCAAGGTATGCATGAATACCTCCTTGCCTCAATCTTACAGGCATCAACCAACATGTATCGGACAAGGGCGCCTAATATGGCTTGCTGGACAACAATGGAGTTAGGTCACCCTATGCCCATCGGCCGAAAAACAGCGAACATCGCCATTCATGCCTCGCTCATCTGCACAGAATTAGAAGCTGGGTCTGTTCAAACGTACCTTTCAACGGGTATACCAATACGTAAAAATAACAGCAGTAAATGTACATGATTAGGTACCTAAAACCTAACGGAAGGCACGGGTTTGCACGCGCACGTGGTCATTTTGGCTTGCAATGCTTTTACAGCAGTCGAAATAACTGTATGTTGCTTGATTTCTTCAAAGGAGACACCCCTTTTGATCCAGCAGCCGAATACTTCCTTCATCATAATTCACAATATTATATAGAGGCGTCATTAAGTTATAATTGAGACGAGTTTCGTTAACGACCATTCCCGACAGAAGGTATTGCCCTCAGTGGGTTCTATTTTTGATTGCTCGCACTAAGACCTCATTTCCATTTTGTTGCGAAATGCTTGTGGTTGTGATTCGATTAGGGAACGGCGGTAGAGTATGTGTACGTCCGATAAGCACATTGGCAGCGTCAATAATACGCGGCGCACCGGCACCCATTTACGTAATACGGAGTTCGCTTCGTCATTTATCTCGTTCTTCCACTCCGCTTTTACGGGTGCATCGAGCTAATAAATATAGATCTACATTCTCCATACATCGATTCTCATTTACTGGACTGACCTAAATACTTTCGTGACCCCCTTCTATAGTTAGGCGTAAACGACGACGACGGTTCCGCTGCGGTTATTAATCAGCGTGAATTTCGATAATCTGCATTGGACCTCAGCTGATTGATAAATTATTTCTTCTCTTTTTTTTTCCACACTTATTAAATAGTTAAACATTAAACACATTTAATGACTGAGCGCGAATGGTACATTTTTCTTATAGCCAACCTTCATTATAAAAGCTTAAGTGATTAGATTTTCGCCTTTTTTAGCCTTCCGTCATAATGTGTTGTTTCTAAAAAAAAAAACCCGAACTACTAGTAACCCTAAAAAGGAAGTGCGTTCCCATAGCAACACACGTACCTGTCTCACGTGTCTGCATGGTTTATATGATTACATCTGCTCCAATTGTCACCTGTACGAATACACGGAGCAAACGTTTTAATTTATTAGTTGCGTTTTGTTAGTATTTTTGGCTATATATATGGCCATCGAATATCGTCTGTACGTAAGTTATAAAGCTTCGGCTCACGACGGTGGAATTACACGCAGATACGTATAAAATACGATTTCTACTTCTAGTGTTTACGCCTGTATGATTCTGCTAATTGCTCGCCGTCTAACGTAGGAGAAGGGCACTTTAAGGTTAGCGTCGGACAGATATGAAATTCTGCATAAGTAGGAGTGAGGATTCGATCTGTATTGACAATAATAGTAGCAGCGATGAAGCACAAATAGAAGTATTTTTATCAAACCGTTTATTAATTTAGACAAACTAAGTGGTAAAATCTGTACCGCCACTATAAATTAGGCTCGCCTAAGAGTGCTTGCTTTTTGTACACTGTTCCCGCTGTTGCTGGCACCCTTATTACTTCGTCAGTGACAACAAGGTAGCCATAACCATAAGAAACGCGGACTCGGAGAGATTATGGGCTTTATGCCAGGGCAGAACTTCGTGGCGGCAAAGGCTCTAAGGACTCGCTACAAATGGTCACTACTTGGCTATTCTAAGCGGAATAAACAGTCTGTTCGCCTGCTGGCGATCCAAACAACAACAATTACAAGTACCAGTGTAAACCCAACGGTACCTGGTCGGGAGTCGCATTCAACAGTATTTTCGTCCTCAGCGCCAATGTTGGCAGTGGTACTAGTACTAGCAGTTATGGTAGTAATAGTTAAGTTTCGATTACCAGAAACAGCAAGAGGCATCACCATCACCGTTACCTATTCTCCGTGCACGCGTCCCTCATGTGCACAGATATTCTACGCTGTCTGCTATTGGCGGCTGTCATAGGCCAACAAGCGAGGCTTTCGGCGGTCCCGCCATCGCCGATTTTCGAATGCCGTAACAGTGATGGCAGCATTCGAAACATACGCGTTAGCAATAGGCAATCGGACCGCTGCTGTCACGACTGCTGGCAGATTGTGACAACATCAGCGTAATTGACGACCGACATCATTCAGCTGAGCACTAATTCGCGCTTATACCTATTATCTGGCAAATAACATTGCCGTGCTTCAGATGTCAAGACGAAAGGGGAAATACAGTACGCATCATGTAAGATTAATAAAGCACCGAATTCGTCATAGCAGACGACAGCAACGGCCATACGAGTTCAGCCGTGTCGCTTAAGAAGTTTGCTTCCAACCTTGCATAGAGATGCACGATAGAAAAAGCTAGATAACTGCGTTGTTTTGGAACGTTGTGGTTAGACATGCCATATGGCTTGCCAAGAACGACACTCTGGTATATTGTCGAAAGGGGATCACTTTCATTGATATGACCAAAATATCTCCAGTGCAGTGATAGTCTTTTACCTGCCATTTGTTTAAATGTGTATGTATACCTGAAAAAAATGCCATATACGTCAAAGGTTTTTGAACAAACACGTTCGCTTATCCGTTCAATCCGTGGCGTACAAACGCCACTACCAAGATGAGATTACTAGAAATAAGAAAAAGCTATTATAATAATAGTTACAAGCTACTGAAGTTACAACCATATTAAGTGTAGACTATTGAATAAAAATGGTCGAAATTAATGATATTGTCCAGCACGTTCCTACGGTCTGTGTACAGATGCGTCTTTATATATAGCTACATGACTTTCGCTGATCTAGCACTTCTTTGAGAGTTTGGCAGATTTCCAAAAGCCTACATCGTCGAAATGCCGCGTTGTCTTGTCTTCGACGTTTTTATGAGCATTTTTTTGCAATTAGAATTATTGCCTTTAGGCTTCCGTTTATCAAATTCCGAAAGTAGCGTAATGATCGTCAAATCGGCCAGTTACCCACTCGAAAGTGCGCTTCACACATCACAGAGGCGCTCTCATTACGTGTCATTCATCTAAAAACGCCGATGAACAGGGACCATATTTAATAGTATTCAGCTACCTTTATATACTCTGATGTCCTAGAAATTCAAGTGAAGTACAACGGCGCACGAAGAGTGCCCCGTATTGCACCTAAATACTATCGAGACACAGGTCG
Source organism: Varroa destructor (assembly GCF_002443255.2). NCBI lineage: Eukaryota > Metazoa > Arthropoda > Arachnida > Mesostigmata > Varroidae > Varroa > Varroa destructor. Next base: position 37,155,238 of record NW_019211454.1, read on the forward strand.
ATTTTCTAAATCTACTATATAATCATAACGCTGCTGATATGTATCGTACCTATGTTTCGATTGTTTTGGTGGCAATCGCTATATTAGCTTTGGCACTGAAGTGGTATGCGGACCCCCTAGCGATAGAGAAACGATGGAATTCTAGTACAGTAGAATATAAGCGCACATCAATATTTCTATGTTTCCCATCTATTTGCATATGGAAAAAAGTTTTGCGTCTGTAATCTATCTTAGGTGACTCACCGTTCTATATTTCCATCAACCTATTCGCAACGTATTATGAGGTTATGTAGGTGTTATGAGGGAAGCGTTGGAGCTGGAACCGTTACGTCTCGACTAACCTAGGGGCTGGTCTTGTTTCCTATCGATAGCGATAGCCAACAACAACAACAAAAGACCATCATCAAAGGCTAGAGATATGGGAGACCAAGGTAATGGTCGGACGATACTGCTGTTAATAATGAGTGCGATTATAATAATAGCAATGGCACCTGTGGTACACCGATGACAGCAGTACATTATAATAGATGACGTTGATTGTGATAGCGTTCTTACCTAGACCGGCCCCGATCGTAGCACTGTTCTGTGGTATATCTGTTAAAAACAAATATACTGGAAAGACATGTGGTCAAGTCGACGTCTATACGGACATAATAATAAATAATCACACGATCATACCGCCACAATGCTTCCAATATACTTCAATTCAATGAATTCGTTTAAGTAAAGAGAAAGTACCAAACGCACGTACGTCGTCTTTGTGAGGAACAGTAACCGGGCCGCTACTCTCGCGACTACGTAACTTGCTACGTGAGGATATCTGATACGATATCTCCAGCGGCACACTGCATTTCCTTTCGAAATCATGTTTTGATCGCCAAATTATTCGGTAAGGTAGATTCGTTATGTTGAATGATGAAATAACCAAATTCCTCATACTAAATATAATCTTATAATTACCTACTTCTGCAAAAGTAAATAACCGCACTAATCTTTTCTAGTGCGCCTCTATATCCAGGTTAGGCAAAACAGATCATGTAAATCAGCCATCATACCGATCCAAACAAGGATTTTTCGTTTCAGGCAGTCGGTATGTTTACTAGCCGGGTACGTTCACTTGTAACCGGTGTTCTACATCACTCCTAAGCCCCATCTCGATAGCATCGTCTTTTTTTAGCGTCGGTCCTTATCGTGTGGGGCAGAACGGCCATTCGCATTTCGACCAGCCAAAGATAGTGTTCGCAGTCGCGGTCCGTCCACTCGCACTGACTTTGCCTATCGCACTACCATTATGGGATATAGACCTTAAAAGCTGGGTGCTGGCTCCGCATAGCGTCCCGTCTTCCTGGGCTTTTCACTTTAGATACACGATGAAGTTCTGTCCGGCTGCTTCCAACGTATCACCATCCTTTGGTCGCTTCGTCAACTTTTGGCCCCCGGGCCCCTTCGATGTCTGGTGGTTCCAGCGTCGGATCCCCCGTCGAGAAAAGAGACCTCACTAGCGTAACGCAATTTTGTTTCGCTTGACTTTTCTTCAACGAGCCGACAAGTCCATCCGAACATCGCGTTTGTCGTAGTAGTCGCCTCGTTTCAGCCAAAAGTACTGGCTGACTAATAAGAATAGGCGGAACGTGTATGGGAAAAGGTGCGCCGTACGAGGTAGCTAGACAAGCTAGCGCCGATCCAGCGAAAGCAACAAAACTCACTCAGGCACATTTCATTTCGGTTACTGACAGTTGTGGCTTTCGTAATAATAGCAAAAGTAGCTGGTCAAATAATGATTGACCTGCCCCGTATGAGATGATCTTATTTAACCCTTAGTACCCGGGCTTGCCGCCTAATTCAACGCTTTTGTCAACCGGCTGTCGAACTTTACCCTTCTAGCGGGCACTTCCTCCCTTGCCTTACGATAAAATCAATGAGGTTCTAACTTCAGCATCAATAATGTTGTGTCTGCTATTTGCAGACGTACCTGGGCACAATTAAATTCGCAAATGAAGTGGTGTGTAAACGTCTCATAAATGAATAATTTACATACCTCAATATTTCTGAGAGCCTTGTAGACGTGTTCCTATTGATATTACAGTAGTTTTTCCAAATAAGTCATCATTTCATAAGAAATTAACCGCAAGGCCTGATCAACTACGTATGTACAATTTGTAATATGTTGATCCACCTCTTCGATAACTGCAGTGTTCCGCGGTGTTTCTATTAAAAAACAAATCGAAAGACACGTGGTCAAGTCAACGTCTATACGGACTAACACGGTAATAATCACAGCATCATACCACCGTGCAATTAGCCAATGACTTAAATAATCACCAATGCTTTCAATTCAAGAAACTAGGCAATTTAATACTTAAGCATTACAGTACGATGAAGCTGCTCCTGAAAGATACGAGGCCTCCAAGCAAAAAACGAGGATGCGTAAATGGTAACCAACGCGTTCCTATCAGAGCGTTATTGTGAAGTTTCTGTGCACTAAAACCAGTGTGGGCTATCGGCTAAGAATAGAGTGAAGCGTAGCGTGGCCAGGAACTTCGTCATTAACTTAACGAACATTAGCGGAATGACAGTGCACGAATGAAGGAGGCGAGAAGTGAACGACCAAGCTACTCCGCAAAAAGAAAGTGCTTCGTTACACAACTACCTCGTTAGTGCTCTGGACGAAAGCAATTTTTTAATGCTTACCAATTTTACTTTACGACGAGTACTACTTGTTATGCGAGACGTTTTAGTATCACTGCTTCTAGATAATGATAATACTGATTTCAAAACTATAGATAAGGCTACACCAGGCTGTCTAGGGAGAAAGCGATGCGAATTCCGCGGCAAAGCAGGGATGAAAGAACGGAAAAAACATGTTTCTGTCCACCACGAAACAACGCGAGACCAGAATATTCGAATATATCTGTATCCTATTAATTGTAGTTGTCTTCCTAAAGGAAAACTTCATGAAGCAAACGTCAATAGCAAATGAATCCTTTGAATCCTCTCACAATGTGACAGCTAGCAAGCAAGCAAGCTGGTCCTGCTTTTATTGCTAGCTCGTGTTACTCTCAGTTGTTTCGGACGCACTAGTAGCGAAGTGTCCATCTGTCCGCCCTAGAAGTCGAATAGCCAGTAATGTATCAACAAGGGCAACCAGCGGGGCACTGATACTGAGTGGTTTCAGCAGAAAGATAATCACAATTTTCACCATCGCCAGCGTCATCATCGGCTCATTTGTCCTTGAAATGTAGAGATGCACAGAAGGTCCTCTCCTATGGTAGCAGATGCGACAATTTGCCCTCGCCCATTTTTCGCTTCAGAGGAGAGGATGCCTTAAGGACGGCGTAGTTGTCGCCGAAGGGCTAATCTATTCCATAACATATCTGCACCCACGTCATCTTTGGCATTTTCGTAGCAGCTCGCTTCGTCACTCATGGCCGCGCTAGACGAATTACAGTGGCACAGATGCGTTTTCGCCATAGAGCTTCCGTTGTCGCTAAATACTACGACCATTGGATACAGCATTGAAGCATGAACAAGGACGCACAACTGGGGTAGACCAAACGCGGCAGCAGCCAACGACTCTCGGAAGGAAAAAGGGGTCAGATTAAAACTAACATGAAACTCGAACATCCGTGACGTTGTTATCGCGAGGTTAAGACGACTAATATTAATAAGAGATTATACTGGCGCCGCTACAGACCGGAACGACGCAGCAGTTAGCATTTGTTCGAAGCAGGACTCGAGCGCGGATGACCTAAGGAGCCATCGACGACGAACACATGAATTAGTTTGCCGTTTGGCTTTTTCTACGTCGCACAGATCCACTTGTTTTACCCCCTCAACTACACAACCGCTATGAAATCAACACAAGTTTCAATAAAGCCCGGTAGTTCAATATGGCGCCACATCACTTACGAAACAAATGTGGTAAATGTGTGTGGTAAAAGCTAAATGAAACGTAGGAGGAAAGCCGAGTAGTTCGAGCCATTACTAAATTACAAATGACGTGTTTCACTCAAACAATGCCTAGGCCTACATCAGTAATAAACTGGTGCAGGTTTAAACACACAAAATTACAGCATAACTGATTGCTTTGGCATTCGTTGGCAAATCGTTCTCTGTATCTACATAATATGAAGCTTTAATGTAGGTTGTCATTATGCTTTTTTAGCTAGTGTATTTAGATACGTAAAGCTGAGATAAAGCTATACGTGAACGGTACAAATATCATAATTCTATTTACCGTCTGCGAAGTCTTGTTCCCTGAAACGATAGCTTTCACAGTGAGCGGAACCAATAGTAACCGTTGCCAACTGCGCGAACAAACAGAATGGCAACGAATGCACCCCCAGCCACTTGGCGACGAAGCAGTAGCTTAGAGACCACAGCACCAAATAGCCGAGCGTTATCAATTGTTTCTTCCTGCGACGCCAGCGTAGTTCGTTGTTTTGTTTATAATCGCTCAGCCGCCCCTGACACTTCGACGGTTCGGCTACCAACTTAGCCAACAGAAGTCACCATCGTCGAGGAAATAATAACGATCACAACCGTAGCGTCATCAACAGAGCACAAAACTCATAATAAAATTGTTCATCCTAGGGACAGGAAACCTCGAGCGTGAACGTCGTGCACAGACAAATGACGGCTCTTAATGATCATTAATACCAGCTAAATCCACAGACATGTCGAGACTCCAACCTGCAAAGAAGGTTATGAAAGAAGAAACGGGCCAAGCAAGTAGTTGCATCGAAAACTAAGTTGCATAATATGACGAGAAAGACAGGCACGAAACAGGCCCAACCCTAATCTCCAAAAAAAAAGCCAGGATAACAATTAACAGAGGTGATCAAGTCAAAGGGTGGAGATCTCGGCTCAGGTCAAGTGCTAAACGAGCATACGGTATATTCAGACAAGCAACTATATATATAATGACTGTTTTTTTGGTGCTCTTACTGGTTAAAGCAAGGAATCAAACATCCTTGTTATGAATTTGCTGTACGTGAATACATCACGCATGGAGACTTACGATAACGACGCAAAAACTGCGAGTTCGCATGCGTTCTATAGGAATAAGGAGTAACTCGGAATACTAGAGATAGAGAAATATGCAGATCTTGATTATCAGGTCTTAAATTCCAGGCTATTATCGCCTAGCATATCACCGTGAACGCAGCTTCAACAGCATCACGTACAGATGACGCCATTATTGTTGTAGTCATGTCAACGTCAACGACATAGTCCCAAGCAATCTGAACTTGTTAATTCGCGGTCGGTGGGTCCATCCTGAACGAGGCGTCGTGTCGCTGGGACGCCCGAATGGTCGTTCGGGGACGTAGCGTCGGGTCGATGTCGCTGTGTATGATTGTGATTGTTGTTGCTGTTATTCGGACTTTTAGCAGGCGTTTACTTGCCTGCTTTGGTTCTGGCTCGGCCTGCACGACAGAAAGCTTCGATTAGTGGGGCAGGACGATGGAATTGAAGACCATCATCGACAGACGCTAAAGAACGAGACGACAGCAGCAGAAGAAACCGGGCTGAGTAGGGGGAAAACAAGATACGCTGGTGGGGCCACGGTGATATTACCGGTAGTACTGGGCACTTATTGACCTGATCAGGCACCAACCTCCACGGGAACGACGTTATATCGATACGTGTCTTTCTCTTGCTGCTTGTGTATCGATCGACGTGTCCACCACGGTTGAGCGATCAACAGCTTCTTTTTTGCTGTTCATCCAACGGCTTTCGTCGCCGACCCCATCTACAATATCCCAATGGCACATTCGATGGCGTTCTCAGAAAACCGAGCGAAACAAAAGCGTGGACATCAAAACGTCGCCAGAATCACCACTGGCAACAGCAGCGGTGACAATAACGACAACGATTGGCAGAGACAACAGTTGACGGTAACGTCAGCATATCCCATAGTAGAAAGTAACAATTTTGTAAAGTACGACTACGTCTGCAATATCAGCGTACGGTGGCTGCGGTGACGATGGACCGAGAGTCGTATTGTTGCAAAAAGATAACAATACGATGAATATCATTTTGGCCAAACGTAATCAGACCTACCTTATCTCCTACTAAAAATTCTGGTGCGGTGTATTTGTTTCACTAATATTGTTCATCACAGAGATTCGTTTGAGTCACAGCAAAAGGCAGTGAGTGGAAATAACATCCGCGTTTGCCAACTAACACGACATGAACTGTTGTCGATGATACATTTCTACTCACCTGTATGTGTTACGTATACGAGGCAAACGATGGTACCAATAATCAACAAGTTGACAAACGTAACAGCAACAACTCAGATTATAACAACCCAACTACGACGACGACTACTACTACTATGTTCGGTAAAAGGGTTGTCTGTGACTTTGGATTGATTCTGTACCCCATCTCTTCTTACGTTGCGGTTTAATAATGCGCGCATCGATTTGTACACCCCGTTTGAGTTAAGCTCTTTTTAGAAGCTTTTTTTGAGCGAGATGCTACGTCCGTTTTAGCCATTAGTATCACCAGCAGACCTGATGCACGATCTTAGTTCAAGTATCTTCGTTAGTACCTAACTACAGCCTATTCCATATGACCACATTGCAATCTGAATGATTTGTATGTGTTGCATCTTTGACTTCATAACACAGTTTATACTACTAATGCATGGCTCATCAGAATACTGAAAGAATCATTAGCGAAATTTTCGAGCGATGACATACATTAAAGAATAACACGAAAAAAAATGGAAAACCCATAAACTCATGGTAAATACGAGGACAAATAGGAGATAGCTAGTAATACACGAAGCACACGTAAGCTGTGCACAGAATAACGAAATCTTGGTAGAATCCCAACACCTGTGGCATATCGGCGAGGTAGCGGATGGTAGTTTTACAGTAAACTTTTCAGGAGAGGTAAATGTAAGGTCGACATCAGAAACTTGACCACTAACGACTCGTCTGTGGCCTGAGAAACCGGTCGTAATTTCAACAGGAGAACTCGAAAACGATAGTGACTTAATGCACGGACATCGGCTTAATACTACGATGAACAATCACTTTGCATCCCCCAAATGCCCCCAAAGGTTATTACCGCTGTTTTAGAACACGATAATCAGACAAGGACCTTTTCAAGGTTAGAATTAGATTCGCCCACACAAATCAAAAAAAAAGAAAACTGTAATAATACATAATAAGATACTATTAATCAAATGTGACTATATATATCGCTAACAGCTGAGGGGCTGTTAGTTGAGAAGCAGTACTTCCAAAAGCACTTATATCTATTCGACAACTATAAAAGAACAGCGCTTATCACGAATACTCCAGATCCACAGGAACTAGAAGTGTTCCATACTATTAATAAAAGCGTATTACGATTATGGTAAATAAAATTACATACGTACTTTGTTACTTTTGTGGTAGTGAACTAGTGATTTCATAGAAATGAAACGTAAGTTATTTTTGCCATGTTGTACTAAAACTTGCATGAATTGTTGTTGTTTCTAGGTAGCTTAACACCGTGCTTAAGTACACTAGTTACGAAAGAGAAATAGCGAAAAAGAAGAATACGTTGTTCATCCACCTTGACGACGGTTACTCGTGAATCCTACCATAATTTCGATGTGCGCTCGCTGCGGTACTGAACGCTGAGGACGAGATAGATTTGTAGCGACGCTCCATAAATTAAAGTTCGTTTTAATAAACGCCGATGTATGGCAGACCTTAAACGAAGATATACGCTTTGGTCTTGGCAGGGGTTCAGATTTAATGCACGTAACTATGACAAACTATAGATAAACACATATGGCGTCATCGTAGTGTAAGGCCGATAAAGTTAAGACAACCTACTTGGCCTGCTAATAAATCAATATGATAATCGCTGCCATTATAGAACTAATTACTCCGAAAAAATTAAATAGCTAAAGATTCACAAATTTCACTGACCTTGCAACCTACATATTCGAAATATAAAGGCCGTAGCTGTACTGTGTAAACCGACATTTTATAGAAAAATGTGACACAGAATAAAAGTAGTATCCACCAGAATTCGACCAGAGGCTCTTTGCCCTGTCCTCTCACTCATGATGATGAGTGAGAGGACAGGGCACGTTACCACTCGATGGAGTGGTAACGTGTACGCGAATTGTAGTCCCGTTCTCGTTATTATCCTAAACAAGCACTTCACTACTTTACTGACGCTAGCGCTGATTTTGACTCTGCTTTGAAAAAGGCCGCGTACAGCTCTCAAGAACTCAAACACAGTGTTTGATGCTTGATTTCACTTAGCGTTGTTTATCTAGCTGAAGCATTCGATCAGAGCCGGACGAACAATAAAGGCAGTGCCTGGATTCCAAGATCCTAGTTTTAGGGCTAGCGAGCCACACCCTCAATAGTCGCAAATGCTTTTGTACCCTTTGTACCACTCAACCAACGAAAATCATGGCTTCCTCCTTCTTTCAAACAAGCTCATCATTATTCATCAATAACTACCCCTGCCAATGACAACTTTATAAAAGTTCTCATTATGTCACCCGTTATTTAAGCCTAACTAAAGTAACCTAAACATAAATAATGGAAAAAATTGTTTGCCGCACTTAAATATTTGTTACGATGTAGGGGTACACCCCGGCCTCTTTTGTGTAGATAACATATAATAGAGTGGAAACAGATTATATACAGGACACAGGGGTCGAGTCGAACTGTTCGCTATTACTGCTGTCATGACGGCCAGCTACTCAATTTAACACACTCGCATCCCTGGCAGCGGCTCCACCCATAACTCGTATGATTCCCAGTTCCTCAGTTTTTCATTCGCTCTCTGCTCTTAGGTAGATGACTTCTTTTCACGCATGCTGAAAGCCCGGTCACTCGCTCAACGATACTCGCCATCGTTGTAGCTGCTGCTGTTGTTGTTGTTGTTGTTGTTATCGTTCGGTAGCTGGCGGGCTGCTATTTTCGGGTCGAAGGAGTGGCTGGGGCAAGCAAGCTCAGATGGCACTTGTGTGATGATGGGCTTGTGGTTTGGTGGGTCAGCAAAAGTTTCCCAGCGGATCACACACAGTCGCTTGTGGGGAGATACACAGACAGAGAGAAAAGAGATCTGGTCGGCACCGCCATCACTACCGCCTTAAACAGTTCTAATCCACCCAGTTTAGCTCGGCTACTGCGCCTGTAGCTAGGGCTGTTCTGGCAAGCACTGCCAACCTAAGTTACTAGTGATCTGGCCTAAGTTTGTATAAAGGCGTATCATCCAGGTCTCATCGGCGCTGCTGGAGCAGAAACCGTGATTTTTCAGCGAATAATAGCGCAATCTTGCTTGTTCCCACAGTAAAACATCGATAGCAAAATCCGAACAGAGTAAATTGTTTATATATACATATATCACACCTGTAGCATACTGGTAGATCTATAGGTTTCACTCGTATGGATATATTGATCTATATGTATGTATAAATCCTACCCTGTTGATTACTGCTATAGGTAGTAGCCAAGGTCCGCCGCAAAGCCTAAAGGCAGCAAATGATTCTTTTAGTTGAAGATGAATTCCCTGCCAAAATTGTTTCAGAAAAGAAACGTAGTAGCAGTACTGTATCTAAATTTCCTTGCACGCCCTAATTATGAGCTAATTAAGAGATAACTACCAATGAACGAAAAATGGTCGTCGAATTACACAAACATGCACTGCGACATGTATGCACGTTCTATCCGTAGTATATGAGCGACTAAAATTGTCACGCCTATCTCACGTTCTGCGGCTCAAGCCGTCAATAGCTGACCGTGTTGGCGAGAATGTACTAAGCTAGACAATAACAAATACAAACTCCACCTGTTACTGCACAAACGAGTCATTTATGTAAAAAGATTATTCAAACATACGCCATCATAAATGCTCACATATCCTGTCCTATTTGCAGGAGGGCATTGCCTGAAAAGTGTACTGAATGTCTGGCGCGGAGACGTTTATACTGTATACTGTTCTATAAAATAGAACGGAAGGCTAAAGATAATTCAGCCTAATCTTCGTTAGATGTAATCACGATAACAATATATACGGTATTAATCCCTCACAAAAACTCATCAACATATGGATATGATCTATTCACTCTGGTTTAGTATGTCAATTTAAAGGCAGCCGTCTTAAGATGAATGGAAGCAGACAGAAAAGGATTACTTCAATGAAAACGCTATAACGTTTAACGTAATCGTTGCCATTACCTGAACAAATACTTCAGAAGCTGTGTAACTCGTAACTTCACGTTAGTATTAAATTGGGAGCAAGTTAGAAAAGTAAAATCGATTTCGAATGGTTTCATGCTGTTTCAAACATCACAAGGTCAGCACAGAGTCAAAGCAAACGTCGACAGTTACCGCAGCTGTCGCTAACAGCGTCAGAATGTTCTACGAATGTGAACGAATAACCATGCAAATAAAAAAACGTTCGCTGCACGTTGGCATCCACTGCTACGCTTAGAAATGTACCATCTTCGGTAGTCGTCGGTGATTATGACCCATGACATATGAAGATTATGACGACCTAAAACCAACGCCAATTGTCGGCAGCACCGTCATTGTCATTATTTACTTTTCTACTGTCGGGCATCTTTTGCTGCAATCTCGAATTGCAAGTCGGATGCTGCTGGAGACTTCATCGAAAGGCTATAGCTGGCACTTGTATATATGCTTATAAGTTGTTGCGCACTTCCGGTTTCTAAAAGGCTTTTATTGGCTGAAACTTGTTGGTTTGAGCAACGGCAAGAAGGGATATAGCCTAGTCTACCTGGTTGACTGTTATATAATTTGTTATCAGTTGAAGGATAAGGGTCGAAGATGTGATGTATCTCAAATCGAATTAGTACAGCAGAAAATACTCATCAATTAGCGTAAATACTGATTCTTTATGTCCCTGTACCTACAACTGCCCATTGAAATGCTACACAGACCCATAAACTGTCTAACCGTGTACAGGTCTGAACGCTTTAGTGTAGTAAACGTGGCTAAGCTGTTCAACCCTAATGCTACTCGTCTATCTAAAGTAAAGGTCGTCTGTCTAGCTTCGACTTCCAACTGCATCTACCGTTACGTATCGAGCCAAATAACTTCTGCAGTGCATATCCGTGGAACTTATTTGTTACACAGATATGCTTTGCCGTAGGCGAACCTGTCAGCTTGTGCGCTGTCCGTGTTGAGTTATTGTCAACAACTTGTAATCCTCGAAATATGCATTTTCTATTACCTAAGCGGTCCGTTACGAATGGCTTGCCCTTGTTTTAGGAATACGAATCAACCTGATGGTGATGAATACCTGATAATGGCCGCGGAATTCTTCTGTGAACGTTGCTTATAGGCATGGCACTGAACATAAGACCTTTCTACCGCGAGGCCCTACGGGAAATTTCGCACTATTGTTGCGGTTCATGATTCCTTCTTATAGTCACGGTCTTCTTTTCGTAGAAGGTAGCCGCTGACGGCGTCAACAGCAGCGACAGCAGGAGGTGGAGAGTATGAGCGATTTGTTTGGTTTTCGGTTTGAAGTTACTTCTCGAAACGGAAAATCTGCCCACTATCTTCAGAGTAGTCAAGGCTCGTAGCGCTAGTCGTCGTCAGTTGAGTCCGTCTATCGTCGATCCAAAGGGCGATCCGTTTCAGCAGCTGTTTTGGTTCCGTTCAATGAACTGGTGGCCGACTGGTCGCTACAGAGGATTTTCACCGACCGCAAACAATGTTATATATATATATATATATATATATATATATATATATATATATATATATATATAATAGACTATCAGATTAGACGCCATCTTTGCGACTTTCATTTGTATTTTGCGAAATATCAGGTTGTCTACGTTAGCCTCGAGCGGAACAAGTAAATAGCAATAAACTTAAAGCATATTAGGTGATTATAAACAGCCTCTTTACATTAATTTGTTTGCCAAACAATTAAATCTAATTCATCCAACGGTCGCGGCAATCTAGCTACCATTAAATATACATGAGAATTATTCCAAATTCAGAACAAATCAAATGGATACTCTACGCCAAATCGGCGTAAAGCTTCGGAAAATAACTTGATCAAAATTATTTCAGCACAAAATATAAACTGTATTCTCCACCTTTGCTAATTTATCATAGTTTACAGCTTTAGATGCCAACGCGATACCTAATGACCAAGTGAGAATTCTGTATCTCTCATTCGGTGAGAATAGGTAGCTTCATTATCGGCTACTACGAAAGAGAGAGGACACCTAATTATATAGGCTTATATAGTGATCGCAAAAACATGATTAGTCACCGAAAGAGCAAAATAACTTGCACTGCGATGCTCATGGTCTTTTCTGCTTTTGTCATGACCGACGCGTCCGACCGTTATCTCGAGGCGTAGATTGTGCCTGCCTTAAAAGGATTCTGAACAGCCGCTATGCTGCCTGAAGAAAAGGTCTTTTATACCGGCTAGATGCATTTGTCTCCTAGCGCTGCACGCCAGGAAGACGTGCCAGAAGCGGTAGTATAGGCGCCATTCATTTGTCAGCATTGCATCGCGATTAAGGTGCCTTCTCTTTCATTCTGTCGTCTTGGCCATCCCTTGCCTTCCTTCTTTTGCAATGCAAAACTGAAACCAACCTGAAATGTTTTAAGAATTTGCTCTCTGTCTGTCGACAAACCCGACAGCGGCAAGCCAATACTACCAAACGAGATATAGCGCCAGTGTCGTCGCTCACGACAAAAAAATGCCGCCACTTAAGCCGCACCCGCCATGGCGACTCGTTTAATAGAATCCCGATGCATAAAGCTGGCATAAAGAACGACTCTCTGCTAGAGTTGGCCTTGTTTTTTTTTGTAGCCACGCGCTCATTAGCCGCGTATTAGATTTTCTCATTCCTCTAACAGAAACTTGGCTAGCCTGATTCTCCAAGTCCTTTTTTCGAATACGAAAGGGAAGCGGACCTGAGAATACCATAGATTTCTGCGTTAGTGCTAATCGCTCGCGTCTTGTTTTCACGTTTTTGTGTGGCATTCAATCTTAACAACCGTTTGACAGTGACGGAAAGGACGACCTACCTCATCTGCGCACATCCTTCAATAAAAGATTACGTATTAGAACTTCTGCTATCACTTCAGGAGCTAGGCAGCTATATTGGAAACTTATACGTTTATTCAAATATTTGTTATGGCATAATAAATATGTTTGTGTAAATACACTCGTTGTAAGTTTTATAAAATTGGCATGAGAAGGAAAGATATTTGACAATAGGCGCAAACACTTACGAAACCGATGTTGAATTATCGGCTGTATGCAGTTGCATGCTACTATATTCATATATGCTACACGGACATTGCTTGTGCTTGGGTTACACAGAGTGCCGAAGCAGTGTGCCATAGCAATGTAACGACTTAACCTGTTTGGCTTTTCCAGGTTTCATCCCTTGTAGCACGAGTGTCGAAATTGACTGATTGGTAACCTGTCAATTCGACACTGCGTCATACAATTCCAAACCCCCCCCCCCCCCCAATGTTAGCTTTTCCATGGTTTAAACAAAGACATTGCCGCATGATTTGATGCTCCAATGCATGAGTGTTTTCGTACAACGCTGCAGGGGCAAGTTTCAGTTCAGAGCTCCACACGAAACCTTTGTATCAAAGTGCAATAGTGTTCATTGCCCAATAAATAAAGGCATCCATGAAGCTTAGTTCTTCTCTTTTCATTCTCAAGGCGGATGCACTGGATGGATGGTGGACATCGGCTTGAGTCAAGAGAATGAGCATTATGAAGCCTATTTAGGGGAACTTACGTTTTCCACTGATGGTCGACGGAATATTCTCGAAGAGAAGTGCGCTTGCGGTCAGAGAACCGATATGTGGTTAAAGAAGTGTTGTTCTGCAAGTATGATTTCAACACCCTCCGTATATTATAGAAAGCTGTTCGTCGAGGACAAAGCGAAGACGAAGAGCTACAGTATTTTTTCCGAAATAGGATGTTCTTTAAATAGAAATGAATTTCTGGTGGTGACCTTCTGGTTTGCGCGCTGTTATAGGTAATGGATTACAGAGCGTTGTCAAGCGAACCTCACCGGTACCTGATGCTTTATTATAATATAGTTGAACTTGCAGGATGTTATCGATTACGTCGGAGTCTTGGAACGTCACGCTTAAGAATTTCATAAAAATATTGTCTCTTGGCCCCATACAGTTGATTACGCTAACGAGACACGAAAGATGGTGTCGGCACCATCTCAATAAACTTACCATAAATAATGAGTTAAGGCATAGGGCTCCAGAGAGCATAAGCGCTTCCATTCGTGCCATAAGCGTCGACGCCAGGGTGTCTGACAGGTATTAACCAACGTGTTTTTTTCTCCATTTTGATGTATTTGTTTCGCTCGGACATTGAAGTTACGTTGCCGTGCACTAAGTATGTGTGCATATTGCGTTACATCGACCATCCAGTTTAACTACTACTTCATCGAAGACGAGTTATGCGTCGAAACGCATAACATATATCACTTGTTGTGAATACATCGTTCCTTCGAATTAAAATCTGCCGCACAAATACACCTCTATAGGTATTAACGCAGTGCCGAAAAACACCCACCTTGACGTGACCCTGCTCGTACATGCATAATCAGTTCTAGAACTATGGCAAGCTATCCATCCACTGTAATCCTTCGTCTTCTCAACAGCGCGGGCTACAAACACGAGAGCCACTTTTCCGATGCCATCACACGGCTAATTCAATGGTATCTGAATAAATCGACCACAGACTGAACTTCACACAACATCAGTATCAACCGAAAAAACGAAACGTTCCAAGTTTTTTTACGCACCTGAGTTTGAAAATTCAAATTTACTAAGCTACCTTGACTGCGCCTCAAGTGTCTGCGAGTTGTGATGATGTTGTGCATTTGTTTTTCGTTTCATTCAGACAAAGGCTTTTGATCCCCCAATTCATTTTTATCTAGTCTAGGGTGAATGTGAGTGGAGCCACAATGTTTATTTAGACACTACAGTGAATGCCGTACTACCTATCGTCCGCTGCCATCCGCCTCTACTCTACTTTCCTTTAAACGTAGCGCTCGCTTTATCACAACAATTTGAATATTTTTCTATCAACATTTTGTTGTGTGTTCTCGAAAAACTCCACATCAAATTTCGCGGTTCCGCTCTTTTATATGAACGCGCTTCAAATTCCGGTGACCTCTGCGTGGGTTCGCATGAAGGCTCCTGTCGTTGGCAGGCGAATACATAAAGATTGAGCAAATTGCTCGACAATGGATACCTTGCCACAGTGACTTTCCGTCTTTTTGACGATCTTTTGGTGTCACCACGCCTATGGCAGCAGTATTGGTGCAGAGTAGTATGATGACGATGACGAAGATGTTATGGCGAGGATCGCATGTGTGAGCGTATGCGCAGGTCTCTCCGAGCGCAAGTCCGTCGTTGTGCCGTGGTCACTCCTGCTCGGATTAAGCTCACAGACGACCATCGTCTAGACTCTTCCATCAATAGAAGAGTTTTCAAACTCACACGGTGGAAGAAAAATGCCCGTAAAAATAGGTAGAAGCGAAGAAATTATCAAGCGACGAATTGAAAGAAGGCGCTTTATATTGGAGGGACATGTGCTACTACGGCACGCGGAGCGCTTCGTCAGATACCTTGTCTGAGGACAACGACGACACAACAATAACAACGTGTGCGACTGTGGTAAACAACGGGCAAGAAGATGAGAAAAAATGGCGAGACTAGCGCAACCGCACAAGGAATCCCAGCAGCGATGTTTATCAGTAAGTTCCGCAACTTGTTCGTCACGGACGGCGTTCAGTCAACGTTCGGCCAGCCAATGTAACAAAGCAAGCATTATCAAATCACCGATCGAGCTAAAGAACACCGGGAAACATTGACAATGACTGAAATCAAACAAGGATACGAGATCTTCGATTCAGTAACTACGCGGACGTTGTAGCCGATCGAGCTTTCGACACGAGAATTAACCCTACCTAATATGGGAAAAGCTGAAAAATCGTTATCCTCTACTATTTTGGTACTCCTTGAGGAATAATGAATTACCATAAGAGTATAAAACAGCGAGCGATTACAAGCTATATATTATATATATACTGTCAGTTGACGAATTCGCTTTGGGACGCATATTACTTTCATTCGCAGAACACCATCAGCAGTTTTCCATCTTCTTTACTAGAATAGTAATAACCAGAATTTTGTACTATGCATCGATCCGTTGAAGCAACAAACATTGACTCGAATCATTGCAAATACATGGAAAAGTGGCATAGATATACCAGTCGACTGGCCAAACTAATGTCGCGTTTTGTTCACTTCTTGGAAACATCAAACGTAAGTGTCAGAATAACGTGTTAGAGATATTCTCTGTTTAATTTAAAGGAAATTCAAAATGTAAACTTTTATTTCACACCCTTTATTTATGAATCGTATAGCCACATCTAATCCTCACTGCCGTACAAGCAATCGTACCGATTCAGACTCTAATATGACTGCAACATATTTGAATAACAAATAAAGTTCTATTGAGATACTACTAAAGTAAGGATATCTTAGGAAACGTACTTGTTATCTTTTATATATATATTGCATATCAAACAAGTGTGAGCTTTTGAAGCCTACACTGAGTAAAGCTTCGAACAAGTGCGTACGCTAAAGATAGAAACAAGCCTTCTTCTATTATTGCATGAGGTTCTCTAGAGAACTGGTTCCCACAAGGAATTTTGCATTATCTCCAACGAGAAGGATTATCACCATTGTATAATGAATAAGCCTGTCATGATATAACAAAGTTAATTAATACGTAGTATATATACCCGTTCAGTCAATATCAAATCTTGTAGAGGTTAATGGCATTTGTTCCAAATTCAGTCAAAAATATCCCCCGTTTTGGAGAAATCGCCTGCCATATAAAAGGAAGAGGCGGGACTTACAGCCCCTATATGTCGGAAAATAAGGCCATAAGCACAAAGTGCGCTTCGCCAAATACCTACAGCCCTACCAGAATCGTCAGCGTTTAGAAACAAACTGAATAGGTTTTATAAGCATTACAACACTGTCACCAAATGCCCGATGAACAATATGCTCGCAGCGCTTCAGAAACAGACCGTTGGCCATTGGAAAGCGGGTCGTCATCACGTTTATCCCTGGAAGTGCTTACTTGCGGGCATATTCACGAGTGTCTGCAGCGAGAGACGACACATTGTATTGGGAAGTACTTACCCAATCTCGTTCACATATCATCATCACCTTCAAATGAAGCACTTATACAAATAAACTAAGCCATACAAACTCCAAGACTACTAGGTATGTAGGTTAGGTTACACTGGGGTTGGATTCTCTGAATAACTGAGTGAGCAATCGCCATGGAATTAACAGTCATACGCACCAGAGACGGTGCATGCCACAGCCAGGTGACGTGGACATCAGATCGCTGCCATAAACAGCGATTCCGAAAATGTTTTCGCTGATTATGCTAAAGCTATACGTCGTCTTCCGATTAATAGCGAACGTTAGCATCGCCGTAAATACGCGAAACAGGGCTAGACGTTTAGACACCTTAAACTAATACCATTATTGGTCTCATGCTTCGAATCAAGTGACGGGAAAAACATACTATATCGAGGTATATTTTCATAAATTGCACAACTAGACAACAGTTGCTATAAACGAATAACACTAACTTACGGCAGATTCTGGCGCAGGGCGAATGAACTGTTGCCTAATTCGGATCTTACTTTGCGCTACCATATTTTCTCAAACGTGTAAGCTGTATGACCACGTAAAATTATTTTTTTGACAATAGAACTACGACGAGCTATTTCATTGCAAGTTTAGAACAAGACTTACGGCATTGTAAGATATATGCAGATAATTCGGTAAATAATGAGTCAATAAATTATTATCTATGTATTAATTGGATCACTGTTTTTTATTTAAGACGATACTTCGTTTTCGACTTAATCCTGACGAACAAAGCTATTCACGCTTCTTGACATCTCAGAAAAATAGATACTAAAGCGACAATTACCCTAAATGATAGCATCTGAATCGTTCTCGAACATCTGAAGCAACTCTCCTTACGATGCGATCATCCAGATACGAATCTAATTAACAATAAAAAAAAAAAAAAAAACTTAAATATGCATTGTGTACACTGTATATCATGTGAATTCGACATACGGTACATTACTCATCAGAGTACTTTTACTGGCACTGTTTTCGCTAAAACGAAGATTCAGCATTGGAAAATCTTGTCAAAAGTAGTAGAAAGACGTTGGAAACTACTACCATATTATTATTCGAATGATAATGGTGATGACTACGATATACATGCATTCAATATAATTGGATTACATTTTCCCCATCGTTGCCATCGCTCGCTGGTGCACACGTACACACACAAATGCACGCGACCGCACAGTATCTATTGCGTCTTGCGCATATTCGACTTTAGCCCACAATCATTAAAGGAGAATTGTAGGCGACGCTTGTTTTTTCTACCAGCTTTTTAACTACCAGCTTGAATGTTTTCCTTTGTTCAAGTTCAA
This sequence comes from Varroa destructor, assembly GCF_002443255.2. Lineage (NCBI taxonomy): Eukaryota > Metazoa > Arthropoda > Arachnida > Mesostigmata > Varroidae > Varroa > Varroa destructor. The sequence goes on from NW_019211454.1 coordinate 37,173,794, forward strand.
GCAAAAGACGAACGAACAACGATTACCCTGCTTAGGCTGCTACGACCATCACTCTAGCTAACTAATAATCATCGTTCTTCGAATTTCTGGATTATTCAACAGTAGGAGCAATGACAACGGCCGTAAAAGCCGATCAGATGTAGCAGCGGCAGCAGCAGCAGCAGCAGCAAAGATGGATGAAGCGACTCTTTCCTCGTCAATGCGTGCAGACTGAATAGCATACTTACACGCCGAATGATGACTAATCACGCAATAGACAGAACTAGTGAAGTTTTGCCAATTCTTGCTGCTCAGACGACAACATCTGCGTCAGTAGTTATGACCTAGTGTCAGAGTAACATGCACAATACAGGGTAATGCAATATAACAACAGTAGTCGTGGCAGTTCGACGAAGTCAGATAGGGTCTATGGAACATCCCCGGGGCACCAAAGCTTCACGCAGTTTCTCGCTTGACTTGAAGTAGACAATTTACTGTCGAATGGCAACTTCGGCAGAATTCAATGAACGAAGAGGCGAAGACTCAGCTCCGAACTTTGTGTTGTCATCGTCGTTCAGCTTCGTTCAATTCGTCTTCACAACGCTACTGGTTAACAGAAAGAGGATGTCAACAGCTGTCCAAGATGAACTATAACGAAAGCACTGCTTCTACAATAAGCGGTCCCGGTCCAGTCGGCTTCGGTAGTGTTTAGCACCGTAGCGAAGTAACAGTGCCTACAGCAATGAAAAGCGATCGGCTTCGTTCAGTATAGAAGCCAATCGGACTAGGTGAAGGCTGAAACGAATATCTGTGTGTCTCTGTAGTAGCTGAGCGCTCGATCGGACGATGAGTACAATCGTGTGACACCGCCGGTCCTTGTTGTATAGCTCCATTTATTTTCCTACTTACGTATATAAGATAACGCTGTGATATTCATCATTTAACACCAAACTAACGAGGCGACGTTAGTAGCTACTGCGTTAGACAGCGGTCGCTGTCTATTCATCTATGCGTTATTAATTTGTGCATAACATATCTCACACCAATAGGGGAAATACGTGGTAATAATAATAGTAATAGCAATAATAGGCATGCTTGCTACAGCAATCACTGATCATACGCGTAACGTAATGACAAAACGACAACAACGCAGCATACATATACGATGACTTACTTCTACGCGGCAGGAACGATCTAGCAAAACATTCGTGCCTCTATGGCTTCACGAAAATCAACCGTTGTTAGCGTATCATAATATGTAATACTAATAATAATATCATGTAGTATGTACGCAAAAACACATAAGAGCGATTCACTAACAATCCTATAACGGTAGCTTGGAAAAGAGCAGTTCGTGACTTGCTATAGTCGTCATCGTCGTGCTCGCTGTATAGCCAAAACGAAGGTTTCAATAGGATTCAACATGTTTAAAGAGTCACTGTACGGCACAAGACGCTATTGATGCCATTACATGCGAAACACTTGTCGGCGTATGCACTGGCCACGAACACCGTACACTAAGGAAACATCAAGGTGGGAAAAAGTTGGCGGGAAATTTTCTAATTGTTGGTCTAAATGCGACTCAGCGCACTGGCAGCAGAATAGCTGCCTAAAAAACAAAAGAAAATAAATTTGCTAATTTACAATTGAACTCATTTCAGAAAGGGAAAATATTAAGTATCTACATATGTATGAGTTTTATCCTCATGTGGAGCGCTCCAGACACTTCTGATATCATTGCAACATGCATAGACGCAACGCATTTGGCAGTATCTTCGACGTCTGTGCCTCGTAGAAACAACGTATACATGAAGCACTTAGAAAGCTCAGGGAAGCGCCTGCACGCTTGATCTTAAGTACTAAGTACTAGTAGTAAATGCTGTTTCAAAGGCATTTTTCGATTAACCTTCGACTATTTTTGTTATCATCATAGGTTGCGCTAACACCCATGCTCTCGTACAACGAAATACTAATTTGTGTTCGTAAAAAAAATTAAAATTAAAAAAAAAAAGACGAACAAGCCGTAATCAAATTTCATTATGTCTCATGTTATTCTGTTATGCTACAATAGTCATTGCAAACATATGTGATCCTACTTTCTGAATTATTCGTTACATTTATATAAGTTCAATTCATTATTTTGCCTTCGCAATTCCTCATTCTACCCCATACAGGCCCCACCCCGTTGATTCAATCCTTACATAGAACATTCGTTACTATTGTTACCGTCAACAGAACCCGAGTGGCCATTATTCGGGTCGTTTGTGAAGGATAGTGTTATATAGCAGGCGTGGCTGGCATTACAGCGTCTTCAATGCTTGTATTTCCGGATATTGCGGTTCCGCTGCAACGGCCAGTCCTGTTGACACTTCTGCGCTAGTTGAAAGAGGAATCAGCAAGGGGATTCTGTTCTTGGTTTACCCGCTTTACTAGATGTTCGCAGCATCGGCTCGCTTTGCGCGGTTAGTTTAGGCAAACGGACAAACCAGACTGCACGCGATCGAACAAAAAGCACCACACAAATACATATATAGTAACGACAAATGCGTTCACAGTAGTAGCTAACACAGGATAACTTGAGCCACCCATTACTGCAGCTCCAACAACCACTCGTTCACTCCTTATGGTCGCAACTTTCTTTTCCAGCAAAGGAAAAAGGTACAGTCTACATTTCGTTTGAGACACGGGAGTTAATTTGGCGTTCTACTGCTACTACTAGCATAATATTGATTGGCAGCACCAGAAAAATAGTAATAACGTCGTTATCACCGTCATAATCAGTATCGGCAGCAGTATTTTTCTTGGCATAATTACGATAGCAATGATTCGTTTGCTAGCCGTCGTTCAAAGCAGGCGGCACACGACGTGAGCATACTATAGGCCAACAAGCACTTATCTCTTTGTATCCGTTTGCGATATAAATAGTGCTACGATTTCTCCGCTTTCTCTATTCGTCTATAGACACCACAGAGTTCGCGCAACTATCTCCAGCCGCTTTCGATAAACTTGACGAAAACGAGCCCCAATATCGATACTAACGCGTACATATCAGTACGTCGACAACCGCAGTGTCATGACTGTTGCATTGAACTTCTACAGCCTAGAAAAGTACACACAACATAATTATTAGAGAGGAGACGGTAGCCTCTAGTCCTTCAGTTCGAGAAACCGGATCGGTTCGCGTTGATTCTCACATCACAACAGCATTAAACGGATTAAAAGGATTCGATTTTTATATTGCTGCTGTTGCTGTTGTACATGAGGCAAAAAAATTCGTTTCTGCCATTAAAAATAGCAAGCACTAAGCACGAGTCGGTGCTTTACCTGCTTATACCTACCACCTTATACGAAAACGACAAGCATAACAATAATAACACCGCATTGAAGAACGGTCAACCGTTCACCTTCTATGTAAATACTTTATATAAATAAAAAGATGTCGTGTGCGTTGTGTTCTACCTCAGCGGTGTCAGACTGCCATGACCGCATGCTGCCCACTGCCTATGTCTATTTGTTTACCACATTTCTGCGCGCAATGCGGCCTCAACTAAACGTCGAGCGAGCTAAACGACGATCAGGTTAACGGTAAGGTTCGTGAGGCGTTGATCGTGGCTTGGATTTTAGATGGATAGCAGGGTTTGTCTGGAGTTTGATGGACAGAACTAACACACCGGCTAACTGACACAACCGGCTACTCGGCCGACTCATTCGTTTACTTTTTTCATAGAACTATTATAACTGTAGCAGGACTTTACAGACAACTGTAATAAGTACAGGCATACGATTATCAGTAGAAAGAAAAATACGGTCTTAGGATTCAGCCAGGGTAAACTACAAAGTTAATAACTGGGGTAAGTGGCTTGTCTTTCATATGAAAACGCGTAGTTCGCTGTTTTAATAGAATCAAATTTTAACTACGAATGTCAACAAGGCGCTTACGAAAATCTTTAAATTTAAAATACCGCGAAGACACTTTTTGGACGATTTTCGCAATCACTGAATCAATCACAATCATTGGACAATTACAGTAGTGCGGTCAAATATCTAATCCTATCCAAGGGCCACCGTGCGGCCGATATTATTGGGATACATACCTGCTCGGCGCGGTAATAGTAAAAACATGGTAATACTCAAAAGTATGGCACTTAACATTTTAATTCTAACATGTACATTATTATTTTACGCTAAGCTTGGCATAACACGCTGAACGACACTTGATATATTTTTGGCTGTCATTTTTTGTTAAAAGCCTTACAGTAATATAACTTTTCTAGTTTGACAACTACTCTACTTCACAGCAACTCTTAACGTTCACAGTAATTATTTGCTGTAAGTTATCGAAGTGCATAGAATGGGTAAGAGTGATGCCTCATAATGGGCAATTGAATTCAAAACTTATGACCGTATAAGACCCCAAACGCAGTGAAAGGTGACGGTAATTATAGTTAGATGTATGAAGTCCGAGGTGTGTTCGCATGTTTTTGGGTTCTGATAAGTACCTTGACTTAGTACACTAGCACGCTTCATTAATCAGTATGAATCTATGTCACGACTGCTTTCTAAAACCGGTGAAGGGGCGTTGACGATACGGTCCTAAGGCCCAAGACTTGTCCGCTTCTTTGCTGTCAGCTTATTTGAGTTGCAAATTTTGCCTGCGGCTCTGCGCCTGTTGCTGCAGGACTTCGTTATCTGTGAATCCGGTCAGCTTTTTTTCCGGTTTGTACTCATCTCTTTTTATGATGCCAACGGAATTTGCAACCGGAGCACGAAGGAAACTATCAGCATTAGTGGTACCATTGCAAATAGTGTTGCCAAGTGTTGCAAGTAATGTGATGGCCCTCTAGAGGAACGCCGAGCGAAAGGTATATCGGACGATCGGTCTAATATCAGTATGTCCACCAGTTATGCGCACTCCATTTTAGAAAAGATCGCGTAATTTACTAACGCTGTTGACCGGCTGATCCCGGTAAGCAACATTGATGTCGTCTCAATGCCAGGGAATTGCAAGCCAAATGAAAATGTTCAAAACGGGAGTCGCTATCACCGACACAGTGCTTTGTACTCAACGCCGTAGGCGCAGATTGCAGTAATGGTGCTGGCAGTAGCAAAAGTTGTGTCAATGCTGTTGTGCTCGTCCATTGCAGAATTCAACATCTTCAATAACCCGAAATCATCCGTGTCGCGTTCTACTTTGACAATTGCTACCGTTGTTTTGATACTGACATCTTATTACCGCAAAACAGTAGCCAGCAGTCACTTGTTGATTAGGACAGCAGACGACAGAACTGGACATCGTTTTTATTCATTTTTCAACGGCGCAGCAAGACAGCCTACTGTTGTTGACCAGCACGCGACCGGCACAGCAACACGAGACACGATGTGAGCTTCTGCTGCAACAACGACGATGACGACGACAGTGGCGGCAACGGATAACCGCCGCTGACGCCGCTATTATTATTATTGTTATTGCTGTGGAGCGTTCGACAGACGCAAAGCTAAACATGACGCCATTCTGTGCAAAAACCAGCTGCATGATATTACATGAATAGGCACACAAACACGCGCTCATATATTGACTGCATTAACTATAAACGATAACTAGAAACCACCGGTGTGCACATACCTTTTGGCCACCGTTACTGTTTCACTGGGAACATTTTGCTGGGAAGGCTTCTTTTTCCTTTCGCAGTAAAGTAGTTTTTCCTGTCATATCCTGGGCTTCGGTAGATATAACATTGAAATAACATACTATTTCACGCGCACAGCAGCAGTACACAAAGGAGTTTTTATGCCGCCGATGTTCGAATCATTCGCTTCCTTCTTTTAGCACAGGATTATGTGGTACGGCATTTGCTGTATGTAACTCTCGTCGTGGTTTTTCATAAGCCAAACCAACGAATTGTTTTCCGCTCTGGAATTACTGCCGCCAACAGCAGGAGCAGATACAAACAACAAGGTGATGCACTTGCTAATATGTTGTGCTACTGTCGACGGTAACAACGACGCAGCGACGGAGGGGGAACCCGACAGAAAATGAAGGGGTCGACACAGAGGCAAACTTGTCGTCTTCTAGTTCGACCATCATCACCAGAACTTGTAAGGGTAGCTCGAAAAGAGCTGGATATGGAATATTTTTTGGTTAATACGTTAAAAAAGAAAACAGTGGCTTCGGGCTTTATTATTCAAGGCTTGTCGAACTTGGCCTTCAAACGAAACCTCCTAATACTTTAATTCAACGGTTCGAGAACACCTACTAAACAACGACTGAATTAAGCTCATGCTTCACGACTGGGCCAATCACTAATTGGAGAGCCATGCACCATTTTCGGTCACCCTTTAAAATTAGCTGAGGATAATTTTTTTGTCGTGCCAAAATAATGACGAATGATGAAAAGTGAATACTCTACAGTAATGTTATTGAAAGTAGGTCAAAATCCATGTAGTAGCACCCCTCAAAACCCCCAAGCTAAAACCACACTAGCCAATGAGGCTGCACATTTCGCAGGGAAGTGCTTTTCTAAGAGGCTCTCTCAAACAACGCATTAGCTTAAAGAAATGCCATGTTAAGGTATAAATAAAATAAAAAAATACACATTAAAAAAATTAAGCTGTTCAACTCTTTAAAGCAAGGCATTCAAGACAAGCGCCTAATTACAACAGAAGAGTGATATTTCATTGTGGCTACAGCCGGCAATCAATGGATTAGGGAGGGTCGAGACTCTCCCTAACCCATTTGATAGTCTTCGGTTTCTTCAATGACTTTCTCCGCTCCCCACAGAACTCCTTTGAAAGAATTTGGTGTAAAAGAAATAAATTTCGAAAGAAAAAATTATATTTTGGAAAATACAGAATTGAAAAGCAGTCCGAAAACATCATATCTAATTAGAATCAATATATAATGTTGTGTAGCTACCTACGAACTTTCGTTGAAAATTAGGTTCGTTGTAGACTTAAGCGACAACCTTAGTAACACGGAAACGTTATCGAGATCATAGACAGCTATGATTTGCACACATGAAACCAAACATAGGTTAAAATGAAAGATTTCCTCCAAGGATTTATACACCTGTGCCTGTCTGCCAGTACATGGCCAAGGATATTTGCTATTGATGAACATTCCAAACGCGGCAAGCTTTACTCGTCTTACCAGCTGCTAATAACTGATATTGAAGCATTGATAGAAGCATTCACAAACATGCAGATAAGCAAGAACATTCAACGGATCTTACCGAGAATCAAGGCAACTCCTCAACAGGTTGCTGCCTCTCCTGCGCCCAGCACAGAACGTTCTTTTTATTCGTAGTAAGAAAACACTTATCGGCAATAAATATTGCTAGAAGATTGGTAGCGATTTATCAGCCGGGTAGCGATAATGCAACGATACCAGAATCATTTCACAAATCTTACTGTCAACTTGAAAAACGTTCGATGAAACTTGTCTGCCATAGCATCGCGAACATTTAAGCGTTGGAGGTAAAACTGAGTATAACTTCAGCTTCGCTGCTTATTTTACGCCCATCGCGAACATGGCCCGTATCGCTGATTGTAAGATAGTGCGAATTATTTGGTGACCTGGCACGTAGTATTATTCCAAACCCACTTTATGTCTTGTACCCACCTTGTTGGTTGCTTTCTTGTAACGGACAACGGCAAGTTCGAGCACCTCCCGAACGGGTATATCGCCGACTCCGCACGGTACGATTACTCGGACCGCACCAAAATTGACCGTCACTTTCATCGAACTCATCCTCACAGTGGTTCCGATCGACGGAATGGGAAAGATTGTCTCGTAGCGGCACTATCCTTGCACCTCGTCACTTCGTCAGTCTTTTGAAAGTCGTCATCGAACACAGCAAACGACGGCATTCCTGTTCAGACTTCGTTACAACATTTCATAGAACACACACAATCATCATCAGATAACACGCACGCCAACAAGATCGAAGCAATAAACAGAAAAGATTTCGCACACAGCACAGGACAATCCCACGGACTCCACAGACACCAACGACTCAATTATTCCAACTAGCTAGTCGTAACTGTGTGACCACCCAGGTCGGATGCAAGCACAAGAATATATTCACATCAACTGGCACCGCACTTCGTTTTTCAGTAAATTAACGAACAACATGACGATGGACGCCGAAAGGCTGCCAGACAGACGCATAATAAAACCAGACGAAGTAAAACATAACTTCGCTTATCGACCAACAACTTCAGTTGCTTTTTCAGTGCAACCGAAAATTAAGACGTCAGTATTCGGGTTTCGTTTCCGCATTTGATGCCAACTGATATTGGGGCCTATGGCAGCCAGCAGACTACCCAGACTGTCCGAACGAACTTCTGCTTTAACACTAGTGGCGTTCTCTAATCTGAAAACTTCTGTTCGGCAACCGTTCGCTTCTGTTCTCTTAGATCCATTTACAGCGAGGGTGTCTTCGACTACTTTCTTTCTTGAAATAGGCCGTCCGTCTAAGAGCTAATCACGTATTCCAGTAGAGGTATAAAGCACATTGAAGAAGCCGTCAAGGCCGTTACGATTTTACAAGTCCTTGTGGCTATTCCATAGCGTTAAGGCAGGGCTATTTTTATGGAATGATCAATTAGTGTATATCCGACGGAGTTAATGGACAGCGCAATTTAAACAACAAGTTGTGCTGATAGTTCTCTTCTCCTATGACGACCGTACTAACCTACGGTAGTGAAAATGTTATCATTGCAAGGCTTCTATTTTTCTACCAGTTGCAGCTCCCAGCGCAATTTGGCGACAATGCATCAATGAACCACTTCTAACGAGAACGATGAAAAGGGAAAAACAGGAGCGGTAGTCAGTCAGACAATGATAGAACCTTATCCACAACGTGCGTCAGATGCAACAACCTTGACGACTTGAGGCCGCGATCCATCCCACTTTCAGGGACAGAAAAACAACAACGACGACGACGACGACGACGACGACGACGACGACGACGACGACGACGACAGCGATGATAATAACAAAAACTCTCTTGCGAATAACTTCTGTTAGTACTTTGTTTGTTAATGTGATGCTACTTCTATTTCAAATATTAGAACTACTGCTGTTGTTATACCGCTGCAGAGGAACACTCAACGGTATCCGACCTGAGCACAAACTGCCGGGCTTCGACAGCACAACAGTTACAATAGTGCTAGTAGAGGTAATAGCAGCAAAAGTAGAAATAACTGCGGTATTCAAAACTGGAAAGATCAGCGAACAAATCACGAAGCAGCAGGTATCTGCCAACTTCTACTACTCTAAACGATGAACGAAGCTCAGCCACACACCTCAGCTCGTCACGCTACGTACAGCACGTTCGCGTACACGCGGAGAGCACCGAATGCGACTGCCGCCATCGCTGCTGCTGAGACAAGCACTTTCTTTTTCTCTTTAGCTCTATGTATACGATGTATTTCTATTCCCGGCAGTGGCATCCGTCGGGTGCACCGTAGCGGCTGTTCGCTCGATACTAGCGAACGCGACACCGCGGGACGGTCGACGTTGCGTTCTGTCTGTTGTGATCAGCCCGTTGTGGTAGCTACCGCCTGCTTTTGCTGTTGTTGCCGCCGCCACTACCGTATTGAAGAGAGGGAGAGAGAGGGAGGGAGAGTAAATTTTTAAAAGCAGCGAGCTGCCAGCGAAACGTGCAGGAGCACTAGCCCCACTAGCGCCCAGCGCACCATGGTCAACTAACATAGCGAGGAGCGGCGAAACGCGCCGAGTCGCCAGGTGGGCGATCATAGCGCCCTCTACGGACGCCTCGAAAACAATAAAGTCCAAACTTTATTTTAAGTTTCGTGATCGATGGGAACAGCCGAAGTTTTGTTAGGGATGCAAGTACCTAATAGTAACAATCTGGTTGTCTAGTACAAAAACGAAGTAAAAAGGAGTAAATACTAGCTAAACGTCTATGCTGTTTAGGAAGCTGCTAGTATTTTGGAAGGAAGGCGGGAAATTTGAATGGGTGTAGAAGGGAGCGCAGAATGGTTTTGTCCAAGGGAGTGCATAGGAATGTCTGTGACTTGTGCTATGACAATATAAGAATAAAGTTGTCGATCAACGAAGTACAAGGAGGGCGAATCTACTAACGGTAGCGATATTTGGTGGTTACATAAACAGAATATAAAGAAAATATTGGCTTAATTGAAGAATTTAAAAAATGTCTATCAATGACAAGCGTAGTGGGATGCGCCCGCCAATATGTATCTTTCTTTGTGATAGCTCAGTGGAAAACGTATTTGCCTCCAGAACTTAGGAGTACATGGTAGTCTAAATTCGAATCGAGGCATAGACCCACTTTGTTTCATTCTAAAAGTCCGATACCGGACTCGAAACCTTTAGTACATAGTATCAGTAAGAAGCCCATATAATCTATCGATTGTATGAAGAAGTACTTTAAGCGTAATTTAAGCGTGAAACTGCATCTGGAGTTTATATAATTTCCTACCGTAAACCAATTATGTTTGAATATAAATTCTTAGAACCTTCTACTTTGTATATTATTTGAAATAAATGTTGGTACCACTGGCTTGTGTTCGAATACGCCCAGTTATCAGTATATTGACAACAAAAGCATTCGAGCAATCGATTCTTCATTTATTACGAGTTTTCATTTGCCTCTCGCGACGTGTAGCCGAAACGTATCCTTCTCATGCACTGATATACATTTATTTGGCAACTATAATCAGAAAATTATTAGGAACATTTATGCATACTAGCCAATCCGTCAAATAGTTTAGGTCAAGTAAAAAAAAAGTTATATATTACATACTATTTTCACTATACATGTAAATTGATTTATTCCACTATTTGGCTATCCAAACGTGTGAATATATGACACTTAACATATTTAAATAACAAAAATTAGCATGTAAAGTATTTATTAAGTTCATCATGATTATTCATTGAGCATTATTGTGCGCGTGATACAAGCACTCATCTGCGGTCAAATATAGTTGAAAAGCACGTTTCTATCCCATCGTTTTTTATGCTGCAATACAATTAAGAATTATTCTGTATTCTACTGGTTGCAGGCTGTTTCTGAGTCAAAATGCCTAAAAAGCGCGCACACGAAATCTCGGATTCGGAAGAAGAGGTAGAACTGCAGGCGTCTTCAAGCACCGTAAGTCCTTCCAAAGTAGGTTCAACACCTCGAGATCCATCGCAACGCTTCCCAAAAAAGGCAGCTGTTTCAAATGATGAAGACGATGAGCAGGATGGCAATAAGTCGACAGCGATGGAGGTTGTACCATTTGATATCGACGCTGACGTAGGAGGTTCATTTATTTTCTTTGGTGAGGTGAGCATTAGCTCGTCATCGGACAGAATTACAAAATACCATCTGCTCTCTCCTATTACATTTTATGTATCCTGCGCTCAATGTAAGCAGTATAGTCGAGCAATAGTCAAATAAATTATTGATTAAAAATGTTAAAAACTTTAGATTGTCAATAAGAGAAAAAAAAGTGTTATTTTAATATTTCGCCTTTAAATGTAGATTCGACTGAAATCATTTCAAATGCATGGTAAATATATATTTTTCTGCAGGGATTACTTCAGCCAATACCAGACAAACATTATACTCTTAATAAAAATAAATAGAAAATCATACCGATAATCATAAACTGTTTTATTTTGTGTGCTTGCTATAAACTTAACTACCTAGTTCAGTTGAAGATGTTGGTAAAGAGTTGGCATCGCCAAAAATTAAAAAATTATATTGGGCATCATGTTGCGATACAATTTATCATCATTGCAAATTATTATTAGAATTATAACGAAAAGCAAATCTAATAGATCTGGTGACGCGTAGTTTCAGACGGTGGATCGAAACTGTGGTTGTCCTGGATTTTAGTTTTTTAGGCGTGTTTCGGGTCTACCCGAATCCTGGTTGCACGCAGCCGTCGTTACCAATTTCATGTAATTATCAAAGTAGTTTCATTGTCTACTGCTAGAATGAAATCCAGGGAAACCATAGTCTCATTGTGAAAATTCCATTTGGCGAGTTCTCTCACTTTCTAAAAGATTTCCTATTAGTTTGAAGACAGCCATATGTTTTATATATTTGATGCATCATATAGTACGATTAGTTTTATTACAAACTGTAATCCAGGATCACAATAATATTCTTGTTTTTTTTTTTAACTTCACTTTTGAATTATAGAAAGCTGAAACGCCAATCGGCAAACGAACTCCCCAGGCCTTTAAAGTCGTTGAAGCGTCGGTTCGCGCGGGGCGTAAGCAGCTCGGCCGAATGTTTGCATTTCTTATCGACCGTTCGCCAAGTACTAACGATAACCTCGAAACATTTGTTGGGTACATTGTTAAAAGAAAGCTGGCTGATGCCTTCATGCGAATGAAATTTGATAAGGTACGCTTTTTAACTGAGCTGAATTTCATAATTGAAGTTTTACTAGGCAAGCTGGAAATTATCATTCATACATGGGCCATCATTGTTGAGCCGAATAATTAACACCTACATGGAATAGCGATTGCTTATAAGAATTAACCCGCGAAATTTCATACCATCAGTCACTCGTTCAAGTAAATTATTCGTAGGTCTAACGCTAGTTCTTGCCTACGTGTATTATTAGAATTTTCAGCATGATTGCGTCGTGATGACATGTTGCGATTCGGAAACAAAAAATCTCAGCAATAGCAACCAAGAAAAGAAAATTAACCATCATTGCGTTGAACTTATAGATGGAGGCGTTATCAACCCGGCAAAGGTATAATATCGGTTCCGAGCTGATAGTTGTATGAGTTCGATACCCTCAAGGAGTAAAACAGTTACCTCAAAAGCTGTAAAAGCGCCAGAAAAGAGACGTGACTAGGAAGACTTAAGACAGCTATGACTCATTAAATAGTTTGACTTATGAGAGGGTTATGTTTGCCGTTTTGACGACTTTGGCGAGATGACCCTCGGCTCAATAGGAACTTGTCCAAACCGTCAATTCCATTAAGTTAGTCTTAACTTAGTGTTAGAAAACTAACTTCTGGTAGAACCTTTTTTGTGCATAATTGCCCATAATTATGCATAATCAAGTTGTGTGCTGTAATTCGACGGAACGGTTTGTGTCAAAAACCGAGTCTAATAAAATTTTCGATTTCTTATCTTTATATGATCAAATGTTTGACTAAACTTAATAAAGTTAGTAGAAGCGCAATCTGCGCTGGTCATATCACTTTCTCGATTACAATAGAGAACGTATACAATAGTGAAATACTCTTTTTAGCTTGGACCGAACCCTATGTGCTGTTTATATTGAGGCTTATCCGAGGCGTGACTTAGCTTTTTTCGATTGAATGCTGCTTTAGAAGCTTTGCGTTCACTATACTGATCTTATGTAAAAATCGTTTCGCTTGCTACCGCAGAGACTTCATACAGTGACCGGACCGACTTGCCTTTCGACGGAGTCTACAAATTTGCCATTCACTTTTTGTCGCCTTATTTTATGATTTAAGCATAATTTTAATTCCAAAGCCGATATAAAATACCAAAACCAATTCGGCAAACTCTGCCAGATACTCATGTAAATATATAGAAAATGACAAGGCCTAAGGTCATATTATATCGTTTTCTCAACTAAGTGATTACTAGATAAAAAGCGGCGAAAAAGATGGTAGCGGATGTGCAGTTTTTCAGTCAGACGATTTGACTTCGCAGAAAAATACTACAAGTTAAATTAAAATTAAAAATGCAACAAACGCAACAGTGTAAAGACGAAGCATGCCACGCTACAAACAAAATTACTATATTAAAGGTGCAAGAATTAAAGGTTGCCGAAATTGCCTTCCGATCAGTGTAATATATTCAATGAGAAGCCTTTCTTAGTGTTCCGGTGGTAGGTATCAAGCTTCAGTATCATATGAAATTTACTACAATTCATAGGCATATATTTTGTTCTGTATACAATACGATGGTTTTGATAAAGTTTACCTGAGTCTGTGGTTATTACTACCAGACTACCAAATATGGAAGTAAATATATATGTTGCAGGTGACTTCGCTAAAAGAAAAACTCAACCTACGTCCTGAGAATGAACAGTTTTCAAATCTTTTGAGCGGATTGATGACCGCAGCGGATATTATTAATCGCCACAGCGAGGAGGCTTCTGGCTACTCTGATATAGAACTTATGGTACGTTTATTCATTTGACACAGTATTTAAATTAGTCGAATAAATTGTCTTTGTATATTTTGTTTTGCGACAAACTTATTATACCAGCAGACACTCACTAAAAGCGTGATAAAAGACTTACTAAACCTAAGTGTCGTTAAACTCACATCGAGAAAAAACCTGTTTGTCCCGGATATTTTAAGCACTTCTTACCGCCTGTACTTCGAAGATTTTTTCAGATCTTGGGTTTGATGTGGAATGCACTACATTCATCAAAATGAAGAACGTTCTCAAACAGGTTTTATCGGATGCCATACTGACAGTCGTATCTGACCGGGACATACTTAGCCAAGATACGTATAATAAAAGCATTATGTTTTTCGGAGAGATATTTTCGGGTGTCACCTCCATGTCTTACCAGGACGCTATGAGAAGGGTGAGACATATCAGTTTTTCAGATACGCAAGCCTAACAAGAAATTTAAACGACAGCAATGTTATGTTGACGGACAATAAAGGCAATTTGTGTCGTCTCCTCTCATTTTTCTTAGATAAAATATATGGTTTCGTGAATAAATCTTGTGTTTATTCATTTTACTGTTATCATTACATGTTTACAGTTAGTTATCATTAGTCAAGTTAGTTTGAATTCTATCTTGTTACGAACATTTGTAACATTACCTGAGCTGCTTTTATTTTTGTCCACATCGTGCGACAGAGCTGTTAGGACATGCTGCCTGCTACCTTAGCCACTTTCTGCCTAACATTTCTAACTACACACCTAATGTTCTTGTATCTGATCAGAGTGAAGAATGGTCTATGAAGGAGCTGATGCCAACAAAATTCAGCGCCAATATACGACTTTTCGAGGAGGAACTGCCAGTCGAAGCGTACCTGATCTGCGCTGAAAAGAATGAATCAATACTTGAAAATCGAATGGAAAGAGGTATTTACGTATCTAATTATAAATGCTAAGAGAGCTACATATGTTGTCAGAGCTTGGTTAGTCATGAACCCGTTAAGTAGGCGTTAACTCTCTTATGATTTGTACAAAGAAAGAGGGTTATTTATTCTCTTGATGGTTGTAGTTGGGAGCGATCAAGATGCAGCGGAGGGCGAAGGATTTACAGCTGCAGTAAGCACAATAAAACCGCGTAAAAGTCTAGTGAAGCTTACAGACAAAGGTTTTTATGAGAAAGATCCTGATGGCAACGTCGTCACAGTCCATCCCGAGAGGACCGTTATGGCTTACAGGTGAGCGAACAAACATTTTTCCAAGAGAGCACTAATCATCCGCGAAGGCAATAAATGGACATAAAAAGGCTTTCTCTCCAGGTTCATATAATCGCTGCATATGCTTTTAATTCACACATATAGAAATGGCAATACAATTGGTTAGAGGGAAAATTTCATTTCGACATTGCAGATAGGCGATTTTTCTGTGATGACAAAGTATTATGTCTTTGCATATCTTAGTCTTCTTACTAAAATAAATACCCATAGTCTTGGCTACTCTTTAACTTACTGACTACAGAATATCATATCAGAATGTAGTCAGCCAATATTATTGCAGTATTCTAGGAAGGAAAAACAAAGGACGTAACCAGATATAAATCATCATAGAGCAACCTATTGCTTAATCTCCAAGAACCAAATTGTTTTTCAACAAACTTATTTACAGTAGTACTATAGATAGTGTATAAAGGAATAGAGTTATTGGCTCAAGCGTTGTAAACGCAACATGAAGTGATGTGCGTACGATTATAGGAGTCACAATTGGCTTCAGCGACATCCTTTGGTGAGCACGCTAAATGACTCTATTTCGTTTTTTGCGCATCAACCCTACACAGGCAAATACAGACTATTTTTTCATAAACTTTCCTTCAACATGAGGTTCTTTACCACTCTAAGTAAAAACGTTGGCCCCTATATATATATGTATATATATATATATATATATATATATATATATATATATATAGAGTTTCAGTTGGGTTAGTAGGATTATTAGCTGGATGGATTGAGGATGTGGCAGTTGGTTTGGCTGTTGGGAGTTTAGTGTTCAGGCATATAACTGCATCGTACAGACTATCGCGAATTTTATGCATTTTATTCAAATCTAATCTTTGAATGAAACCGTCAAGCTAATAAGAGATAATAATGTGTTTTCTTAACTTTAAATATCATATAGTAGCATCATGCTCAAAGTAAATTATGATATTGATATGAGGACATATAATATGGCGTACCGATGGATTGTTCCTCTTTAAGTCTGTATTTCGTTATTTACCATATTGCCTACGATATTCGTCTACGGTATTAAGTTATAAGCATAGAGAGATTGCAAACCGGAATATATCTTGTTAGTTAGATTTCTTCTTTTCTAATTTTTCGCTACATATAGGTGTCTCCATATCGTAACGTATGGTAGATTTTTGAAGAAGCTTTAGAAAATTTACAAATCTATGAAACTACGAAGTATAATTATATATACAGAGTTTTTCCCCATATTAGAGAGAGTAAGGTACCCCATATTAGAGAATCGTCCGACACGGCTGTCGATCTTGTTAACCACTTCAACGCAATATCCTATTGTTTATGGTTAGCAAAAACTGTACCTATTCTGTAACTATCATAAAGGTTGATTACCTAACTTATGTTGTCGAGAGCAATAACTCAAGTAGCACTTTATTTCTTATACAATAGTAACAATGGAGAACAGATTGGTGAAACGATATCAACAAATAGCTTCCCTTATACACTGTGGGATTGCTTGCAAACACTTGAGTAAAAGAATGATCGCTCCGATATGAACCTTTAAATCAGGTGCATGTGTGTATGTTGTGCACATCACAACGAATATGGCGATGGCAGTCAACGGTTCATAAGGAAGAGGTTACTAGCACGCGATACGTTGGGCCATCGTCATATATAAAAAAATGTAACGCAATGAATGCTTGCCGTCCAAAATATGAAATGCACATTGTGTGAATAAACATTTAGAATCGAAAAAGCGGCATGTTTATTGAGTCTACCGTCTTTTGACTTCTTTGGCACAACAAAGGTAATGTGCCTTTCTGTACCTATTTTCGGATCGTAACGTGCTCTCATAGTCTATGTTGACCCTATGTCTATAACACTGATTCTAAATGTGTATTTCCAGATAGTGCGTTATAAAAGTTTGTTGCAACCCCTCTAAAGGTGCAGGTATTGGAGAAAAAAATAACTCTTTGATCTACCATGGTATATATGTATATAACCTAAACGAAATCCGTGTCATAATGTTTAATATCAAAATTTTTTGCCTCCGGAGACCTCAGACCTGAGATGAAGTGCGACTAGATAAACTGGTGAACAATGTTCATCCTGGACTAGAGGCTCTAACTGCAGAGATTATCCTACAAGTTAGTAAAGGGAACAATGAAGTTCAAAGGTTAACGACTGAATTGGCAGTAGAGTCCGGTAAGTTCCGAGAAGATATGCTTAGTAGTATGAAAAGGAAAATATGTGCTGTAGCGATTGAAAATCTCGTTGATGTCAAAGTAGAAGAAGAAAGGCTTAGAGCGTTTGCTTCTAGTCAAGAGAAAATCATAGCTGAGGTTTCAACTAGGTAATCAATATAGTCGCGAGCCATTTCCTCAAATGAAGTAAACGCTGAGCGCGATGCTGAACAATATTTTAAATGCAGTTTTTGCCTAATGATATTTAAGAAACACTTGAGAACATCCACTGTGGTATTCGACCGTACAAGTGTCATTGCCGCGATAATGCGTTCTCTAATTTTTTTGATTGACTAACGAATTTGACGTAAACGTCTTCACGAGGGCATTCGACCGTAAGCTTGTCAGGAGTGTGGCAGAACATTCGTTCAGCGTTCAGATTATATCAAACATGTGAGAACCCATACTGGCGAACGGATTCACAAGTGTCGTTATTGTGATGCATCGTTTATCGGAAGTGGTAATTTAATCGTGCACGAACAGGGACACACCGGTGAACGCCCGCATAAATGTGACGAGTGCAGTGCAACGTTTACGATAGATGGTGACCGCAGACGACCCCACGGGAGAATATTGCCCGGACCTGCGTATCCACGCGTTCATGAAATGTTTCATCTAAAAATCAAAAATCGTTATTTCCGTTTTTGCAAGAGAGCGCTCCGTCGCATCGGCGATTTCAATCGACATGAGAGGAAACACCCGAAATTCTCTGGGACTCTCAAACGACGCGATGAGACCAAACTTCTAAAGAAAGATAACGTCAAGAATAAATCAGATGTCCGAACGACTCCAATTTCGACCAATTCAACCACGCATGACAGTACGGAAAGAGGGTAATCCGTAAAATGGAGCAGTGCCTCCGTAAGGGTGGATAGGTGTAATCGATTAACTGCAGTAACTTGATAGATCCCTATTTGAATTGTGCAACTCTTTTACATTGTATATAATTCCAGTGTATCGTAATTGACGCAAATGACACTTTTTAAAGTGAAATCGAAAATATGTATTTTATGATTGTTTTGTGAGAGAGCGAATTTTCTACTGTCATTAACGCACATACGACTTATGGTATGCCAATAGCTTTTCTGTATTGATCGCAGTATAATCAGATTTTCCAGAACAAATTCCGAAGAGCCCAAACAAAAGGCCATCTAGGATCGGTTGCACGCGGCCTAACATCAGATGCTTACAATCGAAAACAGCACTACACGATGGTTTTAGCAATTCTTAAATATACAGTTTATTTCAACCGTTAGTTAATCTCTTGCAGGGTATAGTTTCCATTTGTATATGCCCCAAAGGATACCAAAGTGCAGCATAATTTGGATGGATAAAGAAAGCTAATTTGTATTCTCGTAATGAAAGGGGTAATTAGCTGCGCCTTTACATTTCCATTGTCTACTATTCTTTGTATTTTTAATATAATTTGTTTTCAAAATATCAAAAACAGGATCGAAATCAGAAAAAGTGATAATTTCAGATATTGTGTTATTGCTTGCATTGTATAAAATAAAGGGATCGATGAAAGTACTTCTCCTAAGCAGGGTATGAACTTCTGCATATTATAAACAACAAGTGGAACGTACAATTGATTGCTGTTACCATGCGTTTTTGGCATAATTCTCTAATGCCTAAAGCTTTCGTGTTGAATACAAGTAAACTTTGGTAATGCTTTAAATGCATGCCAATACAAAAATTAATAGCAGTTTGTTTTAACAGATTTTACCGAATTTCAAAAGATGGGGTAATATGGAACGGCTAGGTATTTTTAAACATTGAACAATAAAGAAGCAAAGTAATCAACCTCTTATTTTGAAAGGCTAACAGAGGGTAAGTTACGTTCTAATGTAACGTCGTTACATTCGAGTTATATTACGTGATCACCCAGGAAGACGGTATGGGCAAAAGTGAGGTGAAAACAGGCTACTAGATTAGCTGACGTGATAACGCGCCAAGGATATTAATTTTACAGGCAAATTAAAGGAACAAAGTGAGCTTCAAGTACAGCTCAGCTTTACAAAAATGTATGTATATAGTATATATGTTAAGTTGAGCTGAGGTATCATAGCTTCGCACTTGTTGTATTGTCCTGCCGTTGTTGCCGTCAACGTGTCACATGAACCTGTTTTCGAAAGGCATTTTGACGATTCTGTAGGCGCAGTACATTGTTGGCACAAAACAATATTGTTGCCACGTGCACTACAGTACGGATAATATGAACATAGACGAAAATTCAGGATTAACATTCATTTATACTGCAATCAACCATAACCACGATTGTTATACAGGTTTTAGTATAATTAAGTTGACTTCAGAAAACCTGTATGTTGTTCTTCCTATGTTCTCGCACGGAATGCAACTCATCGATGTGCCAGTACTTAGTCCATTTAACTTTTTTCGGCTTTGGACAGCATAGCAGAACTTTACGTCGACATATGGTAGACAAGTCATGATTTTTGATTTGCCAAACTCGGCAGTAAATGATGATAATGCATCGACTTCTTTGGCAAAAATCACCGCCATTTCTTCAAAGAAATACGTTCTTCCTTTAGTTTTGTTGAATGACAGACCTGATCGAAATCATTTGAGCTATTTCGGCCAGCAACATAAGTGTACTGAACTGATATTGTCTCAAAAAGTAATTAATTGTACTTTCCGCGCCTCGTAAAAAAAGTTTTTATTTAACAGGTGTCACTGTTTTTCTTCTGTGGTACCGGTTGTTTTCAACAGAAGCATTAAGCAAATTTTAACTTATACGGCCCCCAACCTTTCCTACGTCATGAGCCCAGCACTTGGAAATTCTCGGTAATAAATATATGGGAGGATGGTACAACTTTAGCAGCTGCTTCCTACAGCTATTAGTTTTACGCTTATTTTTCTTCGATAGAAATTCGAACGGTCGCAGCGTAACCCGTACTTTTATCTCAAATACGTTTTGCTAGTTAAATGCAAAACCTTCACTTATAATTTAGTTCTAATAAGGAGAGGTTTACAATTTTTACCTTGCAGGTTTGGAACAACGGCGGTTCCGTCCAGCAAGCCTCTCAAGGAGTATATTAAAACTTCTGAATCATTTAAAGGTTACGTCGTAAAAGGATGGTATCCATCTCACCAATTTCTGGTATGCTTCTTGGATCGCTCTGAAGCGACCTAAGCGCTAAAAACATAATTCGCAACTAGAAAATTCTCATTTGGTCCATTAACAATTCAAAGGCAATTTCTAATGTTAAGAGAATGCATATTCTATGAGATTATACGTCTTTAACGCATGCACGCTTTAATTTTGTGCATGTTTCAGATGAATTATAATAATAATATGCATGAGGCTTTTATGTTCCTGCTTATTAAGAACTCAGTTACTTCACAAAAGATAAAAGTAGTTGTGGATAAACAAAATACATAGTTATCTACATGGAGAAAGTATGTATTTTGGGGAGGGGAGGGTTATATTTATCATGTCACGTACAGTTGATGGGTACGATTGTTTCTGTCCACAGCTGCATCTGAGTGGCGGTCGAGGTTACCACGTATTTTCATCGGCGAGTGATGGCAGAGTAGCTTTGTTCGATACGCTTCTTCATTTATGTGCTTACCGGGGACACTCATTATTAGTGGATTACGCTTACGCTACGAGATTTGCATCAAAACCCGGCGTCCTTGTTCCTCATTTACAAAAACACTGCTTTGTATTTTTCGATCTCATCTATCAGGACAACATGAATTACCTCCCAAGGTATGTATCATATATGTTGACATCGACAGCAAGGTCTGAGTAACCATCCGAACAAATCCACTTTATATGAGTAAAGAATGTATTTAAAGGAGTCTAAAATGATTTATTTTTTCATGGACATTATATATAGGTATGATCCTATAGCGACCACAAAGCCAAAAACCGAGCACTTGAAGGAGATTGCTAAGGTGATAGGCGATTCGGGCATTGCATCGCTTGAACTCAAATATGATCCATTCGTACAGCAAATATTTGAGGACGTTTGGAAAGGGCGAATAGATGAAATGTCAAGGACATTTGTTGAGAAGTTTGCGACGATACAAAGAGATAAGGATCAAACATCAAGCATCGTGGCTGACGCAGCTGACTTAGCCGAGCGAGCCGATGGAATAGTTAAACGAATGGTAGTTGAGGATAAAGCGAAATCTCCTGAGGAGGACAAAATTACGTTCCGGGTTGAAAAACTTGATAAAGATGCAGATGAATTTCGTCCAGTGAAATTTTCTCAACTTTTCGCTTGAATGATAACTAAGGTTGTAATTCAACTTTATCTGCCAATAAAAGCAAAAATGGTAGCGACTCCTATATTGACATGGGTCGATCGCTACTAAACTCGCAACGACTGGGCTTCATGGAGCTCACAAAATATTGTTTTGTTCTTGTGAAGTAACCTGAGAGGAGAGAGCTTAGGCACCCCATAGAGCAGTCAACGCGATCTGGCAGAACTTGTCACTTTTTATGAGGTGAAAAAGCTGTAAGTAGTACGAATTCAATGTGATGAACTACGCTGAGCTTTTTACTGGTTAGACTTAATTTAGTGGGGCCCATTGATAGAAGACTTGGACATTCACAATGTATTGTCTTGCTCGTGATGTAGTGAAAAGCCTTTGGTATTTAGCATGCTCCATTAGTTAGTAGCGATTCGATGTAGCGTATTTTTATTTTAAACGCCGAAGCTGTTGAATTTTTTATGTAGTTCGTAAATTTGTAGCTATGATTGCCATCAGTATTAGATGTATGGCTGGTGAGCACTGACAGAGAAGTCTACCTTGTGGGTCGCAGTCTCAATATAATATTATCTCAATTTTCATAAATGCTCTTGAGGAATTCCCAAGTTCCCAATAGAGAAACAGAAATGCTTTACCTGCAACTTCGCTAAATATTAAAAATATTTATAAATATTAATGTTCATAATACAAATTACTCTCTTTGTTTTCCACTGCATGCTGTTTGTATTAGTAGTGGTAGTAGTAACAATAATGATAGTTATGATAAAAATAATAATAAACATTTGTAAGTTAGTCACATTTATTCCGAAGGAATAGTGGAGATCATCTCCAAGCGTTCAGTTTCTGCGAGAGATATCTATCTGGATATTACAAAAGAGCCCTCAAAATGATGTACCACGTTTGCCTTCGGTAGAATTAAACATGACTTATCATTTTCAAATTTTACTGCAACCCCAAATGCGTCAACTGTGCTAAGTACGTATTTGCAAAACAAATTTTTTGCTATAAACATTTTTGTGCTACTTTCAACGGCCCTTAAAAAGATCAATAAATTTTAATGTTCAAAATTACAAGATCGCTTTGCAATAATTTATAAACTTATGTTAATAAAGGAATTGTATATTAAAACATAAATAACTCTTATATATTTATCAGGGAGTCTATATAGAAAGTAGTGTAGCTCTTTGTTTAAGCATTTACTTGAGAGAAGGGGTTACACTAAGTATCTACCCTACATTATGCTCCCTAGTAGCTCATTGGGATATATTTGACTACTTATACCACGACGAACAGTGGAAATATAAATCTTCTTGCCATTAATCCCGTCACACGAAGCTTCAGTTTGAGATTTATCACGGGAAATAGAACTGAATCCTGCTCTTCTGTGTAACTATTTTATTATTATTGAATATGCTACTAAAATTTACAGTTTTCTTTAAAACCGATTTGTAGCGTTTCAGTGTGGACCATTTCCATCCATCTCCCAAGTGCCACACTGCAGTATCTTACAGTACTTCTAGAAGCCTTCGACATCTATCTTTGCATCAAAGCCGGAGCGAGAACCGAGGTCGAATAAGCCGTTCTAACTTTGTTTTGAATCCAAGTTATTGGTTTTTTCCAAGTCGAGAGTCGACGATCAACCCAAGGGTTTTTCCCTTGTGGATCTTTAGGATCTAATAATTGTCTGCCTATAACTTGAATGTGGAAGCCGTTATGATGCTGTTACTGTGGCACCCTTCCTCTCAAACTGATCAAAACGAACGTGTCTGATTGTCAATACGTCGCTGCATCGGTCAAAGTATACTCGTTTCTGCGTAATGTGCTCCATATTGTCAGATGTCACGTCTTATTATAGGCACGTGTCACGAAAGCTAATATTTTTACGAACGAAAATATGCACAGAACAAATCGATCGTGCGCGTCTGCCTGTCATAAGCAACGGCGCTGAAGTTCTTCCCTTTGATCACTTCTATCGTATAATGGATATCATTGGCAGAGATTATCGACTAATAATACGCTGTATTTAAAGCTTCAAATTACGTTTTGTTAGAGTCATAAACAAGATCTGCTGTATTTCCGAGATTACCTCATTTTACAAATGTTCTTTCCTCCTTCTGTACTGTTGGCTAAAGTACTACGCATAACTAGGTAGGTAACCTCACGCACCTAGTCTTCCTTATATAGAACAGTAAAGAACCTCTTTTTAGTTTTTTTTAGCCCACTGCTTAGTTTTTAACTCTAGGATAGCTTTTACCTCCAGGAACGACGATGATTATTGCCGACTATGGCCAGCCACAATCCATATTTATATATATATATATATATATGAGGTTGGTATCCATGTTATCAGGTCGTAAGATCGATTCGGTAGCTAATAAACTACGTAACCTATACCTTTGGTTATATGCAGCTATGATTGGGACTTAAGAGGATTTGCCTCTCAAGGCGACCTCTATTTTTTCATTGTTAGATTCATTGGAAACAGTATTCTGTGTGATCAGCTCATCGAGCTGAAGAACTGTATATTTGACATTACTTTTTCATTACAACTGCCTTGGGAAGTACGGCTGAAGTGACGATTGAGGACTAAAAAAGAGTCCATTGCGTCTGATTGCGCTCATCGAACCAACCGATTAACTTTGGAATTCGTTTTTGGTTTCAGATAAAATTGTACTCTTTTCGTGCAGCTGCACAAGTGGATGGTAATAAAGGTAGACCCTATATAATGAAGCTTTAACCCATCCAATACAAGGGTTCTTTTCATAGCGAGAAACCATCTGAGCTACCATTCAGAGTCCGCTAGAGGAGACCCTAAGGGCATGTAAACGATCACCAACCGCTGTTCTATGTGCGTTTCATTGCTTATGCGATTTGCAGCATATGTGAAAGTAATCTTTTGCAACATCATTATGACAAATTAGTGAAAGCCCCGATAAGCTTACGCATCGTTACCTTAGATGACGTAGAATAAAAAATGAATACCTTTAAATCTTTTTCTTTATTTCATCGGGAAACTGATAGGTTTTTCCACGTAAGCTTCATACCACAAATAGAATATTCAGTTTTCTCAAAATTTATATAATGCAGCATAGGACTTTAAATCCTGCATTAAATACTATACATATATGATATAATTGCCATATGATGATGTTGTATATACTCCATATATAGCTATAATGTATACCATATTGATATATAGCTTTTTATTATTATATGTCTAAATACGTCTGGACAGAACCCGAGACCATCTAGGACCGAATCCAAGAGTTTTGGGCAAAGACCGCTCATCATTACAAACGATAGAGAAGAACAAAACTTTTGACCCATACTCGGTTCTATGTGATATTTTTTAACAATTGTACACAAAATCTGAGCTACATCAATCCAGTTATGTAAGTAAGCGTCGTGGGTCTTAAAAAATTCACTATCTTTTTGCGTACGTAAATTGTGTTAATATTAAGTTTAGTATGTTAAACAGTCTTACATCGTTTTGGCTCTGCGGCATGTCTTTTTGTGCAAAAGCAAGTTGTAACGTTCTTTCCTACATGAGGAGTTTATAGGAGGCTAAAGTTTACCACTCTGCCCTACTGCTTTTATCGTGTTCAACGATATTCTTAACTTTGAATTTGAGACTATATTTGCTTTATTGAAATTTCCGCTTTTAATTTTTCACTCGCACCTTCCTGCCCCCTGTAACTAGGTTAGAACAATTTGTACTCGAATCCTCATTCGAGGGATGAGTATTCACGGATTTTATATCACCTAATATTTTATGCTAGATCATTACTCGTTGTAGCTTTCCAGCGATCGCAATTTTTAGAAGCAACTGCTTGTTGAAATAGGTATCCCTTTTCCTTCGGTAGTACATCACCGTCTTGCCCATCCATATGCATAGCATCCATATAAAAACGAAAACGGAAATCAATAAGTTAAAAAAAAAGTTTATGATAAATACGTTCAGCTTCTGTAAAACCAATTCCTGCCATTTTTAAGGAAATGCCTTTTATCTCTACTTTTTAAGACAACAAATAATAATATAAGAAAATCACGTTTGGTGTAGCCTTACGCACTAAGTGCCCAAGATTACCTTACCTAACCTTGACTATTTCCACCATTGCACGCGCATATGTTAGGTGCAAGGTCATCGAAACGATCTTAAGTTAATACCCTAAAGTCATACGTTTGATTTAATTGCCGGCAGAGCCGAATTCTGCCGGGACAAGTTGAGCAAGAAGTGTTGGAGCCAGAATGAATTATAACAGTATACGTTAAAAATACGTTCAGCCATTTTGTTGGTTTATTGGTTGATGCGTTAGTTTTAAAGTAGATCGTGATTCACATTCCTATAACAAATAAAATAGCATGCTTCCGTTACAGGCATCTGTGGTTTCTCTTGCATTGCTTTTCGAAAACTTCACAGCAATGGAAATCCATATACCTGGTAAGTACTCGTATGGGGTAGCCACACGATGCCGGCTCTCTTTCCCTTTACGCGTTCGATCCGTAGTCTGGCGCATGTTCAAATTGCAGGGTTCTGTCGTCCACGGGAACACGCTTCATTCGCTTAAAGTAAGTGACGCGGTTCGGAGCCGATGTTCTTTCGATGCTAGCCTGACAGCGGTGTCATTTCTAACGTTAGTGTAGCTAATCGTCGATAGATTCGCCGAAGTGCAAAGGTGAGCGTTCGTCGAAGACCGCTTCGAAGTACGCAAGGACAATCAGTGATACGAGAAACACACAGCTTATAAAGTGAACTCTTTCGGAAACGTATTGAGGCTTATAGTGTTGCTTCATTTAAGAAGAAACATGTTTCGGTAAGTAATGATTTTTTGAATTTGTTGGTCGAGATGAAAGGTGATTTCGCTCTACGTAAACTTTTATTAGCTTATTTATTAACAGATGCCACACTTTTCCCATTTGCTTGCCAGTAGAATGACTACCGAGAGGTGATCAACGAATCACTGACGAGAGAATTTTGACCGTAAGCATCATATCCTAACTAATACGGTGCAGAATATTTGATTACCATAATCACTGATGCCATGCCCATGTAGCTATTCTTGCACAAAAAGAACATACACGTGTTTCTTTTGAATTGGCGCATTTCACATATAATTGTTCGCTACACCAAATAAAAACAAGCCACTTCCAATGTAAAAAAGCGTCGAACGATGACATGTGCTTATCTTGAACAGCAGGGAGGCTACAATAGCATATTTCAAACACCCTTTAATAAACATCTCGTATAATATGAAGCAAGATACATATTCATAACAAACGGCTATTGCCATACGTGCAAAGAGCCTTCTTGCCTTGAATCGACGCCGTCTTTAGCGCAAATGAGGGGAGACTCAACGTCGCTTTGTTGCATCGCGCGCGTTTTCAACTTCGTTTTATTACCTTCTTACAGCCTCTGCTTGGATAAACGTTTTATAGATATCATCACCTCTTGAGCAGAATACATTCACAACTATCGGGTGCAACTATATAGACTTTGATTGAATGCTAACTGCAGTTATCGTAACACGTTCAGTTTCAGAACTTAGGATTATTGCACTAACTTGGTTTCACGTGCTAGCCTGTAGCGTTACTAACCTTATGCAGTACTTAATCCATTGCCCACAGGCCTGACGGAATGGCTGAGGGTTAGCCGCTATCGGAATGAAAACATGGAATATGTGTCGGTGTGGATTTTAGTTAATTCTGTTTTCTTTATAGTCGTTTATGATATGTAATAAGGCTACCCAGTGGCCCTTCACTCCGTGGCCTGAATCCTGCCCAACGTTGATCGCGGTCTCGATTTGTGATGCGACCTGTGAGTGCGAACCGCCTCTAGCTGATAACAGTGCCATACCATATCCATGCGTGGGCCAGTTCAGTCAGATATCAGCGCCGTTCCTATCGCTAGAAAATTCATATTTCCTCTCCCTAAAAGAATAGCGTAATTTGCAATCTTTTACCGAGATAGTTACACAGTGACTCGTCTGTTAAGTGAGTTCAATTTTCTACTTAAAAGATCTTCGTTGGATTCTATTTTCGTTTCAATATTTTCCTTTCGTTGCCCATTTCCAACGTCCGAAGTGCCGTTGAGAGCCAGGTAGGGCGTCTTTTTTTTCGTAATAAATTCACGCGAATTCTTTCTATTACTGTGTAAATCACCTTTGTCGGCCGGAAACGATATTTGTTCCTTGCGAAAGGGGGCGTCTTCCGCCGTCATCGTTACAACCACCAAACACTAACAACTGCAATCAACAGGACCAACGCATGTGACTGCCATAAAGAAGCATGCTGAAGTGTAAAGAGAGGACCCGCTTCATCAACCGACTGGCGCTGAAGACCAGCATTAACACCTCTCGGGCGAAGGAGCTGCGCTTTGCCTACAGCAATCGAGACAGCAATAGCTTCAACGACACGGCAGAGTCGCGAGTTTTAGCTATAATTTCAGCAACGAAGCCACATCGCTTGTATAAATGCCTGCCATGTGGTTCTATACCAATGTTATATGCGGCGATAGGCAAAATGATGTATAAATAAGCATTCGCCATCTGTACGTAAACTTACGCGTACGAACGTTTGAAAAACGAAGTATCCAAACGGTCATTACCCAAGTCAGCGTTTTCGCTGCTTTCGTCGGAGTTGCGCAGTGAAAGTCAATACAACTAGTACCGTACCATAGTTACCACAATAATTCAGATTGGACGATTGTTGGACGTCTACCTGTATGTACGATAACTCATCTCGTGCCAAATTTCCCCGGCGGACATGTTCCTGCTCAGGTACACATTGATAGATGGAATGACATTTTTAACTACATTAAAAAGGAGATATCCGACAACAATCACTTGTAGGGAATTATCTTCCTGCATAAGCGAGACCATCCAAAATAGAATGCTGCACGCTACCACAACCCCATTCCACCTTTTTTTTTACACCGGAAAAAGGTCAAAGCTATAATTTGGCTTAAACAGGATTTTTAGACTCTCAAAAATGTCTATGTAGGTGAACGTGTGTGTGTGTGTGTGTGTGTGCGCGGACATTTATAGATGATAACGATCATTAGATACTGGTTCTTGTATTTGATTAATGTAGCCCCATTTTGACTGCCACCTAATATATGTGCATATATTTACGTGATTTGTAATTAATAAGTAATCAAAAGCAACTTATGTTCGTAAAGGGAGCTAAATATAGAATATTTTATCAATGAAGATAAAATACAATTTTCGTCATTTTCACCATTAGTTATACTACTCGTTTTGTTGTTATCATCAATCAGTGTGCCTTCCGCATTTCGCGGTGCAGCTTCTCTATATTCGTAACAAAACATTGATGTGAACATGCATAGCTAGCGTAAATTTTGCCAGTATTTAAAGCTAGACGGAACTGCAATCGCGGACTGGCGCTCACTTCCTTCAGCAGGATGCCAGCTCCCGGTACAGTCCTGACTTATCATTAATCACTGTTCTATATCCGTATGTGTCGCCAGGCAAATTTGAAGAACTTATCGCCATTTATTAGCTTCATCTGTGCATATAATTAATTGACTGTAACAATTTGTTCAAAAATGAAAACTAAGATTCGTTTTTCTCACAAGTTGTCAGCCGTCAGCGCCTCTGGTATGGTTCTGTTCACAATATGTAGTAAAGGCCGGAAAATACTTGTCTCATCTGTGTGGAAAAATGGTCTTTGTACTTCTTAAATTGTGGTTCAAACGAGTACTTCGTTTCGGTTTTCTGAAATGTCTTTTTGAGACGCTGGTATAACTCTCAGCGATGTCAGCGTAATCCCCGTCACCCACACTATGGGTAAATAAGCAGTAGCAGGGAACGCATTGTATCAACGTTTCATACAGCCAACAATATCTGTAGATCTGGGACGACATTTCACGGCCGTAACTGAAACTGTGGAGTCAGACGATTTATTGGCGATTTTAATACGAATACGTGTACGAGATAAACGAATGAAATATCGAACGCAGCAGATTGTCGGTCGGTGTACAGCTACCAGGAGTCAGCGGCTTTTGAAATCTGTTGGCGCGGATTACACTTAACTTGGGTCATGACATTGGGTAAATACACTTGTCTGTCTCACAAAAATTTTTAGCCAATCTACAGTTCGTTCGCGTGCTTTACTACCTCATTACCAAGCTCGCACATTTGATGCTATGTTGGTTCTATTTTGGAAAAGTGTGCTCGTGCGATTCATTACTCCAAACGGAAGCCAACATAGATTCATAAAAAGAGCTATACTAGTCAACGTAAGCACGACATTGTGGTACGCTAATCACAGTAGTTTGACGAGCAGCAGGCGTAAACAAATGCTCTAAGGTCTTTCTCTCTCTCTCTCTGTGTATTTGAGTAACCTTTCTTTATTCTTAGCGATAGTATTACGCACTTCTGTTCGGCTCCGCTCTCACCTAGAATGACATGGCGGGTCAAAGTAAACTAGTCTACTTTCAAGTCATCTCTAAATATACGGCAGCCAGAAGGCTAGATGGGCCGTGACGGTTTACGTAGGGGCAACGCCCCGCGATGTTTCGGGCGACGGGTACTACCAATATACAGCAAAAGACATCGACACCAGATTGTTTTGTTTCATTCGTTTTGGACATCTGGTTTTGGGAACAGCATACGCTTATATCTCATTCCGCCTGAAGCTATCGCGCATTGTTCGCGCGATACAGGACACATTCATCAAAGAGAGCTTCAGGCCTCTCCGGTTTGTAATCACAAACAAGCTGGATTAGCTCAGCCTAAGAACTCACTCTCGCTGCGGCAATCGAGTTCGAGATAGGAAGGTTTCACCTAGGAGCACACGTTCGAATTCTCAGGACCAGCTTGTTTTGGGAAGCCCGTTTATATGAACAAACTCACTGAAGGTAACACTAGCATTCGTAACCCCGAAAAAAGAACAGCTTCGGTAGTCTAAATGGAAAAAGCTCGAATAGCTTTGAATTGCTTCGCCGATACCCATTTCCAAATCCGGTGCGTCTCTAGTTCGTAGAATCGCTTCCCAGTCGGACCTTGGCAAGCCCTCCAGCTCTCGGCTTTTAGTTATTGCTACTGTCAGCCCAACAGCCTCACCTCTATCCCTATAAGCGTTAACAACAAGCTGCAATGAACGCTCTAAAGCCATTCGCTCCACGTTCGTACAGCCATTTATGGAATTGCCCTATCTTAGAAATCCTATGGCTAAAGTAATTATTTATTATGTTTTTAAATGGGAATTTGAAACTAGCTAGAGTGAACAGCTTTCCATGTTGAACTGGTGCTTTCAGCACATCCAAACAGGCTTATTTTAATAAGTGCTTTACCTATATATTTACCGTATTATACTGACTGGATAGGTTGAAGGCTATTTACCTTAGTTGATATTAAGATAAATGTATATATATATAATAAAGTAAGTTGAAGCAACACAAGTAAACTGGTGATAACGAATAAAACTTCTTGTCTGACTTAATGTTGGCGTTATTACAGTGTTTGTCACCTGTTGTTGCCATGCGTTTTGGTCTTTGTTCTGTGGACAGAGGAAAGTTCTGCCCAACCCATATGGGATCGTGTCACACAATTGGTCTTCGAACCAAATCGACTCAATTATTGGTAAGATTTTCACATGTATTTGCGCCTTGTAATTCACGAAGGTACAAACAGAAGTTCTTATGCATTTAAACAATATATTGATTCATTCTGACGCACGAGCGACGATAGTTACGCATGAAGAAGTTATGCGGTGTTCATATATCTTTTTTCTACGAGTAAAGTAGATATAGGAACACATTCAATTAATTCAATTAACACATTATTTCCTTAGCATTTTCTCGGAAATAAATGATTATTTCTAAATCAGTGGTCTCTAGCTTAATTGTAGCTATAATGTTGTGTTTTTTTTTTTAGGTACAATGTGTACGAAAAGCTATTTCATTTAGGTCGGTATCACGTTCACAACCTACCCAAGGTAATGGCACTACCATTCCATGGAGCCCAAAAAGCGCTGGTGACCTTCTATAATCTTCAGCACTCGCAGCAGCTGTCATAATCAATGAAGTCTGTATATCTTTCTAATTTATTCAAATCGTAGTATTAGCATGATGGTTGAATTTCGGTGAAAAGTTCTGACCATATTTTGGATGTTGATGTCGATGTTGGATGGCAAAAATTTGGTGCCTGTCTTTCCGAGGCTACGATGCGGGCCACTGGCCGCTGATAGAGCGCTTACTATTTGTCATGATCGTATATTTATGCTCCTGTACATATCGGCGACTCCTTACATACAAACAGTTATAGTCGATACGGAGATTCACTGTGATATTCGTACAACAGCTTACAACATTGCAATGGATTGTCGTATACTGAAATTTTGCTGTACATGTAATAAAGCATACGTGTTTCGACATGCTTCAGTAAGCTCGTGTACTCACTACGCAAACCGGGCACGATGATAATTTGACTAGATCGATCTTGCGATTGGTCAAGTTGCTTAGAGCTTGTAGGAAATTCTAACTGAAAATATATATATTCACGCTGGCCAGTACCAGGTCAGAGATCCGCCAAATACTGATTAACGATTGGTCGTCGTAGCCCGAGTACAAACAAACAAACATATGAGATCTTTTTTGCATAGGGTATGAGTCAGCTAAACGCTGTTTTCACTGTTAAGAAACTTTGAACATAGCAGTAAAACAAAAAACATTTTGTAAAAAAAAATCCCTGTTTTCATAATCAGTAATATCAGCATATAACCAGTGATGATCGAAATTAATCATATGTTTGTTGAAGACGTTCTGTTACCTGCTAACTTCTAAACGCTTCTTCTAAAGCTTCTTCTAAACGAAAACCGCTAAAAACCGCTAATTATTAACGGTATGCATGAAGCCGATATCTTGAATCTAACTTACCGTTGGTTAATGTATCTTCTGTGGATTGATAATTTAAATATAGAAAGTACTTCTTCTGCATAATTTCTAGCAACCCTTAACGATATATTGATGAACCCTTGTTGATATACATGATCGACTAGGAAGTCATTGATCTTCAGTCCTGCAAATAACAGTTTGAAGATGTACTTGCGCTGTTCGTGTTTCTTCTATATTTGATTTAGTTTTTTTTTTTAAATCTTTTGGGATTCGAACGAAGAAGTATGTGTCCGAATGATACAGAGACCCTTCGCTAAAGGCTGTCAAAAAACATAATTTCCTGCTGGTATCTGTTACTAATTAATATTAGACATCCTGCAACAAAAACAAAGCTGCTGCGACTGGCTTAGTGCCATAGATAAAGCATTAGATGACCCCCTTAGATACTGGTCTAAGCTATGTCTGCCTAAAGATTATCATATTACTAAGGTTCGCTGCGAGCATCTCTACAACATATAGAGCCTCAGAAATAGTCGCCAATGAAAAATTGTATTGATTCCACGAAAAAGGGGTACGTACCGCGCTGGTCTAATCGGGCTCTTCTTATTCTTTAACGGATGCAATCCATCCGCCTCGACCACTCTGCTGCACACTGAGCAAGTAAAGGGTCTTTGTACAGCAGGTCTAGGATCTCTGTATAGGCTTTGGCATCGATATATACAGCCTAAAAGAGTGAGTTGAAAATTTATCCAAGACATCTATTTGCATTCTATCTACCAGCGCATGAGCCGCGACGACACGTTCCGGTCTCTTGAATTCGCCGCAAGGAAGGGGGCTCAGTTTTGCGTAAACCGAATATTTCGTTTCTAAAATCCAATGTACGCAAAAGTTAGCACTTGAACGTAATAGCTCTGATATCAATTGTGTTTAGCACCGTTCTGATAAAATATCAGACTGACGTTTCCTTCTTGACAACTTAATGAGAGACGACGCAGAGCCGGAGCTAGTACGTTGCATGTTTACTGTTCGATTTTTTGTCGGTATTTTTGCTCTCTCTTTTTAAGCTATTCTCTCTGTATGGACACTTCTTTGGAATCACTCCTTCGTAAGCGTAGCATTAAACATCTCGCTACACTGACCAGGTTAACACGGCGGGTTTTACTGGATTTACTTGTAGTCTCGAAAACAGACATATGAAACAGCATAGCAACCATACAAATACTGAACTTAATAGCGAATTTTGATTTTACTTAATTTCTTGTTAGGTATCTTAGAGTAAGTTACTGTAAGTACATTGAGATAGCATAACATTTAACGAAAATGTTTGTCACGCATTCTAGAACATCACTGAGTCATCATTCGGTAATTTGAGGTAGATAACATAAGGTAAGGGAAAGGTTTGTAGTTTATATTTATAATTTTCACATTTGCTTATTCCACATAGACTGTGGGAATGGTTCTTTTAAAAAAGCCGTACGAGAGACTTTCACGAAAGTAGATATTTCAAATAATAAAAAACTTTTTGCCTTCCGTACGCCTTTAATTCCACTGATCGAACTCACGTATGAACTGCGTCAAATGTGTAACATGTTAAGAAATGGCAGAAAATGTTGTTTTCCCTGATTTTATTCCGCTATAGTAAACTTTTCCGTCAAGTAAAAGTTAACAGTCTATAGCCATTGAGAATGCTGGCACGTTCGACATCAGGCCCGGTACGGGTGGCAGGAACTGCGAGCATCGGTCTCATTCTAGCCGACTTTTCTGAATGTTGATCAGTTCGAACCTATCTGATCTTTATTTAACAAGCTCAAATTAATCCGTCTTTAGGAGAGATCGATCAAATAATGTAACTTCTGTTTCATGGATATTGCAAAACGTCGGTATGGCCTAGATCAGAGAACGAAAATGAATTTTCATCAAATACATTTGCATGAATAAACTCACTCAATACATTCCGTTTTATTTAACAATTCCTGGTTGGTATATCGAGTTCGTAGAGCACAGCCAAACCGTTTCCCGAAAACGTCAAAACAGTAAGTAGTTCACGAGATCTGTGAGAATTTATTGAGTTACACCGTTGCATGATTATATATAGAAAGTCAGGTTCTATGTAAACTGTGCCGTTCAAGTTGACAGAACTTCGATCTGAATCCGATATAAATAAATAAACAAAAAGGGCGTCACATAAAACCAAAGCGTCACAGGTTCCTAAATTATCTAAGGCACTACACATACACTAAGCCAATATAATAATCTGTGGAAAAAGCAGATCTGCCTGAACGTTTACGGAAACAAGGTGAGCTGAGCAGTAGAATATAAACCAATTCAGCCAAAGCGGCTCGCTTCTACACGGGTAGCGCAACTTTTAAGATCGTTGATAGATTGATTCTCTTCAAATCGATAACATTTTATTTATAACAGTGACTCTAGTAACTAGATGACATAAGTAAATGCGTCGTTTGCCATTCGGGTTTTTTTGAAAACGACGCTTTATAATGGTTGGGGTTATAAATAATGGTGTGATGCCTGCCACTACGGATATGGATAACCAACGCATCCCTATAGCATTTGCGCGTGCAAACATGGTAATATTTGTGGTCGCTGTTGCGCTATAACTGTCGTTGCACGACCGTCAAAGAAGGAATGGGCTGTCGGTCCCAGTTCACGAGCCTTTCGCAGTTGACGTCAACAAACAAAAAGAGCGCATCGCATCACGTATTCCTGCTTGTCGCACAGTAGTTCTTCTCTAGTTGGCCGCAGGTCGAAGCAAGCAGTGCGTCCTGTGAACAAACAATAAGCCTCATTCGTCCCGGATCGGGAGCTACATCGTTTTCGGTGCGAGAGTCGTAGCTAAGTTTGGGAATAGACCGGGGTAAGCCGACGAGCCTCATGTTGCGTCGTGTGCATATCGAAGATAGCGGTACACATTGTGACAATCCCAGGAGTAAGCACATAGACCACCAGAGGGCGCGGGAAATTGCGCGTTGAGCTGGGTTGGGAAAGGGGATGCTCACTGATATGGAAAGCGTAGTGAGAAGTGTTGAAAGAAGAAACAAGACGACGAAGACCGTTGTGGGGGAGAGAGAAGAGCACAGCTCTCGACCTTACTACTATTGTCTCGTTGGTGCTTGTATTGGCAAAACAGGAGAGATGAGCAGACGGGAGGCCCACGGTTGGCGACCAGGACAGCCACTGCGGCGAAACGCAGCCGATGTTATATTCACAGCCTGATCAGCACAATGTCGTCGCAATAGTATCACGAGATGAAGATTTTTATTATTTGAAAATTGCCGGCGTTTGAAAATCTTGTTCTAAGCAAGCAAAGCTTCTTATTCAGGTTGAAGAAATTGTTCACGTTTGACCTACAGTTGAGAAAACACATGAGACAGATGAAACAGCGGTATCGCTAGTGATAAGCGAACACTACAGAATACCTACCGTGAATGCTCCGCTTAGGCTGAGCCCAAAGATAATAGGAACCAATTTATGTGATACATGCATAAGTGAAAAAGTCCTATTGTTTTTATCCTTAGTTTTCTTTTATTTTCGTTCTGATTCTGCAGTGTATTGGTGCGTTTATGAAATGCCTGCCAGTGTGTGTAGTAGTGGCGGGTGGAACGCCGTGAGATGCAACGGTGCTTTGGATACGAGTGAGCAGCAAACTGATTGTGTGTGTCTGTTGATATGAAGAGAATTCGAACATGCATAGAAAGTATGCAGACTAGGATTTTTGTTTGATTCAAGTCTCCCACAACCATGAAATATAGACGCATATCAACTGCTTATATTTTTAGCAAGAGCCAAAAACCAGGGAGAAACTAGATTGCACTGAAAGAACTTAGGGGTACGGGTAGTAACAAAAAATGTTATATATGCTTTCTTTTAAACCAATGCTACCCTTTATTAGCCATATTGCAGCTACATGTCACTCAATTTTTTAAATTTTACGCCACATGTGCTATTGAATCGATTCAATTTACTTAAACTCGGTATGACCGCACGACGTGTGCTGCTCACAGTAAACCAATGCATCTGTACCTATACTCACGTATATAATAGAGTTCGAAAACGTTTGTTCTAAGCTCCACTATTTAACAGGTTATGGCGCGACGAGCAAACCCTACCAGATGGTGGAAAGGTGAACTCTTTCTACTTTCTCATTTGATATATTGTAATAGTCTTTTGTCGAAACACCATACCTCCTTGAGCCACGATCTTGTCACAGGACGATAATGAGAATACTCGACCACTGATCCGTTTCGTATCGGGAGCAGTCAAAGTGTTTGTAGAAAGCTTCGTGCTGATGGTGGTCACGGTGCATACGATGGTGGTTTGTTGTCGAAAGACGTCTACTATCTTTCCACTTTTTGGTCATTTTATTCGTTGAACGACCTTCCTACCACTCAGCAAAGCAATGTATCAACAATAGTCAGTCGTATCGAGTTGGCAGTGCACTCGTGGTAGAAAATGTCTCCCTTTGCCGCACGCCTGTGCTCCTGGGTAATCGTTGCAGCACCTTCAGTAACCGTCGCTGTAATTCCTCGCGGTCGACCAGTCGCTTGCCTGCTTGTTGCGAGCCTGATAGGCTTGGACGGCTGAAGGCCTTCCGTTGTTCCGTTGAAGCGGACCTGGACCATTCTGTTGTAAAACTCTTATAACAGGGCTAGTAACAGCAGTGGACACACAACAGCCAGCTGCCGATGGTAAATGAGGCTGGGCACATCAAGCTACCAGAATGTGCACTGGAATCTGCCCCGACGGCTAACATCTTTAAAGACCTGTCAGGCAATGTAATATTGATGTGCGACGCCATAACGGTCCCACAATAATTTTGACGTGCTTCACGTCCTGCCTAGTCTAATAGAGCGAGCTTTTTTTTGTACTTCTACCGGGATCTGATTGAGGTTTGGCCATGTCCAAAACAGCCGTCTGACAGAACCGGATAGACTGGTCGTCTTTACGCTAAGCCCTCCAGTGAACTTCTGTCTTCTTTCACAGCATCATCCGTTCTGTGATGATAGTACTACCTGAAACGGACTTTAAGTCAGTTGCGGTTCAGCTCTGTTTAACGCAGAGAACGATATGATGCTATCCATACAAGGTCTGCAATGTATCTGCTAACTCTTTGCTTATGGCTAGCTTAAATATTATTTTGAGACTTGCAGAGATACCGAAAAAAAAGATTGTGCGTGTTCATGGAATCAGGAATCGCACAAATATCTAATCTCTACAGATATTATAATATCACTCAAGTGTGGTGAAAGTGTAATACCTAAAAGTGTTGTTTGGCTGTACGGGTACTCCTGCAACAAATCAATGAAATGATGATTTTGACGTTATCATGTAGACGAACAACGGAGACGTATATAAGCTCATATCGAAGTTTAACCGAAAGCATCGTGTAGAAGTGAGTTGTGGCACTGGTAACAGGGGGAAGCTGGTGAACGGCATACGATTGAAGCACGAGTGCTGCCACAACGATTGTTCAATGATGCCTATTCAGAATGTGTTGCTGTCAGAATTCCTGCTTCTGCTGCTGTTGCCGTACAACTATTCTCCTTCTTCTCACAGGAGCGACCATCCTTTTCCTGCTTTTTACTCTGCATCCTGCTTTTGCAGCTGGTGAGAAACTCTTAGTAATTACTTTTTACCGCGTCGAGACGATTCCGAATAACGTTATGCAAACTTGGAAGATCACCGGTTAACCTTTTAATTTATCCTAAATGGTCTCGCAATGGTTAATATCCTAGGGAGTATTTAGTAAGCGCCTTGATAACTGCGTTCGCCGTAAACAAGACAAACAATATCGATTTAAACTTTTTTCTTTTATTTATAACTTCAACCAGCCCTAAGCTCCTGAGAGCATTCAAATTGGGTAGCTATTGATCATGTCGCGTCCATCATCCAGTGAATAGTTAAGCGTTCAAATCTTTTACATAGATAAATTTGCCAATCAGAATGATTGCTATCGTTGATTATATTTTCTATTTCGTATATATATATATATCTATATATATATAACCAATGACATTGTAACAAATGTAACTCAATACAACTAAAAATCTATCCTGAACGCAACTTTATGCTGCTTCTTCCAAACCATAGTTATCCTGGCTTATGAGTATACCGAGCCCCGATATTATGATGATCCCTTGCGAGATCGGCAGTTTAAACAATCTGTAGATAAGTCGCATTATCATTTCCAAAACAAGTACAAACTTATCAGTTTCGAGGTCCTATAACTATTGTTTATAAACGATATGGCCTCTTGTTGCTTAATAACTGTGAGTTTTGCTTGATCGACGTAAGCTTAAAAAACCCCAGCAAGAAGTTCAGTTAAAATTATGGGTGCTAAAATTTGGCAAAAAAAAAAGTCTCAGTTATCCGTTTTAGTTATGCCTAACCATCGGACAGCTCGTTGTTACCAGCTACTTACACACAAATGCTAATTCAAGGCCATCAATACGGTTCCTGGATACGACAATTCAGAAAATAGATACAATAAAGTTTACCCATGAGTTCTAAATTTATGATTGTACGCTATAGGGTGTTCTTAAAATGTTCTATTCTTGCAATGTTCGGCATGCAATTGCCTGATATGTCAGTCTCCGCAAATCCAGCTTCCCTATACAATAAATACAGAACAAACAAGTGATTTCCACAAAATGTTGTTTAAAGTTGCGAAACCATAACAGTGGTTGCGTCGAAGCTGGTGGACGAATTTGGCGGGTACATGTGAACTGCGCGTTACCAGCCTACTCCCCTGCATTCCAAGTAGATGCTATAGACGTCAAGCTGAGTAACATTATATATATGAAAAGAAAAAAAAAAAGAACACAATGAGGTCCCGCAGATTTACGATGAACGGCTTTTACTAGATGTTGGCCATAATGAAATTTATTCATCCTGTGCAGGTTTGTTATTGCGGCTTGATTCGACACGCTCATGTGTGACCAGGGTGGTTCTAGTGTTTCATTTTTTAACTAGTGTTTGACCACGTCCTTAGCCACCTTGGCAGGTATTTTGCTTCTGGATTTTATGCTGTCAGTTATAGGGAACTTACCACCCCCCCATAATTGACAGCATTTTAGTCTACGTATTTTTACAGTTTGAAATGCCCACCGACGCTCTGAACAAAGAGATTTGGCAAGCGTCAACGAATGGGTAGATATGCGCCTGTGGTTTCTGTATCGACGTTTTGTAATCTCATCTTTTTATTGCAACTTGTTCTCGGTTTTCAGACGAGGATGTTGTCGACTTCCACAGTCAAGATGAGGCATTCAGAAATAATGGTGAGGAATCGCCGTCTGACAGATAATGTATAGTGCTCGCATATTGCAGAAGATGTCGAAAATGATGTGTAGATGGAATCGCGGTTTGGTTTTGTCATAAAGCCATGCGTAGTACTCCGCGCGACAACTTAACCGTACACGGAACAAATGAACCCAATGTCTAAAGAAATATTACGTGCACTGATTATAATTATGCATGATTAATCAGAAATCTATTAGTAGCATGAAGGTTAATCATCGGTAAGTTGTACTTATGTATAACACGCAGCTATCTACTGACAACACATATTTATTGACAAGTTTTTACTGCTCACACATGGTCCTTATATCTATATTAATTGTTGGTACAGCCATGGGCGGCCCCAGTGCGCGTGCAAACAACATGGTTGATCGACTTATTCAGCTGATGCAGTCGAGCGCGCTGATTTCTCCGCAGCTGAATAACATCACTGTAGAGCGCACCCTGGACCTCAAACATGGAACTATTGAAGATCTTAACATACAGGGACTTGTTGCAGGTACGCGGCCTATTTGAAATTACATAAAAGCTGACAGGTTGGGGTATATATATATTGACTTATATTTATTGAAGCACTCGAAATAGCCGGCTAGATATTAACTAAATATGGACTCAAACAACATAGGTGTGTATATAAATAAATAAATATTTCAAGTTTTACATCTGTTATTTCA
Source organism: Varroa destructor (assembly GCF_002443255.2). Lineage (NCBI taxonomy): Eukaryota > Metazoa > Arthropoda > Arachnida > Mesostigmata > Varroidae > Varroa > Varroa destructor. The sequence goes on from NW_019211454.1 coordinate 37,214,492, forward strand.
GATAAGTGGCTCCTATAAAACAAACATTTGTATATCTGGACTAATGTAAATGCATTCTATTAGTTGCTCTTACTCTAATAAAAGTGTTTATATTGTTCATGTTGTAATATAAGCAAAATGGAATTCAGTTATACTTTTCGTTATATTCCTCTATATATAGCTCAGATATCCCTATGTTCGAATAAATAAAAAATATCTACTCTATATATAAAATTCTAGGAAATAAAAAATATTATTCAGCAGCTACTATATTTGAACAAAAGTGTTCACATAGAACATATGCACGAACATTCTAAGCGTCAAACGTTTAACATTTACATCTTAAAGGTGATACCTAGAGAGTGTACTGGAGGTTGCATTTATAGCTTCAATGGACTTCAACATCTGTCTTGTTCTTGTCATTATCTGATTCGGATTTTTTTTCGTTATTTTCCGAAGGGGTAGCAGGCATTCATCGGTGCTAAGTTTACCGAAGCCCTCCTTGATAGTTAGCGTCTGACAACAAACTGACTTGGTGACTTAATCAGTATTAAATGGCTTGTATTGAATACATAGATGATTCAAGTGTGGTTTTCATACTCGAAGTTACTTAGAGATTCTTTAGAGGGAAACGAATGATGAAAACTTCTCGCATAACCATAAGTACAAGTGAGTTAACAGTACGTATTATTTTGTATATAGTTCTCCATAAACCTGCCGTTCGAACATGGATCACTTTTCCTGGTAACACTAAATTTTGCAGCAATTCATTATTTTTTCTTTCGAAGTTCTTTACAAAATGCATGTTCTTCGGAGACTGAGTCTAGCTTGTGGACGAAGAATGACCTTAATTAGCAGTCATCTAGTGCCTCTTTCAGCCTTTCAAAACTATAAGCATTAAGCTATGTTGATTTCGCTAACCTGTCAACGGAACGGCGATTCGGGTCTGCAAACCGGGACCAAATCACTGACCTAAAATACGAAACTCACTAATAATAAGGGGAAAAGTAGGTTCTTATTTAATGATGTTCTGTTAACTGCCGCAAGATTTTCAGGGGATAGTAACAATCAACTAAAATATGAGATGCTATTGGGAAGCGTTCCATATTATTCCACAGTAACTTGTTCTATAGGTATGCAGCGTTCCGGTGATGCTGTGCTGTCTGTATCGGGAACTCGATTTGGACTTGCAATGCCAATCTCTTTAAGAAACGTCACAGTACGCGCTCTGCATCGACGATCATCACCAGTTGGGGGGCTCCAAGCTGCCGGTGTAGCTCATCTTGACGTTCTTACAACCCGATTTCGGGTGTCCTTAGGCACTACAGGAATGAATCTCGACGATTTCAAGGTGAGTAGGCCCGCGGCTGTTCTTCTTGTACCCATTTCACATCTCTATCGAACATAATCTTATTTAGTAAAAACTGAATCTTTGCGATCTCTCTTGCCCGTCGAAGAATTGTTGCGTAAAGCCTTATTCCAGCGCTCGAATAACAACGCCTAAACATGAAATAGGAAGAGTACGTATACTTCAATGGAGCTGAGGCTTAGACGGCAAAGTAGACTGCTAGCGAATGCCTTTAGCTACTGTTGTGGTTAAGCCCGATGTCGCGATGCTGTCACGAGAGGCTAAGTTCTCGCCTCTTCTAATAGCTTTTGCTACCTTCGTCGAATTATCGGCTCCATTATGGAACTAGATCCAGAAACGTCGCGCATGAACTGACGTTCCTAGAAAATATAGTGAATATCTGACATCACTGCGTTCAGTAGTACCGCTAACTTAGTAGCGTCTTATTGGAAAATTTGTATTATTACTATTTTCCATAAACAAGTGTGCGATACAATAGTAAACTGTGTACCGCATTATCCTCAGATTCTTTTACTTTACGTCTACTCATGAGCGCAAAATGACAACCATGATTTAGTGGTGCCCCTTATTGAGCTGAACGCTACAGTTGCAACGGAACTGTCAGGTAACATTATGTTTTGTTCCGTTGTATATTTGGGTTATCGTAAGGCCATGCAATGACCCAGTGAGGTTAATCGTTACTCTGTACAACACTGTATTTTAATACAACGAGTTTTTCAGCGTAGTAGCTTTTGTGCCACCGCGGCAAAATCTAATTGTATATTCGTATTCCCAATGTATATTTACAGATCACAAGCATTGGGCGTATCCGAATGAGAAAACTCGATTTCATTCCTGGGCTAGATTGGTTCTTCTCTTGGTTAGGTGAGACTCAAATCAACCAAAGAAGGGCAGAGCTTGTCGAACCCCTAGAAGAGGCTGGAACCCGGGTTTTTCATAAAGCTCTAAAATCTGTCACACAAGACAAGATTGCAGAGTTCATTGCAGAACGGACGAATAGGCTTCGCATGCTTGGCTAATGCGTCTAGGTCGTAGGACAAAATTATATGATTATTTTCATTTATGACGCTGAAATCGTAACAACACGACGCTTTATACTGCATTAAAAATATGCTTTGGTATCTGTTAAGGCAAAGCCTTGTTACTGCCTGAATATTTGAAAAGATTATACTGTACCTATATAGACAATGGGAAAACTAGCATGGACCCTCTAAACGAAAAGACCTTCCTAGCTCTTCTGTCGATCCTAATGTCGCTGGATTACCATTTGCAATATATTGAAAACATTCCAGTAGTGAAGTCGACTTCGAAAATAATTGAGTTTATAACACAGGCCTTACCTTCGTGAGGTAATTAAATGCTTTGCCCGGCCTAATCAACTGCTATTTAATGCTCAAGTAAACTGCTGTGTTCATTTGAGTGAAATCGTAAATACACGATTGCCGTGTTTTATTGGTCTGTAGCCGATACCACAAAATGTCGCAAATCTTAATATATAACAATTTTATTTAAACTAAATAATTATTTCACTATTTTAGTCGCCTTCGATGCAATATCTAAAATGTTATCGTATCATCAATGTAATAATGTAGTTTTAAGAAAAAAGAATGAAAATTCACAGGGTCACACGCAAACCAAACGTTTAGCCTTTTGAAGTTGCGTGTACTGTTAAGGTATGAACCGGACTGTATGTATTAGTAACATTAGAGTCTGTAAAAACCTGATGACATACTGAGTTTGCGTTACCCCGTTACTTAGGCTTGGTCATATTTGCTGCGTTCTGCAAATATGTATCCTGGCTATTGGCATTCTGTGTATGAGCGCAGGAACCTTCAAAATGGTCAAATACTTATTCTGTTTATTGTTATATATTGTTGTCTATTGTGTATAAAGTATAAGCGTCTCTTTACGAGCACCTTCGAACATAATTTGTTACAGAAGAAATAAAATCTTTATCTTTATTGACAAAATCATGTGTTATTTTCATCATCCATCTTTAATCTTTGCGTTGCAGAAGAATTTGGGTAACTTCATACTTACGGTGTCGTCCTTTCTTTTCTTAGACTTTGTCTGTTGCTAATATATTGTTAATACTAGTAGATCCAACCAAAGTGTAGACTTTTTCTCAACCTGTTGACTATTAGGTAGACTTAGTTAATTCTTTCTTTGAGCCAAACTAGTTTGAACCGCCTATATGAGTCAAATCTTCGAGCTTCAGATAGCTCCTATAAGCATATTAACTAGCGGTAGTATAAATAGAAAATCAGAGATAGCATTACGCAAAGAAAGGTGACAGATTGGTGAGCTGACAAAAAAGATATTTCAAAGGAAAAGCTTCTCGGACTCAAGGATTATAGTGAAAACTACAACTAGCTGGAACATGTTCCTCTAATGAATTGTGAAAAGCTATGTAACATATCATGACCTGTGTTTGCGTGCCTTATCTAGTTATTGATGCATCCGATAGGTGAGCTTGTGAGTTCTCTGCGACATAGTATTACTTTTCCAAGAAGAGTCATCGTATCTCTGCTTGGGGTCAGCTTGCTCATTACTACCTGCTATTACTCATTAGACGAACGTATGTCAGACTATGTAAAATTCTCTTTCGGTTTCAAAGTTGTTTATAAAAATTCAATAGTTACCTTAAACAGACATCGTCGTTGACAGCCAAGTCGGTCCCGTTTAGATTCGAATTGACAAATGGACCGCTTTTGACCTTTTATCTGATGAAGTCTCAATTTGTAAATCAATAGTTAAGTTGTCAAGATACTTTTTTGTTAATACTTTTAGGTCGATTGCCCAAACATTAAGAAAACACTGTGAAATATTCAATACACACATAAACACTTATCATAAATACACAACCTGTACAATAAATAAGGCAGTTTCGCCGGAGTGCAATCTCGATGCAATGGCCCTTTCGCCAGGACGGACTAATTGCTGATTTATTTCACATTTTACGTAGATAAGAAGACCAATTTTGATTAGTATGGCATTTTTCCCTTATGATTTTGGATTGCTAGAAAATCCCATCATAGGTTATTTCCCCTTTCTCCGTACGAAAACACAATATAATGCACAAGAAATGAATAGGACGTACGACTTTCATTAATTCTGCCCTCATATTTTTCAGCTGGACGCAAATGATATGGTCAGCCACAGGTCGGCATTTCATCTTAGCTCGCGTATTCTTTGCCCGGTTCCTGTCCCTTTTTTGTGTTGGTGCAATCATTTACGCTCCGCTGTTCACAGGGGCCAGTTACGATCGACGACAAACGCTAGCACAGCAAGGTTAAACAGAAACTGCAAAGGATACCAAGTGAATATCATACATAAGTTGTTCGTCCATAACTTTTGCATTAAAAAATTTATTGTTTATGTTCAAGATTTGCTGCGTCATGGGAGCATTAGCTTGGTCACTTAGTTTCGACTGCTTTAGACTCATCTCATGTTATTAGCAACCGTCTAAAGCCGTTTCATTTTGATTTGAGTAAAAGAATAAAATTAATGGATAATTTGATAAAAGTAAGAATGGCTATGATAACCTGCGTAATGATGATACTGATTTTCATGATGAATCTGCTTCGTTCGACGTCACCATCCGAGTAGACGCCGAGGATTTCTTTGTCCGCGTAAAGCTACGTAGGCAGAACAAAAAACTTAGCGCCATCATACGAGACGCGTGTCGCAGATTGTACCCGCTTTATTACGTATACGGGGATAATGTTTGAGAAGGTTAGGTAAGGCAAAAATCTTTCACCACCGAATCGATAAATGCACTAACTGAAATTGGATTCTACCGTATAAAGCACAAATCATTAAACATATTAAAAAAAACGAAGGACACCGTATAGTTCGTTCGTTAAAGCAGCAGAAGGTAGATAATATATTGCGAATAAATTGTCCAACAGAGGCACCCTAATAACAAATCAATGTTTCGATAATACTACGTTTTAAGCGTACGAAAACATACTCTGATATTGGTCAATAAAACCATATAAATGATCACTATAGTCATTGTTGCACATTTTACTAACTCTACGAAATTTAGCATATTACATTACCACTTTTCAATTGTCAAAAAGACATCTGTCCATTTTGTCTATATACTCCTATATATAGACAAGCTGTTACCTTTTGTCTTATCTCGATGTCGTAGGTTTCAGTAGGCATAAATACAGGACCGTGTGAAGCCGTAATTTGGATGCCGACACTGGCGACACCAAAAACCACATACGGGACCGCCATGCGCTTTTTATGCTACGAAGAGAAAATTCGATCTCGTCTAATCTAGCTAGAACGTTTTGCAAATATAAGTAAATTAGTGTCTACGGACCGTGAAAGAAATGATTATAAAGTATATGAATAACGGGACGTTTTTGCGTCCCACGATACTCCAGCGTCTACTAACAGCGCTAAACGTTTGTGCTACACTAAATTACTTTCTAAAGAGCTTTCCGAGACAAGCGTACATACGTACGCTTGTCTTGGAAATCTCCCCAAGCCATCATTCACTTATCAAGTTTCGCGCATAAACCACAATTATTATGCAGAAGACGTCTCTGCAGCGCAATGATTACTACGTATATCTAAACTATATACGGGTAATAATTATTTAACTGGACATACGAAGTTAACGGCGTAGAAGAGCCCGAAGCTAAGAAGTGCTATGATGATATCGTCCACTATCGCCGCAATTATATCCGGCTGTCGGGTGTTTGCCAGTTTGTTCAGGCCAAAATAGATCATGTATGAAATGTCCAGGTAGCGCATAAGCTAGTTAACCAAGGTCATGCAATGCAAAAGATTCGAATCAAACTGATAATCAATAAAATAAGCTATTGTATGAGGCAGGTACAAGCCGTTCGAGCCTTTTATAACAGTCATTCAAGTGCAAAATAGCTCAAGGTACTACTCAAACACTATTCATTATATACATACATATATTGTCATTTATAGTTCAGCTTTTCGGCCCATTTGTACTTCTATATGGACCTGAAATATCTCCAAGCGCGAATTAGCACGACTCACATTTGTAAGAGCGGCTACGATGATGACCAGATTAGAAGTCCATGTGGGTTGTGGCTTCTTCGGCTGCATCTATAGAAATGGACCATGAGCCAACCCGAAACGTGGGTTATCAACGAAACTATCCTCCAACAAAGAATTGTTATAGTATTATTTTAACGTAATTTTGATTAAAATTGGTGGTGCATGCCAAATTATTTCACTATACATTTATAACTTATACGATCATTGTATTTGATAAGGCTCATTCGGCTTTGTTTGAAGCGAGTAGAGGTGGCATTTGCGCTTTTTATCTTCCAGTTCATATCGTACGAAGAGACCAGTTTCGTTAACGGTAGCGTGGGTTAGATGGGTGCATAAATCTACCTATTCCCTAAGCGAATGAACATACGTTCAGCAACACGGCATCCTAAAGTTTTATGGGTTACTTATTACACTTGTGAAGGTGCATGTTTTCGAATTTAATTAGACAATGCGGTTATTGGAGAAATTTGACATGCTTCTCCGTCGTTAAGTATAACAACGAATAGAAAGAATTGTGTGATTTTTGGCCTGATTGATTTACGAAATAAGGAAAAATATCTTTAGGCTGTGGAGGTTCTTGACGGCAACAGCTGAATTATAGGATAGCTCTCTAACACTGAAATTCTGTATATGATTCTTCCAGATGTAATCCTCGCGGTTTTTTGATATCGTCCACGGACATCGTTCACGGCATAGGCTTATACTTTTCTCAGGGCTTAATGTTTATAACTTGCAGGATGCTTCAGTCGCTGGTTTTCTTTTGCAGCGATACGATGAACAAATTCTAGGAACAATTTTGTTGACGGGTGATTTCTTAAGTAAATGTTCAGATAAACATACATAGCCCGCAAGCTGCTTTTACATACTCAGTCTATATACCAAATATATTTTATCGCTAATATATACGTTCGTACCCGCATCTGGCTGGACACAAAATTTTAGCAAATACTTATCCTGCCATGTCTATTTATGCGTGTCAATGAAACAGTAATTTGTCTATTATCAAATAAAAATAAACAAATCAAATAAAAAATCAGTTCTCTTTTATGTAATAACATTTATTGGAAATAAATAGATAAAAATAATGCTACATCAAAAACATACTACAGAATGTACTTTTGACCCAAACTGGTCCTAATACTATTGTTATAATAATTAACATTGTTAATATTCTACTAAAATATACATAATACAAACAAATTGTGGGCTCAGTGAATATCACACAAGCTAAGTGAATTTGAACGACACGCCTATCAACTCGGCCGTCTGTCACACTTACCAGGCGAGAGATCCGGTATGCTGGAGACAACTGCCGTATTGAGCGGACCTGGTACATACTGAATCTTTTTGCCACGGTAGTAGTCAAGAAAAACCCGTCGCGTTGCCAATGCTTTCCTCGATCACTGACTTTGCCCTCCTTAAAGGCAAACAATTATGGAGAGACTTTTTATCATTGCTAACGGTCTACGTAGCGTTTTCGGATGTATGTGAAACGACAAGGACAATAAGATCGGCATGTAAAACCGTAGTCCGAATGAAATATGTCCGCAAAGCTTCGCAAACGTTGCTATCCTATTCTATACCGCGTCCGCGTCGCATTATACAACTGGACAAGAAAACGCTCTTAAAACATATCGGTCTTCACTCAAGTTGGCAGAGCTCACCGAGTGGATAATGTATTTGGTGATGCTTATCGATTCATAGTCACGCTAACTTATACGCCGAGCCGAACGATAACGATAACAACAAAGTCAGCAGCAGCAGCAGCAGCAGCAGAAACGGCCGTATAGGCGTGCATGTGCCTGTCGTTATTCTGCCTTAAGTTCGTCTCTGTCTGAGGTGTTCTGCTTCAAAAGCCGAGCAATAATACCTCGAAAGGGCCATCATGGTCGTCAGAGGTCCACTGAAGTTAGACCTTGGTGGACTCAGAAAGGGTCGCAGAATCCCAGTCAGCATAATGCAAGGCGTATATCATCTCTGATCACTCCTTTTTTTCTCTTCCTCAACGTCTGTAAGCGCCGGTCGATCTCGCCTACTGCCTATCTCTTACAACTGCATTCAAGCTTAGCTATTCTCACAAAAGCCGTTTTGTTATGAAGCCTTTTCTCGACCGCCTCATTGCAGAGTCGTGCGGTCGTAATAAGACCAAATGCAACAACCAATGTAACTTTCGAAGAACTTCAAGGTGACGAGTTGGGCTGGCTTGAATTAGGTTAACAACTCGGCTTACACAGGGCGAATCGCACTATCGGTAACAGGCGCTAACCCATAAAACACCAAAGCTATTGATAGTCATTCCTACAACGTATGAGGGCGCTGTCACGTTATGTGTGCTGTTTGCATATTGAACAAGAAAATTAAGGTATTGCTTATTAGTTTTCTTACTTTATTATATTATATTTTTTTATAACCGAAGTTACTTATCTTATTAGGATTACTGTAATTGACATAGTTTCTTATTTATTATTTATACCCGATATTATTATTCGTACGTGTAATTATTCATATATGTATCACTTTCTCGTAGCCTTCTCGTGGGTTGAACATGAAGAATCATTCCTTCAGGAAGGCCTCCTGATATTAATATTGCGGCCAGATTTTTGACGACAGTCAGCATTTCAACCTGTTTTTTTTCCCGACGGTTAGAGCCTGCCGTCGGGCATCAACGAATTTGAGGGTCCGCTCAGCGGCTCGAACCCGAGACGACGCGTTAGTATACTACAAACAAACAGTGTACACGGTCTTTATCGCAGCATCAATATTCAGCACAGTCTGCATTAATCAAACATCCTACACCTAAATCAGCCACGCGACATCAGTTGCGATAAACCGAATACCCGAAAGATTGGCCTGGCGCTCAATGTCCATCCATCGCCCATGATCCTATGCGTGGGCAGACCCGGTACCCAAGCGTTCTGCAATGGTAGCATACGACATCGGCGGGTCAGTCCGTAAGACTGGCTTAGCCACATCCGTCCGTTGCAGGTTTTTCCTTTTGTTAGCTATTAGCATATAGCGTCCAATTAAAATAAAAAAATGAAAGTTCCATACAAGGCCAGATGCGGCGGCCGCGAAGAAGCTGGATAGAAAAATAAGATCAAGGTTCCCTGTTTCTCATGCCTGCTGCAGATTCTCCGAAAATTAGCGTGTCAAATCGCCCATTCTTCAATCTTCTGCGATCCCATCGCTGCCACCAGCAATGCTGTATTAACAAGGCTCGATCGCTGGTGACTGGCAATTGACCGGCTTGCTGAAGGATGCTATATGTCCATTGCCGGCCAAAATCGGAAGTATTCCCATTTTACCAATATGCGTTTTCCGTGTCCCCGTATTTCATGCGCGCTAGCAGACAAAAAAAATGTGTCACACAACACTGTGCATACTTTTCGCAGTCGGTCGCAAAGAAGAGTTTCTACTAGTAATTACTATGCAATGAAATTTCAAACACTTTTGCTGATAAGTAAATCTCACATGTTATTTTGATACAGGGAATAATATTATAATATTAATTATAATAAGCATACTAAATAAGTAATAAAATATCGTTATGAGGCGATTATAACATACAACAGATAAGAATAACTGCATTTATAGTATATACTAATTTATTGCAACAAAATGCCTTCAGTCGAATTGCATGTACAAGAACTAAATGGTAATATGCGAAATATTTAGTAAAGGCTCTTGCATGAAAAACCGTTTTGTGTGCATGATCTTCATAGGAGCAGATGCCGTGGTTATACTATAATTTCTGTTTTTTTTGAGACCCTGTCTTTGGATTGGAAGGGTAGAAGATATGCGCCTTGCAGCAGGCTGAACAGCCTCGGGCCGGTAGACAATCGAATGTCAATTGGACCGGTTTTTCGTTGGTGAGGTACTCTGGAAAACAATGTGGCTTTATGTACATGATTATGTGGCTTACGATAAATACGGATAGCGTGAATTGACCTCGCGGGCTATGATGTTCGACCCATCGAAAATTCAACCAAAGGCTAATTTTTTGAAAAACCATTTTGTAGAAATTATCCATTTTTAACTACTTTAAAGCACAAGGATTCATTCCATTCTACCTTCTCTGAAACGTTCATTACGAAATTCGTGAACGTAAATTTTATCTAGGTATTATTGCTGCTATAAACGTTTTTCTGTTGGAAAGCTAGTTTACTAAATACTCGTGGCCCTACAATTTTGCGTTACAAAAATTAACTACCAGGTGGGCATTGCGACGTGCGTATTGAATCGGCCGTGTTCGACGTAAGGCTCGAAAGGAGACGTTTGCAGTAGCCGGCGACGGTCCTTGCATCGTATTAGCCTGCTGTGTTGTGGAGCATGTCAGAACCCTTCCCTGAGTTCTCTTTGAGGATGAAGCTGTAGCATATTCCTGAGGCAAAGTTAAACTGAGCAATATGTCGTCAACATGATTAACAGTTATGTGGGCGTTCTCAATTAAGCCGTCACCCTGCAAACATGATGGATAAGTTCGATGATCACTGAGGGCACTGAAGTTTTGAGAATGACTTGGAAGACGGAAAACCAGGGTCGTTAATGTCAAAGTTTAGAACTCGCTAACAAAAATGCCACTTGCTCAGACATAAGTTGTCATTGGAAGTGTGTGACGTAATTAGGTCATTATTTTTCAGTGTAGTTTAATAAGGCAAAGGCCACATTTTTACCGAAATTGCAAATCAACATCTGCTCGTAATTCGCACCACGATATGAGTTCGCACTGCTAGGATCTGTGGCATCACTTTTTTAGTTCTGTATACGGTTACATTAGTAACTTTCCATGCACTGTTAAAAAATCGACACCTTCCGTTTTCTTACCTTGAAGGTTTCTTTGTCCCCAAAAATGTCGAAATCCTTGTTCACGGACCGCCTTTTCTGGACGGTCCTTCCAACGGGGCCTTGTGGAGCACCTTCAATTTCTAGTTCTGTAACCTCCACGTCTGTAAGTATAAAGGGCACATGATCATGTTTTTAGGGAGCACAACAACAGACCTCCGACTACATTTTATTGTTAGGTATAGAAAAATTTGCCAGATCTATCTTTCTCGTGTTATAGCTAAAGCTATAACGCAAGAAATCGTAGCATTTATGGAGATGAACAAAATACACCTTGCTACTATTATATAGGCTTCTTCATTATTATAAGGTGAGTTGGCTTTGAGATTCTATCGTGATTATTAAGTGAAATAGGTGAGTCAAAAGGTTTATGTCAATGGTATTTATATCAACAGATGTGAAAGGATACCACTGATAAGACGAACTGGATCATCAGTTAGTATGTCAGATACAAATAAAGAAAATCTCGACAACACTATGAACGTGCTATAAAACAACGTATTGGCCATACCGTTTGCGTGCGAGCAGAAGTCCCTTTCGCCAGTGAGCTCGTCCACGTTCCAACAGGCCAACTTGTCGCAGACTAATGGTTCGAAACCACCATCTTCTGTACACACAAGAAGCTGTGCTGCTAAATTCAGAGCTAATAAGCAATCGGATAGGAAAAAAAGTGTGCTTGTATCGTTCGTGTATTGAATGCGCTCGAAAAATTTCGAAAAAAACGTACTATTACTATTATTATTATTCCAGCATATGTATCATCAAATGTGCGGAAGGGTTGGTTATGTCAACAAAGGGTCTATTGAGTGGCTAACTGTGACAGATAAGTTGACATAGCGGTTTTTCAAGCTAAACTTTTTAGTACTCGTTAAAACAGTACAAATCGCGTTTAAATAACGATCGGACACGGATTCTTACCGTCGGTAAGAATTTCATGTACAACAACAGGGCAAACACAGTCAGTAGTGGAAGCTGACCAATTCGTTATATTGATTCCTGCATGTGTGACACGAGCGCATGTTTCTCCAATACATTGACGGGCCGTGTAGTCTACTAAGTTTGCCTGGAGAGCAGGAATTAAACACCGATTCACAGGATCGACCCGTTTATTCGGGACCCTTGACGAAGACGGGACAAAAATATATACGAATAAGGTGAGCTTGGGTTTCTCTATTCGTCCGTTACAATTATACCTTAATACCGGAAGACCCTAATACAAACATTGCTATCGGCGGTGATTTTTAGCAGGTTTATTCTCAGTTTTTTGAAGGATTGTAATTGTCACGATTATTAATACATTCTATTGTAGTTATTAATGTCATAATTCGCATCGTGCGGACCAGCCAACGTACTTGTTGCATTGTAGTTCCAATGTCTTATCAGTGGTAATAGTACCTTTATACTACTAGCGGCAGTCTACATACACAAAGCTATTAACCCCTTTCATAAATGTGTAATGGTACCATATCAAACAGGACATGGCCAGGATGTTTCTATCGTAATAATAGCCTATTGCGTTTTAGAGATTAAAATGAGAATGTAAGTCATGGTCTACTTGTTATACGAGTGACAATTTGCGACTCCATCAGATTGTAACGTGCTCTACATGATACTGTTGAAACGGTTTGTCAGTGCGTCGTGTTATAACTCGGCACACGTTTTTCAACAGCTGGGCAGCGATTTAGCACTCGTTTAAAACAAGGGACAGCCAGAACCGTAATACCCACATAAATGTAACAAAATAGGGGTTCGAGAGGAAAAGATATAATTGAACCCTACTTTTACTATAAGTATGAGGTGTTTGCTATTGTAGTTACTTCGAGCCCATATGCTACGTGCTAATTGTTGTTTTCTTTTCAATTACGCGTAGACACGTTCGTTATTTAACATTTTTGCACTACCTGACATCGGGGTACGGACGCCGACCGCTCTTGAATAGCCTTTCATTTGGTGAATGCTACATTGGCGCGATCCTGTGGACCAGAAGGATGTGCAGGAATGAGCAGGAGTGTAGCAAGGATACCGATGCAGTTAATTGTAGGAGTAGCAGTCAAAAAGCAGAATTGCTCAATTGTTCATAAACGTGATAGCGTCGAAATTTTATATTCTATCTGGTAAAACCCTAGCAATTGCATATACTGAACGTTCTACAGAACCGATATACTTACCAGCTAATCATGTACACTTTTTGAGAAAACATATAGAACGATTGGCAGGATTTATAGTTGCATCGTTCGAATTTTTTTGCAACAGAAAACCTTAAAGGTGTTGCGTTCATGATACAGTCTCTCTTGAACACTTTTAGATATGCTTCGTCCTAGTGTGAACTTGTCTGTTCAAAAGCTTTTGCCAAACAAAAAAAAAATTACGATTTGCAGCGTCAAAAAAAGTCACCGCAATTTAGTTCTTTACTGGACTTTGTCCTTAGTGGCAAAAACGACCGCACGAAATATAGCATCTGATATAATTTCCTTGTTGTTACTTACATACAACGCGAAAAAGAGCCTACCGCTGCATGATGTAACCGAAACAACCCACAACACGATCGTTGACCACAGCACAATGAAGACAGATTATAATAGGCATGTAAAAGCCCAGCTTCCATTGTTCTAGATTATACCTCGTTCGATTCCCGTTCGTTTTCTGAAGGTCCTAAAGATAGTTAAGACTGATTTCTTTTGTATTACATCACCCGCTATACAAAACGGTATGCGTAATAATAGAAGCACAGATCGGGAATAGCATGAAAGCACAGTAGAATATCTTAATAACAACTGAGCTTGTATGAGCAACCTGCATGTGCGTGCACTGTTTTTTTTTAACTGGACAAAAATTGCGTTTCATTTTTCACGAACCTAAATATTGACCTAGTGTTGCGACAGGCCACTTGGTATCAATACCATCATTGAAAAATGTATGTGCACGACGCCGTGCTATCGTTGTTTGTTCTCACCGGATAGTCGCTTGTTCTCTACACAGAACGGTGAAATTTACCGTGCTAAGAAATGAATGGTTTACATCTTGATACATTTACGCGCACTCACAATTTTCTGTGCCATAGTGACCTGTAAGTATGTAAACGCACAGCGAACAAAGCGACAGTCACCCCTCGCAGTCTACTTGTCGAATCGTGATCATCAGAATACGGAAATACGTCTTGTGTCTTCCAGGCTTGGTGTTACGTGTGCATCTGCTTCTTGAACAAACGGTCTTGGCTGAGTCGACCTATTAGATGGACCAACACCAATAACCATCCCGTCAAACGGCACCTGGAGACGATCTATTAGGATTAGCGCAAATTATATGTACAACTTCTTCATTGCAATCGTATCGTGAATAGGGTTACGCGAAGGTAAAACACAGACACGAGTCACGAGCGAAAATAATCAAACATCAGTCCGATTTGCCATTGGTCTTTTCTGAACTAATTAATTCTGAACAGAGTGAGGGTGTAGCATGGCTTACGTACAATTGATCGTCACGTTGAATTGGTAAGAACAAGGATCAGGGTGCCCCTTTTTCGCCAGCAATAGTTTAAGCTAGTATATTCAATATACTATTTGAATTTATGGTTCCTTCAAGTCTGTCGGTCCGGGACTGAATATCGCGATCCGTTGGATTTATTCCCAGCGCTTTCGGCGTCGCTCGTTGAAGGCAGATTGGTTATTTGTTTGGCCACATGCATACAACGAGGTTGAATTTTAATGATATGGTAAAATCAGTGCTACGGAATGAAAAAGAAATTAAAGTTGATTTATTATGTTCAAAGGCCCAGGATTTCCTTAAACTTTACATCAATGACGATCTTAGATAAAAGCTAGCCTACATAGTTGCGATATTAATTAACGCCTACGTTTAACAATAATTTTTGCGGTTGAATTTTTCCGTTTCCATTCAAATACATTCGAATTACGGAATGACCGGCCTCGCTCAAAGCGCAGATTATCTGCTACTGTAGATAATTAGGATAGGCCTCGAAATGACATGAAGCAGGACAATGTAGCACGACCTAAAAAACCTAGAACGTCGTATTTCGCTATATAATTTTGCTCCAAATTAAAAAAAAAACCCTACACAGCAGGTTGCATAATGAACAAGGTTTTTCGTTACCGTTTGGTTAATTCATCTGCAATAAGCTTTTATTTGTCTATTTATGCATACAAAGCTTCTGAAGTCACTGAGGAAAATATGATATTTGTTTAGACTTTTTAGAAGAGAAAATGAAGGAAAAAATAATTTCACAATGACATTGTACGACTATTTCCGGTAGGCTAGCTAAATGTAATTCACCATATTACATTTTTCAACAACCAGTGACAAGTTTTAGTAACAACAGCATCTGCTGGAGACCGTCCGTCTTGAGCGGTGATTGTATTTTGAAAACACTGCTGGAACTCCTGTAGATACGAAGTCATCCTTGGAACTGACACATTGAAACGCTCCGGGAACTTCATCGAACTGATATTGTCCTCGTAGAATTTGATCGTTGCGTTGAAGTTTTTATCTAGCTGCATTTGCAGCGCCTTACCGTATAGCGGTCGTCGTCCGCGGGTAGGTGAGTAAATAATCCGAAACAGCATACAGCCCAACTCAATGAAGCTGCGCATCACATAAAGCGAAAATCCGTATTTCAGAAGCAATCCATGAAGGCAATTGTTCATTAAATTTGACGCAAGACGTGCTGACTCTACCGACTGGACCACTGAGATACGCTCGTTTGAGAAGCATAAAAACTCTTTCAATGCCAAACTCCTTTGCAGGAACAGCAAAGCGCTTATTAGTGCAGACAATGTGAAGGACGGCTGGCAGGTCAGTGAGGTCGGAGACATGTTGCATGCCGAGGATGTTGTGGTCCGATTCGGAATTGTTCCTCGTAACCAGCAGATTTTCTCCCTTGCTCACCCAACCCTGCCCTTGACTAAAACTGGCCAAGTCGACTTGTCAAGAAAATACCTGCTATGACATCCTACGCGCTACGGGACTCGGCCGAAGGCCCTAAAGTGTAAACGGCCCCCTCGTCGGCAATTGTCTCCCATGCTTCTTTCCGACACGTTGAATCGCAAAGATAGTTCATCGCTGAACAATTTAGTCATTCAAAAAGCTTATTACCATCAAATCGCAGAATTAGAGGGGGCTAGGATCAATATTTGTGCAGCATGCTTCCACCTCCAGGTCACAACCTGAACATTGACTGTGATTAGGTCTAACGCGTCGCTGATCTAACGAGCCAAGGCCGTCCAATAACTCTGTGCTAGCATGCATCTGAGAGTATAGTAAGAGGTGGCTAATTGTAGAATAATGATCTTATTGGACGTCAGTAGTACAATCTTGATCACAAAGCTTGCTGTTATTTCAACTTTAAGTAATAAACAGTATTTGATATTCTGCCCAGGATTCGTTATGATTAATCATATTTCAATTAAACCTGCAACTGTTAGATTAGCCGGCACTTGAGCAGTACTGGAAGATTTACATTGCATTTGACAATGGAAAAATAGAAAATAAGGGTTCGTGGCTAGAGAAACTGGGTTACTTCTACACGCATAGCACCATGTATGATATGTTTTTAGGAAACTGAGTGTGCACATCTGATTTGGTTGTGCAGCTTCGTAGCAACTACACTAAGGGAAATCAGCGTGACAATTCAGAGGCACAAAATAATGCACTAATACGTATGAAAAGTCATCATAAAGTGGGTTTGCGCTTAACCCATAATTAATTTGTTAATAGTACTTTAATAAAATGTTAACATCATAAGATACACTTATAAAATGTATTGGTCGTCTTTTTATGGTGACGATTGACGTTTGCTTAGCTTCAAGGTACCAAGATGCTGTCCTTAAGAAAGTGTTTGTCGTCTTTTATTGGCTTTATAGGTTTGTCATGAGGGGGCTAAATTTCGACGGACCAGATTCAAGCGTCTTGGGGAGTAGCAAACTGTTTCGTGATCTAGCGAATCATGCCAGCCTGGCAGAAAGTGACTCCATATCCGCTTCTATAAAGCATACACTTTTTACATAGATACTAAAGCCTTTAGCATTTAAGAAGAGATCTATTTATTTTAAACGCCGATTTAGAAATCTCAAAAAGACCCGCGCTGAGAACAGTTCCCTGCAATGTTATTGAGCTGAAAACACGTTCTCATAAGGACTTAGCAGCGTTGATGCAATCCTGTGTGAACTCTGTTTAGAGTGACTTGGATTCGTTCATATTTTATTGAAGTTTTTTGACTATCACTAATTGCAATTTGTAAAGGGTAACTTTTTTAGCGTGTTAAATAGCTGAACGCTATGACTTCAGTCCGAAGCTATTAGGAACATCAAACATTTTAAAGGGTTCTTAAACCATTTACCGTTAGCAGGCGAAATTTCGTATATATTTACACAAAATGATTGGCTGTCGACCGCCATAAGCTGACTGAGTGTCACTTGAGAATGGGTTTGGAGGCAAAGATTTTTACTTATGAATAAAAGTGGATGTTTAGCAATTAAGTTTTTGTTTTTCGAAAGTGAAAGCGCTATTGCATTTTTGTCAAAGCACTGGGCGAGTATACGTTTAACAAATAAGCAGTTCTTTTTCACTTTTGCAATCATTTTTAGAACGAACATTAAGGGGTTGAGGAATAATCTAGTTCTTACGGCTTCAAACGGAAGAACGAATCACTGCGCGCACGGCAGCTCTTGAGCAAGACAGGGCGTGCGTCATCACAGCTGAGACATGGGCCAGTCTGTGCCGCCCATATGGGACGGATCGGGAAAATGACGACGAAGTAGCGAGAAAACCACTTTGATGGTAGTCTTGTGTAAATTCGGGTTTAGGCTAATGCTCACATTTGCTATGAATATGAGTTTTTTTCTATTACGAGCTGTTTTCCAAAAATGAAGAACGCCGATACATAGTTACTCAACGATAACGCACGACCTCATCGACTCGTTTTAATCACGGCCTAGACCGAAAAGGACAGAACAGAGCAATGGATAAGGTCAGCACGTTCTTTAAATTGAAAAAGTGACATTTCAGCTGCTTATAGGCCTTAAAAGAGATGATAGCCTGCGTGACATACCCTGCCGTCGACTCTTTCAAACGAGGCTTTAATAACGAGATTTGAAATGGCAATATAGAACGTAACTAGGAGCACAGTTCCTAGGAAGCTTTTAGAGTGCTGGCCTCAATAAATAAACTAGAAAGGTTACGACATCCAACATTTTTATAGTCTAGGAGTTGCAGATAAGCTAGGTCTAGCTTTGCCTCTAAAATTGCTTCTGTATCCCAGAATAACGCCAGTGGGATGCTTTTATTTCCATGCGCTGGTAATATTTTTTTCTGGTAGCCAAAAATGATTCCAGAAAATCACTGTGATGTTCCAAAAATGATCGAATGGACTCGTTTGATTTGCGTGTCTAGGTACTGGGGGATCCCGGCGGGAATCACCACGACTTCAGCTAAAAACATTATGGCGATCAACCAAGTGCGTTGGGATAGCTGAAGTGCCCATCGTTATTCAAGCTACGTTTTTGTATCTACTTTACATTCTTCTAGACCGTTTTTTGCATATGTTTAAATGGTCGATCGTTTTATGGTTACCAGACCTATCAATAGAAAACAGCGCTAAAATTAAGAGAAGGCATCCAAAGAAATTTTGCTAGTAAAACGTAACGAGATGCCAAACAAAAATTTTCCACTGATGTTACTACGAGAAGGTATATAAAATATTTACGCTAAGCAATATCATTCCGTTAGCTATGTTGTTCATTGGCTTACGTCCCAGAATTTCTCGCTTTTGACCGAAAATAATTACGTGTACTTCATAATGCTCCAGTGTCAGTAGTGTCAAGTAGGCCTCGTTTGCCTGGCGTTTAATATGGCAATGTGTCGATTTCCACTGCGAATGTACAAATGTCAGAAAACACATTGAAATCAGAACGCTCGAAAAGAAGACCTCGTAATCGTTCACTGTTGGTCACCGTATCAATAATGTACGCGCGTATCCATGTACAATATATGTAGATACGATGCTATTAAGCTATCGCAAACGTTCAGGAGGCAAATCGTCGTCGATTGCGGCTGAGCCGGTATCGGTCTAACCGCATCAGTTGCCCCTTGAGAATCATGTCAGGACGCGATAAAAAAATGCCGAAAGGCCCGCTACTGTTGCTGCCACTGAGGTTTTCGTAGGTAAACGTATTGCGTAACTCCACCTAACTATACCAAGCAACTAGTACAGAACGGTCAGGAAAAGGTCGGCTACAACGGTTCTACTGTTAATTCTGCTACTTCGACCATTGTTGGGGGTTATCAGTTTGTCGGCTGTGTGTGTTCAAATACTACAAGTATTTAGCTTCGTATCGGGGTCGCTACTACTGCGACGCCGACTGCTGCTGCTGATCGTTGTGTCGTTGTTGTAGGAGCAACGACTTAAGTAATGGACAATTTTTTCTTATTGCTGTTGTTATTGTTGATAGCTGTTAGCAACAACTACAGTCGGGTAGAGGAGGCAGTGCCAACTGGCGGCGAGTACCGGCTGTGATTCAATCTGAAGCTGATGTTCAAATCGATCGTTTTCGAAGTTGTCAGTTACCTTGATGATAACTTGTTTAGTTAGTTACTTTATCTATTGGTCGGCCGCTTGCTTAAATCTGGGAACTTTGATAAAGAACACATTTACTGTAGAGACACAGCGGTAGATGCTGTGGCATAATGTTAACGCAATAGATCATGAGTGATTAATACTTCAGCTGAACTCCCCGCTCCTTGCCACTATCAGTTCTTTGTGATTATAACAAGAATAATAATTACAAAAAAAAAAAGAAATCTTGACGAAAATGTTCCGACTAGTTACGACAGAAAGCGTAATGTTTACCATGACCTTGCAAAAAAGGGGCTGGACGTGTACGATGTTTACGATGGGTAGGCCCACATAGATTCGACAGGGCTACATGCACAACAGTTGCATTTGATAAAGGGCATTTTATAAGAAGCCCTTACTGTCCGAGTATTTTTTCTACGTTTACTGTTAAGCTCCTTAATTTTGTTATGGATACGATCTAACATTGGCAATGTGTTTCCAAGTCCTAGAGCTATTAGCGAACCTCCACCAACGTTTTTCTTGTGTAGAATCTTTAATGATACGCTCGCTCAATAGCGTTGTTTCGGTGGCCAGGTATTAGAGGAGCCTCCTAACGGGAACGATCGTTCTAACACGTCATATTGATCGGAATGTTTTACGTTTCAGGATCGTGCAGAGTTCCTAATCTGACGTCAAATACATTTATCGATACTTATTCATGTCAATTTCGTCGTCGAGTGATATTACTTAATATATACCCAATATAAATCCCCAGTATCACAATATGATGAAGACAAACAGCTACGTAAATACAGTGAAGCATGCCCAATGGATGCCCAGTAAGGAAGCTCTTAAAGAAATCTCACGTTGTTTCAGGCGCTGTGTTCAGTATATCAAAATCTGTTTTTAGAAACACAAGCATTTTACTAATGTTGTTATTTTTTTGATATTGCTCGTTCCATTAGTCCAGATCGTAAGTTGGCGGACAAAGGAATGTTTAATATTTTAGTGATTGAACTCGTGGATGATTGCTTAGAACGACAATCATGTATAATTTAAGCGATGGGCGATGCCGAATTGCCTATGCTGTATAGCTATATCTTTACATATAATTCCGCTTTAAATCGTTACGCCATTTCTAGAGGGAGCGTTCCATAGTGTTAAAACATTATCACGGCCCTACTGTCACTAGTCGTCAGACGTCACCTGGCTCATATATACTCGCTGCAATGGGTGCAACATGGCCACGTAGGCAATCTGTTTCTACATGATTTTTTTTACCTTAATTAAACAATTCAGCCTCGATACGTATACTCTTCTCTTTTCGCTGATGCCTCCGCTCCCTCTCTCAAACGTTATATACATATATAATCCACTGAACTCCGTTTCGGGCCCCCTTCTCCAATCCCAACATTAATCGTGGCTAATTAAATTGATCTTCTCGTTTCTGGTGTCATATTTAACCGCGGACCCTTCCACAGCTGGACTGATTGATAGGCCCATGTCTGAGTCGGCTTGCGGTGGCCTGTACGCCACCTAACAGTGAAGCAAATGACCACCGACTGAAGTACGTTCGAGCTACTCTAGCGTTGTCAAGTCGGTGTTGCGCGCGACTTCGCCAGACGACCCCCGCTGGTTCTTCATTAGCTCACGGCAACTGCTCGATGCGACGGAAAGCTAACCCACATTCATGATAACGTGGATCGCAAACTAGGCCGTTTTAGCGTGCATTGAGCAGTAGTAAGGCGGTCGAATTCTTTCAATGGATATTCTCGATTTTGAGTAATGTTATTGCTACCTCTGATTCTCTCTCTTTCTCCCACATTTTTCCGTAGCCGTACGTAGTGCCGCTTTCGCTCGGCATCTGACACCAACTACGGTGAACGACATTCGATCGAAGTGAAGCGCCTTGCAATGCCACGAAGGAAGTGGATCGAAAACACCGCAACGAAGGCGCTGAGAACACGTCGACCGCGCTTGTACTGTTCATGCTTTGAACGAAAGCGTCCGCTGCCTTCAAAGCTGTTCGAAGAAAGAAAACAGCCAATCATGGGATATTTTTAATAATGCACCTATGATAGCGTCGAAGTGAAGGATGAACAGAACGAAGGAACAGGCTTCAGGTAAGTTGAGAGGCCTGATTTTTACCTACTTCGATACCTACCTAAATAAAGTTAACTCAGCTTACAGGTAAGTCCCAACTTTGTGATGTTGACTTTAATGAACTATGCTGTAATCAATTAGAGTCAAATCATCCAACATAGCGGTAAAATTTGCTTGCTGTTATTAACCAATATTTAGCTGGTGCTCCATGTGACTGAAGCAGAAAACAACCCTCAACACATTTTCTCTCTACGTTAGTAGAAATTAATTCCACTTTTTTTTTTTAAATCTCTACGCATTTGTTTAACTTAGAAACTCAGTTTGTTCGGTAGCTTTGCAAACCACTTACAATGTAAATGAAACTGAATAACTTATATACTAAGGGAACTTTGCTGAATTTTATTGCTAAAAACTTATGACTAAGAACCAATTGAATTTACCACACATTATGTAACATCTTTCAATGTTAAAAAGCAATCAACTTTTTGTGCCTTGATGGCTACAATGTTGTGGAATTTGATCGAAGATTCATGAAGACATTAGCCAAGAATGCCCTAAACGAAAACACAATATGCGAATGGTGCTTCCGTTTCAAAAACGAGGGTTAGAATGGTGAAGATCAATCAATTCAAGAGGAGGCTTGAAAGCACGAAAGCAAAATTTGAAGTCCAAGGACTCTGTCCACTAAAACTGCATTTCTTATATTATAACCAAAATACTGAAATTCCGGAGACTAATTAAAAAATGGCCCTTCCTCAGTTGACTTCCGGCGGTGTTTTCCACGTACAGCTGATGGAATTTGACTCAAGAGAAGGCCCGCCTGTAGTATATAGTCACTATAGACGCTATATGGTACAATCTCTACCACCAGCTGGAAAAACCCTAATCGAGAGAATGGTGATACTCTAGAGAGAAGTGACGTTCGGTGGCAGTGTTAACTAGATTTGGGCATAAAGTGATAATAGTACATGATATAGACATCAGGGGCATTTGCTGCTATAAGATACTTGCCGAAAATGAAATAATAAATGCGCCCCGTTCTTCAAGAAACTCATGGATCGTTGGCGTGGTAATTGAAAGCACGCAGTCTGGTTGTTTGATGACAACGCCAAACCTCAATTACTTCCTGGATTGAGCCAAGGAATATCCATCGTTGACTTCAACCCGCTTATTCTCCCGATCTAAGTCTGTGTAATTACGGGGCTTTTCATGCTCTAAAAAGGGCGAATGGTGGGTAAGTCTATTTTACTACCAATTTACTTCGGGAAGCCATAAACAGAGAAATTATATATCTAAATAAAATTCCTTACAGGTGGCTAGTCTATATATAATTTTTATGATACATGTTATTATATAAATCTCATGTATAATAGGTAGTTGAAAAAAACGTTTCACTACTAACGTGTTTTTGTTGATTGTTACCGGCTCTTTTAGTGACGTTCTCACTTGTACGCCGCCGTCGTCTTTTACGTATGCAAAAAGCCCATACAACTTTGGAAACAATTATGATCCCTGTTTGCATTATCATCTTTCTAATTATTATAATATAATTCTACGTAAAATAGTGTTGCTGCCTTATGTTATTATCGCTAACAGGGAACACGAAACATTTTAATGAGGAGTTAGACTACATTCTATGCTATACTGATAATTATAACGATGGTAACAATAAGGACTGTGATGATTTCTGTAAAGAAGTTAGAGAAATACGAAAAAGAAATGATGTACAAACTAGTCTCTAAGTTCTAAAGACACGGCAGAAGCAATATATTTAAAAATACCAGCTTCGTATGTATACTAAACTGTGTGTGTTTACCGCTTCTTCGCGTGCGTCTTAGCTGTCTAACTGATCAATTATGTACTCTCCAAGGGAACCGCAAGCAACGGTAAAAGTATTCATTTTTCACCCGCTCAGCTAACTGTTTTCAGGTGTCTTCAAAGGTTACTAATATTGTTATCATCGTAAGGGCGCTCGTGATAGTCTACCACCTCGTTAGGCGTCGGTTTCAAACCATTCGCTCACTCTGTTCAAAGACTTTCGCTGAACAGATTCAATAGCTTCAAGGATTTTCCCCCTTCTTGACGCAATAAAAGTGTAGTCAACTTTATTTGCCTTTTGCTTTTAGAAGCATGATACCTTACGACAATGAATCAGCTTAGAATTTGATAGATCTTTGCACGAATTTATGTAGAAGTTAGATGTCTTTAGAATAAAACATTGCAATAGCATATTAGTTCCTTGGGTAAGGTTTAAATTTGGCGCGCTCATGTTTCCCAAATCGACAATGAACCCACGTGTCAGAATCCAGATATTTATTGTCGCTTTCCTAAGCGTATTGAATTAATAGCACAGCTATACGATTACTGCGGCATCATTTTTCTTCTTTTGCCGTAGATGATTTGCTGTTCGCCGAGCGAATTCAGAGCATGATAACCTCTGGTGATGAAGAACAGTACCTCATGAAATTTCGCACAATGAAACATCGAATCTCTTTAACCATCGTTAGCGTACAGATGGGCGAGTTAGTGGAAGTTGTAACGGCAGTAGCAATAGCATTTGTTCTGCTGGTTACGTTCTAACAGGCACCAGCCGAACAGCGCAGATTGTTGGCCTTTGGCTACATCGGATCGCCTACGACAAGCAACTAGTAACGGTTAAATGCGCGACGCGACTACAAGCTAGCCTATGCTTGTGTATGTCTGTCCATTCAGGAGGTCGGAACAGCGTAGTAGCAGCGGCTCGATCGATTACTTACTCGTCTGGTTTCCTCTCCCCACCGTGACCGTCCTTTCCCATAACGGTCACATGCAGACAACGGTTACCCTATCACTCTCTCCACAGGTGCAACGTTTTGGAACACCGGTACAGTCCGCCGCGTCGGATGAAAGCCAGTTTGTCAGCTTGAAATTCACGTAAGAAGAACGACGCCGGTTGCTTGAAGAAATACGACAGCGTTTGGAGCTGATTGGCTCCTGCGCGCCGATCGATCCGAGTGACCGAAGACGGTATCAAACGTGGCGGTCAAGCACGCTAGTGGTCGGTGGTGACCAGATGTGAACGGCGTCAATTTCTATTTTGTTGTGCACAAGAAATCGTTAGTTTTATTATAGTGAAACAACGGGCTGGATTCCATTGGCATAAATACATTGTAGCTGTAAGGAATAGATGAAGTCGAATAGCAAATAGCTTTCGGTGTTAACGTTGGATTGATTGCTATATTACTACTGAAGACTGACTTTTGACCAAAGGATATATACTGAACGGATAATCAACAAAGTGCGTTTGCAGAACGACGAAAATACGGGCAGCGATAAAAGGTAAGATAATGCGCAGTTCTAGCCTTTAGTACAGTCTTCCAATACGTGTACTAGAGTCTTCGTAAGTATAGAACAAGTAAAATGCGAGCCCATTTCAAATGTTTAATTCCGTTCTTACGCTACAAAGTTAAGATGAGGTACTATTAAATAATTCAACTTCAACTGCTTTGATTACCGCGACGCCAAGTCGGTCGACGCATTCCTCAAAGCGGTTTTCCAAAAGGGATTCTCCGTTTCACGTGGCTGTAAGTAGAAGCAAACAACTTTAATGAAGTTGAAACTAAACTAAAGTTAAAAGCTCGCTTCTCTATTCGCGCCAGCAGGGCATTCGTTGTAAACGGAAAACACTATGCATATATAATAAAGACTTATGATTTGGACGTCAAAACCATAATTTTATGCAATGTTACTTTAAAGTTCATCTAATAGAAACTATTCCAAACGATTTTTGGTCTTCAAAAGTCATACGTCAACAAACGTTTACGTCATCAACAGCTGGCATTCTACTGGATGCTCCTATTTTCTTTTTTTTATTTTAAAAACGTCGGCTGATATACTCTTGAGAGATTAACAGGATGAACAAAGCCGGCGCAGGTTTTTATCTCATAGGCTTAGTGTAACGTATAATACAAAGCACCGGTTAACAATAGATAGGTTTCTTCTGGTCAAAAGAATCGTTTGAATAAGTACGATGCCTTTAAAGTTTATCGACGGCCCGAGCGTATGTAAATTTTCCATTTAACTTTTTAGATATTTCACTTCCGAAAGAGCTAGATAGGGGATATGGACAAAACCGTACATATATGAAGTGTTGAACCAGGAAACTGAGTTGTCAAAGTAAAATCTGAGCTCAAACCCAATGTTGTCGGTGTAATAGGTCTAATAGTCACATGGCGGTTCCTGTTCTCAGGACGACACTATCCAAAACAAACGAAAAACATCCTGTATAAGGGCTGTTCAGTGGTGCAAATACCGCAGGAGGAAGACACTGCAAGTCTGAAGAACATGCACATCTTCATATCTAAAACATATCTTTCCAATGTTTCAATTGATTATTTTTTGCATTATGAAACTAATGTGGAGCTTTAACGATGCGATTACATGTACGGGTCATAACAATATTATCTAAATATGTATGAGAGCATTCAGTCTCAAGTTTGGGAAACCGTTAGACGATGTTTTAAGCTATTTCGTCCGTAAAGGGGCTTAGCTATTCGGGTATTTGACTATAAACGAAAGATTCTCTGAGATTCGCTTTGTGCAGCTGCTGTCACAATCGAAGGGCAGTTGAGTGATTCAGAAAACGTCAGCATGACTAAGGCGTTCTTCATACAAAGGTCACTAAAACGTGTTACTTTCGAGTTTATTATTTGTATTTTTGAATTCTCTGAGCTCTATATGATGACTGTAGTGTTAGTGCTTTGAGAGCCAATAACGAAACAAAGAAAATTGTTTCGTGACGTACTTTCTTACGTAGCGTCCGACTCGATGCCAAACGAGTCTGAGCCATTGTTATTATCAAAGATATTGTTCATCTGTATGTAACGGTTTTTAGATTTAAACAACAACATATTTAGCGTAGCAGTTATTGTCGGCGGCGAACCAAATGACTATATTGTAAATACTAGCAAAATTGATTTCGGTGTTCTTTGTCACCACTGCCGATAGCATTACAGCCGTTCACTGGCGAGGCAGTGGTTTTCCGTCGAAGACCTTCGAAGGGCCTTCTGCCAAAGAAGGTTTCCAGTTAAAGGTTGGTCAGAGATTGTCAAGTCTCCAATTTGTTAGCTCATAGGAGGCGTTATTTATGCCATCTGTTTATGTGAACTCTGAATAGCTGTCGTGTGCGTACGAAAGTGGTTCAGTCGGAATCGGAGACATACTGATCCCTTGTACGATATTATGTCAAGAAGTATTTTCGATTGCTTTAAGGAAGGAAATCTGAAGGACTAGTTCAGTCTCAGCTGAATATATAAATAAACATACATCTGGATTTTCAGATCGCCTGCACCTATCATTAACACAAGCGTTATTTGTTTAAACAATGAGAAAATTTGAATAAAACAACGACTAATATTGTCAGTGGAATGATCTTGTCAATTAGCAGAATAATTATAATAAATGAATAAGTACAACCAACCTTTATCTGTAACACAGCAAGTCTAAGTAGATGCTTGGAATACACGTACGATGAATATGTATTCTGCAAAATATGCACCTAAATAACCAATTGCGATAGGGCGAACATTACATTTGTTGACTATCGGTAAATGATGTACTCCTGGGCGACCCACAGTCTCTCTCTCTCTCTCTCTCTCTCTCTCTCTCTCGCTCTATTCCCTCCTTACTGAACGTACTTCTACATAAGTGGCACTGAAAGGTCATAGCTCTGTAAAAGCAGTTTCAAAGTAAATAGTCCCATTTACGATAAAACGATCGACTAGTCATTTTTTAGGCCTAAAGTTTTTGATTCAGCCAAGCGTTGTTATTGAAGTACTATTTGAATAGCTTCCTGTTGCCCTGTACGAAAACGCCAGAACATTTAGGAGTTTAGTTAATATAAGAATGGGGAGAGAAGTGCCGATTCGCTGTACGTCGCCAAATTTCTCTTGCGTGCCTTCCAAACCTGATTTAACATATAAATTAAACGGCGTTTTTTTATTCAACTTACGGCGTTAGCTTCGCAAGAAACAGTTAAAGCTTTATAAATCCGGGTTTATTGGCCATGAAGGTGGAAGACGTTCCTGATTGCACACTTCCCATGAACAGCTGTGAAAATCCGCGAACAGATTTTTAATTTCCGGTGGCAGGGAGCTCTCTGGACCCAAGTGAGAAAGCTACAATAGTAATGTAAATAGAATATTCAAGCGTCTTCATATTTTCGCATTAATAATCAACTTTATTAGAATTAAAGGGAGTAACAGCTTTTTCCTGGTTTATCTTACGCCAGTCAGTGCTAGGTTGCGTTGGTAGCGACTTCATAGCTCTTGACTCTACGCGAATATGTACAATATATGAACTGCAATTATTCCTCCCCAGGGAACCCCAGCACCACATTTTATGCAACTTTTAAATCGTATATTAATAGTTTTTTGCAAAGAATTAG
The DNA here is from genome assembly GCF_002443255.2 of Varroa destructor. Taxonomy (NCBI): domain Eukaryota; kingdom Metazoa; phylum Arthropoda; class Arachnida; order Mesostigmata; family Varroidae; genus Varroa; species Varroa destructor. Next base: position 37,242,827 of record NW_019211454.1, read on the forward strand.
ATAGAGAACAACAGGGTCTAGCGGTTTGGAATCCTAAGACTCAAGCAAGAACACTTTGATTGAGCTAGCAAGCGTTAATTTAACGTTTTTGTCGCACAATTTTTTTTTTAAAAAACGTTACGTAGACCTTAGCTGAAGACCACAATGTGAAAAAAACAGATATTAGTTTGGGCTAGCAAAGATAATACGTTCCGTATGGCATCGCGGTGCGAGCGCTCGTACTTGATAACAGTATACTTCCTTAAAGCAGCACAAAGTCTGTGCAAGTTCCAGCCGATGAAAGCAGTGATTTTCTCTGGAGAGGAAGATATTGTACTGAATCAAAAGAATTGCTAACATAATATACTGCTCCAGGCTAATGAACTAAATTAACCCAACGCCATATTTCATAACGGTTTACTTGTTTTACATAATGGACGCTATGGAACAATGCTACTGTGGTTTCACGATAAACACGACCCTATACCGACAACTGCTATATTGTGTTTGCATTACTTGCTATAGTTTGTAGAATGCGCCGTTGGTTTCCTGTTAAAATTGCATTTCTCTGACACCGGGCCAGCTAGTAGTTGGGTTGATCAGGCTACTATGAAACGAAAAACACCTGCGAACGCAACGAGGCAACGTGCAATGTCAGATGCAGGGGAGTATGTCGGGGGGGGGGGGGTCATCCTAGTTGGCTGCTTAATACTATCGAATCAGCTCGAAGCGTTCCGTTCAATGAACCTTTCTTTTATGTGCTGAAAGTGTTCTCTGACGATCAGCGCAGTAGTCGAAGAACAGGAAGACATGCTTTTTGCATTAATTGATCGATTAATAGGGTGAGAATCTTAATACTTCTAGGTTTAAACCGACATTTTTGGCCTTTTTTGCGACTACAGTGATTGGACCAATCGATTTGGTATTGGAAACCATTAGCGGTAGAATAAAGTCTTATTGAATCTCTCTTGTTCTGTGCATCGATCAGCCATACAATAACATTACGGAGAAGAGCCTGAGTGTGGTAAAGAAGTAGCTGAAACTCCCGACGATACAGCGGTGGTGATTTAGACTAACCGAAATACTTCTTTCATAGTTTTCCAGTATACATGAACGATTTAAATCTGGCGAAAGGGGCACTGCAAACGTTTATGTCACGCAAGAAAGTAAAAAGGATTGAAGTACCTATGATTCCACGTAGGGATCACTGGCAACATCGATTAACATATGGATAGATATCGACAACGAAATGTTTGAAGTGCCACAAAAACTAGCTTCTGGTATAATTCGACGAAGAGTCTTATTTTTTGTTATTGTACCATCCAGGTGCCGATAACTGTTCTAAATGAGACAGATTAACTTAGAAAATTACCTAATTCCAGGTAATGAACGATTAGGAAATAATGGTCTGATAATAATAGTAAGTAACGGGTTCAAATGTGCTATACAGATCTGTGTTACGCTATTAAAAATACGTTATTTATATATCCTATACCACTCAAGTAGGCTACCTATAAATTTTGAGGCTTCTATTGAGATTCTAATAAATCTGAGCGACTCGAGCCAATGTCACACCAAGTCCTTGTATATATAATAGATTAGAGCTTATCGAGTCACATTGCAACTTCTGGCGTACAATACGGTGTTGAAATAGTCCCATTCATATAGTATTATTGCCTAGACCTCAACGTTTCACCATTGACCGAAGAATTCTATCTATCATATATATTCAGATTATATTATAAACGTTTATGAGCAGAGCCTTTGTGTTCGTCGGCGCGTTAGAAATTTTCTCATCGACTTTTTTTTACCTGTTGGGTTCTCAAATGGTCAAGCAATCGCTCGCAAGGATATCAAACCTTTTTTTTTTTGTACATTCAGCCCTAGTGACTCAGTCGCTCCCACAAGCAATCCCTTTTGTACCGCAAAAACTCCCCAAAGAACAAGCTTCGTTTTAGTCCGCTTTTGCTTCAGTCGGCAGTTCATCATATAATCAAGGTTCCATAGTAGACGCAACGGACTCTTCGAATTGCGGTCTTTTATAACCATTCTATCTGGGTGCACGTGTATGTTATTTGAAACAGTGTAGTATAAAATTAGCATAAGCTTCTCAAATTTGTCATAGTTTCCGGTGAAGACATCTCAATTGCGATTTTATTACACCAGAGCCGTCATTTGACTAAAATCAACAAATTATACCTCAATGGATTGTAGAAACACCCTATCTAGTCTTCTTGCGACTTCGTCTGAACTGTTCACTCTAAAGTACTCTGTCTACGTCGTTACATTCGAAGTCATTTAATTGTCGATTCAAACGTTCGATTTTTCTTCAAATCTTCTCATACTCATTACGCATACAAACGATTTTTCTTATATACATATATATATGTATGTGTGTGTGTGTGTGTTGCTCTAGCCGTCCAGATAGCTCGTTTGGCATATACCGGAACAAACAGCGACGTTTAAGAACGTTACATTTTCTAAATGCTACCAGTGAAGGGACTATCTAAGAACGCTAAAAACCGTCTTCTAAACGGCTGAAGTGGACATACATATATGTTACTATGCTGTATCGTCTTCAAGTCATTCGTGAAGGTGACTTTCTTTACTTGTTGCTAAGTAAAATACCTGTTAACTTTAGTGTACCTTTTCTTTTTGTTCTAAGTTAATACTCCAGTCAATAATTATTTCGATCACCATATATAAGTAGTTCAGTTACTACCATGGGCTGGCATCGTAACTTAACTTGTCCGAATTCACATACACTTCGCTCAGAAGTCTAAGGCCAAGACAACATTTCATCAATAGTTTGGGCTCGTTTGTCTTAGCTAACGTTAGCAATGATGTTTGAATATATCAAGACAGTTCAAGACAGCCTGATGGACCCCTTAAGAACCTACGCCTAGTCCAACGTTTTTGCTTGTCATTGATGATAAATTACCTAATAAAATGGGAAAGACCTAACCCAGTTTATAGGCTACTATGAATACGAAATGGATATCAATCTACGTGTCAACTATAGGGCAGTTTCGATCAAAAGTTGATACTCCTAATAATTTAACATTGGGTTACTACGGTGCGGCTGTGTCACTCGCGTATTCATTCGTTACGTGAAAATTTTCAATTGTTTCGTCATCGAGGTAAACAAATTGCTTCGTCAACGAATCGTCTATCCCACGTTAACTCATGGTCGAGGCCTATATCGTTTCGTAATAGCGAAATCTTGCCACTGTAATACATTGATAATAATCCCAGCGGTTTTTGTTTTCGCCACGTTTCCACCATTAACGACACTATATCGCTAAAACTGTGTTCGTTGACATTTTTTCTTCAGCCGCAGAAATGTCTGTGTTGAGGGCTTCTCCTTTGATGTTCTATCTACTACTGCAACGTGTAGCAAGGGTAAACAGCAATAGAGCTTTCGTTCGACACGAACTGTTGTCGGCAGTTAAAATCCTTAGCCATGCTGGGGAAATCGTTACGGATTATTGACAATTCAATACAACGGGGAACGAGCATAACACACTGGATGCAACTCGTAGTCATGACTGCGGTAGCAGCAATAGCAGAAGCCAAACATCGAAGTCCGTGTCACTTTTTGTTCCGTAAGAGATCAAGGCTTTTGGCCTAGCAGACGATTGCCAAAAAGTTACGTTCGCTGCCACGGTCCGAGTTTCACAGAATTGCCTAACGTGGGCAACGGCAGAGAGAAAGAGGGATCGTCATTGAACGATCGTTCTTACAAAATGTCGTATGGTTCAAGACATCTCCGAGAAGGCACGTGGCTCTAAGCGACAAATATCACTATCGTGACTAGTAAACGTGACATTACTATCGGCAGTGTCATCTTCACATATGGCCCAATGAGGTTGGGCAGGCTTCAATGCATCTTCAAGATAATCTTTTAATAGTAGGAATTATTCGATTGAACTATAATAATTATTATTATTGCTGCTCGGCACGTTATGACATTGTTAAGGTAGAGTAGTTCCAGTTCGAACATCCATTGGAACGAAAATGAAGTTTAGCCATGCAGACGAAAACTGTATTAATTGTAACTTACTTCGTACGCTTTTTATGAACTTTTGTTTTTTTTCTTAGTCTTTTTTTTCATAGTAAAATTAGGTAGTCTGTTGCTATGATAGCAATTTCAGCGCTGCAAAAGTAATGTTATTTTCTAGTAAAATTTTTCACCATAAGCTGCAGTGATAATATGATGTATAAGGACCGATTTGATGCCGGTGTATAATAAATAATGATCTCCTCATCCTTTGCATTAACTAAATAGCAAAACATAAGATAATAACTATCTGGACCTTGCGCGGCAAAACATACACCGTAAACTCAATACTAATCAGTAGTGAAGTAACTTAGGCCAAATCAGGTTATGTTTACTTTAGCATCTGTAGACGCAATTTACGGCAGTATTGAACAAACTAATAGTACATTGGTCCTAGGTAACGGCTTAAGCTTAATCTAGTTGAGCTCCGGAGCCCCAGAAAGAAGAGGCGAGAGAGAGACAAAGAATGAGTCTGTTAGGAAGAAAGGCAAGCAATGAACTTTTTCGTGAATTATCGCTGCCACAATTGTTATGCGTAGGTATACATAGCAACTGCTTCATCGGCGTCAGAAATCGAACTTCTGCCGACCGCTGCCAACTCATCTCGACACGAAAGTGGTAGACACTGACCCAAAATGCCGAACGCCATCGGCAGCATTGACGGCGTTTATGGCTGAAGCAACGGCAACAGCAACGAATCGTGGCAAAATATAGAACACGCTCTAGTGGTGCTGTCGCTTTGCCGGTTACGCCGGCGGCCTTTTGCCGACGGTTGCGTGCTTTGCTCTGTTGTGGCACGACTCAATCAGACGTCCGTCGCAAACAGAGAAATAGAAAGAGGACGAAAAACAGCGGGAAAAACTCCAGGTCACTTCTATAGTCCGTAATAAACACATTTATATAAATATATAGAGGCGCATCGCCATGATGTCCTAGACTTTCAGTTCTGCTGCCACGCATCGCCTTGTCGCGCGATTCACGCCGCTTTGTGCACGAAGAACGATGTTTCGCAGGCGACAATTCTGAACGAGCTGCTTTATTGCTAAAATGATCGCCGCCGCTAGTGCAGTGAAGAAACGGGAAGTCAGCCTGGTGTCTGGTGATGTCTTCTGCGATGTTGCTGACGAGGGTGGAGCGTATTTTTGACTGCTCCCCTTCTCCGTGACGTGGTCTCATTTCTAAACAAATGAACGAAAACTGATGGTCGGAGAATAATGGCAGTAATAGTAGCGATAGTCAAAGTAGCCGTAGTCGTATCTTTCCTCCCATCCCCCGAAATTTTGGCGTTTCAACGCCTGTCAGCGTTTGACGTAACGTTAATCAAGATGATTCCTAGAATTTGGTGGCGTTGGCGGTAACGCAGGCAACAGAAACAGCACGTTCGGGGTATATATATATTCGCATTGTAGATGAGTCGGTACAGAATGCTTCAAAAATATTTCGGGGCGTGAATTTTTTTCTACTAGAATGTGTTGGGCGTTAGTAAGTACAAAAAAAAACAAATGTTTAAGCGAGCAGAACAGAACTTACGGTTGTATTGTCACCCGCACGTGATGTCAGGCGTTTCACACCTTTCCGAATTCCTCTAGCGGCGCACACATGGGCGGGGGGCACCCGCACTTTGGAACATGAACTCAGCCACACCTGCAAACACGTTTGCCGCTTTGAGTAGGTGGTATTGAACCAGATCGACTGTTCAGTGAAAAATAGAAGAGCTTCTTGTAGCAAAAGATCATTCTGATGGTAATCGTTATCGGAAGACCAAAAAGAGAATGAAAAGATATTCTCAACAATGGACGAAACCGCGGAAAACGTCCACTGCGGATTTAAATCAGCCGAAGTATTGAAAGCGCAAGATCTAGACCGTTACAGACCGGCAAGTTGGTTGGCAATATATAACAGATTTACATTTTTTGGTCTTTATTGCAAAGTATACTAATGTATGGTATTGTGTATTTCAGTGAAGTCTATTGAGGTGCGCCTGTCGTATACGTACGGTTGCATATTATCTATTATCGCTCGTAAGAATCGCAACAATAATGGCCACACGTATCATTACGCTGGGTTTTTGTCGGAAAAAGCGACGTAAACATTCATAAAATAGGCCGTTCATTAACACATTACGTTTCACCCAATACGATTCACTCTAATCGATTAGCACCTGGCACTGCTTGGTAGAGCTAAAAGAGCTGAAGGAAACAACACGTTGAATTGAACTACTGAATATACATACGTTTGCCTGCGTTGATTTGCGTATATGGCTTGCTGATGTAGTTATTGGGGCTTTTACCCCTACCTCAAGACGGGGATGTTCGGACTGGAATACAAAAAAGCTTGCGGCTAACGATCACACAGGGCCGTTCACTCGTCAATGACAGTGGATCAGTGGACGTCATTGTGATTGTTATCGTTTAGGACCGCTTTTCTTTCAACTAGTCAGGCTACGAATTAGCGGCGCAAGACAAAAAAAAAACTTAATAATTAGAGAAAAAATGCCGTGCCGGCCAGGCGTCCTTGCAGTCGCCCTTCTTGCCATAACCGCTATCAGCGCCGTAGGTCTGCACGAAGTTGCTCCAGTCACCCATGTTTATTGCCCAATGGAAATTGAATGGAACAGACTAATACCATAACATTTTGTACTTAAGGCGTTTACTTCCGGGTAAAAAAGTAAGAGCGGTTTTAGACTGAATAACAATTGCGGTATTGATAGTTCTATTGTAGTTTGATTCGTAATTTGCTAGCAGTACAACAAGGAAATAAGGAGTAGAAACGATATGCTGGCTACGTATGGGGTATGACACGAAAAGCTATTGTAACTGGGTATCTAAGAGATGGGCTGTTTCGTCCTGCTCGTGGCCATGGTCTTGCCGAAATTCTCTTGTACTACATATGAAAAATAAAGCCTAACAGTTTTAGCCTCTGATTAAATAAACCTTTGATCGGTCCTTAAAAATATTTTATATCTACTTAGTGATGGTTTGTGAAGAAGGGCATACAAGAAGAAATCTATGCTGTATAATAACAAGATTGCACGATGGTTATCTTCATGAGTAACTCTGGAATTTAACAAAAAAAAAAAATTAATATTGTATAATTTTTCTTGATCTTCTGGACGAACAATTGGTATTACCGTAAGTGATGATGACATATGTTCGGTAGCAACAATGAAACGTTGGGTAAAACGTTTTTAAGGTGCGTTTCCTTCTTTCTGTAAGCTTTCATTGATTACTTGATCGTTTTCGTAACTTCGTATCATACCCGTTCTGCATTTATCGAAACGTTTAAATCAATCAACTGTAAGCTCAAGCGAGCGTATAATGTATCCGCATTTATGTAACCTTCAAATGGCAGTAACTGTGACCATCTCGATGAGCACCTTTTACTTCCTGTAACCGTAGCATTCTTGTAGAAGAGTTAAAGACATAATCAACAAATTCGTTAATAACTCGCTCTGCCTAAGCTCGATGAAAGAAATCGTATCACATCGGATCGTCGCTGATGATTTTTGCTACCGTTCGTCGTCGTCGTCGGCGCAAGCCCCGCCAAATGCGTCAGTGACAGATACAGCTGTAACGGCGACATAAATACTTGGCGGTATCGCAGCACCGGTTCACCTGTGCTCGTACGATGCCATCCAGAAATGTAAAAATATTAGTAACCAGAAAAAGGAGGCTACATGAAGTTAGCGTCAAAAAAGTTTTCTTCTAGTTGCGAGCATCAAACGCTGTGGTAGACTACGAAAGGACATTCTATCCATGTTAGCAAATGCAGGGCAGATCTTCTACCATCGGCGCTTTGCGTCTGCGGCTGTCGTTGTTGTTTATCATTTTATGGACGGTGGCTAGATAGGCCAAAGACCGCAAAGTCTGGTGTGAACAGTAAACACCCGAGCAAAGATTTACTAGCATAAGCCGATGTAAACCATCTAATCAGCCACAATGGGCGCTGGACGGGTACTAAACATACGCGGAGGGCGTGCAAGTTTCTAGGGCATGACCTCTTACTGAGACAAACGCGGCGCCCGTTAACTGTTTTGGAACGAGCTTTTCCCACTTTGGCCAGCAATTGGCAACAAACACAACGACCAAGAAAACAGCATTAACGTTAATACTAAAAGGATATACGAAGAACGTCACCGTTTCTTCTCCCCTGTTTCCACGTCTGCTCGTAGTATTTCACTATAAGAACTCAGTGTCGGCAGCAGCGATTAGCACGATCGTGTACGCCTTAACGGTAGTGACAAATCATTAATGACTGTGGCCGCGATGACGAAAAACGGTAAGACTACAGCTCCCGCTAGGGATGTGGCTGCAGTAAAAGGCGTACTCGCACAGAATTACAAGATAAGAAGACAGTCGTGGGAACCGGGAACAACAATAGTACGGAAGCGTGAGTTGGAGAACCGATTAGGGACCGGCCTTGATAAACGAAAGAATAAACATAGAGGAAATAAGTAACTGTGTGAAAAAGACAATCAGGAGGCAGCGCAATACTCTAGAGAAAGATTCTCTTTTGAGTAAACCGCAACAGATGACGAAAATGCAGCCTTTCAACTGTTCGTCTACCGAACGTTTCCAGATATTGTTACGTTAACGGCCCTAGTAACGGTTGTGTAGCTATCCGTTGAAAGTATTGAAGGGCCAAGAGATGAAGGAAGGCTAGAGAGGGAGAGAGAGAGAGAGAAATGCTTCTCTGCGTTGGGCATGTGCAGACGCACGTTGAACAACAGATTCAGTGTTGATGTGATTTGCTTATAGTTGCTATAGCGATTTTTTTCTGACCCGGGTCATTTACGCGGTTTGTTGGCGTTCAAATTTGGCTTTGTTGAGTAGACGCAGTATTCTGATAGTCTTTGCCTGTGCTGCCACTCGTAACGACGCTATGTAGATGCTAGGAATAAACGCTTATTATTTGAACTGTTCCTTTCCGCCGTTCGGTCTCCGAACAATTTTGTTTGCTATTTGTCCAGAGGAGAGGCTTTACCGTCAGAAACAAGTGACACAGTTAGCGGACACGCGTTGATTCCTTCCTTTGATTTTCTGCTGGGCTGAACGCTGCCGAGTCGAAACGGGGAAGAACTGGCAATAGTGAAGACACGATATCTTGGCGGCATCCGTAGCGCCCACGGTGCAATGTCCACAACTACATACAGATCTGGATACATACATTACTGAATAAGGCAGTAAACAGTGGTGCATGACGATATTGCTCTTCTGAAGAATTTTAGCAATAACAATTTAGCAAAGCCTTATTTCTTAACTGATTACATGGCGATTCATAATCTATAGTAATTCTAAAGCGCGAAGAAGTCAGATAACATAAAGCAACGTAATCGGCACTTGACGGTAGGACAACCGTTAGCATCAACAGGCTAAATGATAAGAGCTTATAAGGTGGCGTGCCGATTATTAGTCGATGATGCCGATAACAACAATACTTCTATTGCCGCTGTAGTCGCTGCAAGCCGCTTCGAATACATACAAAAGCAAAAAATGTACATGGTACATTGGAATATTAGGACTATTTTTTTCGTATGGAGACAACCGCAGATATGGTACGCTGTAGAAGAAAGTACGCGTATATTTGGTTACAGCATTAACATGATTATTTTTATGGGAAATGAGTGCACGCACGTGCTTACTCTGGGGCACATACCCGGGTGGACTAATGGGTGCAGCACTAGGCTACTTTGGAGTCCACCTTACATTAAGAACATCACACATCCAGTAGTATCTTTTTTATGAGTAAAACTGATTGTTACGTCGTTTAAAGGGATTGAAAATTAAGTATTAACTATGTGAGATGAAGCGTTTTTTCTAAGAAAAAAACCTCAGCGCAGTCATCCATTGTAAGGGGCCAGCTCTGGGGACAAATATTTGTCTACCAATGCAGCTGAATACAGAAAGATTATATAGAGAGAATAGCAGTCAGTTGGGCTTTATTGGATAGCGCATCCAATCCAAGCGTTAACGATAAGTCGTTAATAGAATTTGGTTGTGCTCATTATTATGATAACTATATTCAAATGTTTATTTGAAATAAATTTGACACAAATTAATAATGTTTCATAGGAGAAGTCAATTGATGAGTCAATAAGGCACTCCGAGCTGCTATCCTTTCCAGATAATCGTATTGTTCCTACTCTCTATTTTTTTATGGTTACTATGTGAAGAAATCCTCATTTTAATTATCTCTCTCGTTTAATTTCCCGAGAAAAAAGATCTAGCCGGGGCCGATCTTGCTGGACTTAATTGGGGTACTTCCAATAAAGCTATGAAATAGCAGTAATATTCTGTGGTGACACTGGGATTTCAATCAGCCATAATCGTATGGTCCTGGTTATCATTTCATGGTCATCATCAGCACTTGGAGAAATGAGCGTGGGTCTCCCACGCTACATCACTGTGACATTTAGAAAGCTGCTAATACATTCACTATATTGATCTTATCCCCATACTCCGCTATGCTACACCATGAATATACACTGAAAGATCACTGTCACTCTGAACCATTTATCACTGTATCTGGCGAGACATTTTTGTATTTGTATATAGGCCTCATACTTTCCTCCCAATTCTTGTTTCGCTTGTGATCGCTTCCGCCGCTTCATCGCTCTCTAATAGCGTCAACTATTGATCTTGTCAAACCTTTCCGTTGAGATCCCGCTTTTCTGCCCAGGACCACTAACTATATCAAGCCCTTCAGCCCGCGTCTAGCGTACAATCATTATTTCTATCAGCATTATCAAAGATGTCACACTTTTTCCATCAGTAATCTGAAGCGCGACGGGGTGTCGGCATTAAGCTCAAGCTCACATCATTATTGTACTCACGAAGTACCAATACAATGTAGGCTATGCGAGCAGTAGAGTAGATGGCGAAAAAATCGTTTTTATCTGTCTTTACGATAACAATAATGACATTCATCGAAACTGACAGCATCAGCAACACCAGTGATAACAGTTATTTTAATAGTTTTTCTAAAGCACTATAGCTGAACGCATAGCTGCAATTCCTGACAACCGATAGGAATGGAGTGTCGCCGTCAGCCAATGGCTATCTTCCCAGAGGCCGGCGGCCGAGTTGATATATCGTTACTGATATAGACATCAGCTTAACATTGGTATCGTCGGTCAAAGAAAGCTTTTCTCTCGTAGGAAAAGAGCTAGTGTTTGGCTGTTCTCCGCAGTGAGGTACCATCTTGACACATCGACGCTCCTTTGATGAGCATCGGCAGCATCTATTCCACAATGCTACGAGCATCTAAATCAACTATGACAATGGCCACGGTAACCATCAGCAAACCGGCAGATGGATGGACAGCGTCAACAAATCCTGGTGATGTATTCTACACGTGATCATGTCAACGCGCTTAATCGCCTGTAAGTCACCCTTCTGTCTATAGGCGTTCGAACCTATTCTTCGAGGAAATTGTTTGCGTCACGCTCAGCTCAATATTTTTCAGTTATGTTAACGCTAATGGTGGTAGCTTGAAGATACAATTTGACGAAATTCGACAGGACTACCCGATTTGTTCGCCAGACATTTTGGCTTCTTGTGTGACACTTTCAACACGCGCATAAATAGTAAAATTGACGGATATTGCATTGAACCAAGACTATGCTGATATAAGTGAGCTTTTACATTGAGTGCCGATCGAATAGCTACAGAATGGCAAGAGTAGCCACTGCTGACCAACGAATTTCAACTGGTAGTATGGAAACTAGATTACGTCTTTTGGACAGTTTTTTCCTCCATAGCCATAAGGGCAAGTGGCTGTTTTTGCCCTTCCTGTCTGGTTTACTTGTAGCATTAGATGAATAGTCTCATTCCGGATGAGATAATCGAGAATTGCGCAATAATAAATAACGCACTTTTTTGGAATTCTTTTTTATCGCCTGGCGACACCAAGTGAATCAAGTAGATGTAAGGCCAAGTCTACGAGGAAAAGGGGCAGGCGACGTTCAAAGCGAAAAAAACACCATGTCTTAGCTGTGTAGCTAGTTGTGTAAAACCTGTAAACTATAATCATCAGGATACGAAGGTTCTACCAGTAAAATAAACCGTACGTTACTTGTGAGATTGAGACAGGTAAGTATACAGTAACAGAAGCCTTTCGCTAGCTAACTTCGATCTGTATGTACTATTGTTACTACCAAAATATGTAACACGTTGGGTTTCTTCACAGAGACAAGTATCTACTTAGAACTATATGAGATTTGCGTTATATAGCTGATGCGTATTCGATGAACGTAGCGTGAAGCTCTGCTCTGAGGCATACGTTCCGCCGCGAGCGACAGATACTGTTCGTCACTGTTTCTATATCTACATCGACACGTTTTGCTTCTTTTGATGCTCTCAATTCCTCCAGTCGGGTTTTTGCACACGGTAGGAGACAGCTCAGTGGTCCAGGTCGGGTAGGACTGACGTTTTTTTATGGAACTAGCTAATGATGTTTGCGCTGATTATTAATTGATTGCATGCAGATTTTATATTGAAGCTGTTCCGCTGTCCGCCTAAGGCTATCTGAACGTGTTGACTGACAAGTTAGCTGTTTACTACGAAGATGAATGTTGAATGTATCTTCATATGGAATTTGGCAAGATTCAAATTGTGTGCCGTGCTTCGGCTTTCCGAACGAACTTATATCCGGCGTCTAACTTAAAGATGCACAGGCTTAAAACGTAATTGAATCTATACAGACTTCAAAAGGCCTTATGCTATATTTACCGATAGAACATCCAGTTGGGACAATAATAGGACAATGGATCTTGTTTCAAGCCGCTCTTCACAATTCTTCATATGTATCCCATGTCTTTTATGTGAAGTTACGGACAAAAGGTAAACTGTAACTCATAAACATTTATGGAACGGCTTATTGTAAAAAGTTACATTAGCGGACTATAGTGTTCGTAGTGAACGGTGTATAATAGCAGATATTTCTAAAAGAAAATACACGCTCCTCCATGTTCTGCTATAAAGGAAAAACAAATTAACCTCCATAGTGTTTATAGAACTACAGCCTTAACCAGGTGGCTTTGAGCCATACAACGGCAACTTATATTATTAATATTAAACGTTACAAAACAAGCCCAATAGGGACTGTATCTCAGCGCTCGTAGATTTTTGTACACACATCTCATTGTGAGTACTAACAATATGTTGATACAGACATTACTAACGTGTGACCTAGTTGCTTTGATTGAAAATTCGAACGTCGCAAGGATTCGAAACGTATCCTATGAAAAAAATCTTCTTACATGATAGGCGTTTCAACTAGAGTAAACAAACTCATAGTAGCGCAATGTCGACATTTCCTGCGATGATTTCATTGGTTTAATATAGAAGATCGTTCGTCTAAATCGCGGTGTGTTCCTTTCGCATTTAGTGCAAGTATGCACCGACCTGCAGCTCGTTGTCGTTCAGCAGCCATATGGTAGGTCTAATTCTACGACTGAAAACAAAGTGATAAATGACATGGAAGAAGATTCACACTGACATACGCATACATGCAGCGCACTGCTAGGTCTGCCGTTCAAAACCTTCGTAAACGCCCTATTCCTGAAGCAGATCGTCTGCTCTTCCTGAAGTCACCTAACTGAACCAAGCACATCATTTTATAGCTAGATCAAGGAGTTTATATGATGCGTAAGTCTGTAGTTCCTTCAACATGTGTAGGTATTTATTATGTGATACACTATCTATTCGCAGCGGCCGTTTGTTTGCTCGTCGGTTTTACGTTTGGTACGCGTAACAGGTTGCAACCAAGCGCAAAGCTCGACTGTTGCAGCGTAGTTATAGTCCCCCTTTTAGTTGGTCTTACAGTAACACGAGACTTACTGGTAACTGGTAAGTGGTGCAAGCGTCGTCACTGATAAGAACAGTAGGCCCAATGGCCTATTGCATGCTCTCGTTATGTTCCCCATCATTATGATGTGTGTGCAATACTGGTAATGATTACGACATATAATGTACGGAAACTAGTTGCGAAATGGTGCGGAATGGAAACATAAAACGGAAGCTTGTCAACATCCCTACCGGCATCGTCGAGCATGGACGCTCAGCTTGATCACGGTCAAGCTGCACCAGCAGTCTCATCATTACCAACAGCAGAAGCCAGACCGGTAGCAGTCTTTAACGGGAGACAAAGACGGCTGTGGCAATGCCTGCTGGGGGCAGTCAAGCGGAGCTGTCGTTTGGCTGACAGAACACTGAGGTCAAATGGTGACCTTTTTGTTATTGGGCGAGGTTACTGAGCTGGAAGGCCACGCAGGATCTTACTGGGCTAAGATAAAAGAGAAAAACCACGAGCGAAATCCAACGACCCTTCCAACTTGTTCTTTTTTTTTTAACGGTTGGAGCGATACAGCGACAGCACGGTCATGTGTGCATGTGCGTGCGTGTATATATACAGCACGCAGGTTTCGTCTAGGCAGGTTTGCTATATCAAAGGAGACAACGCAGTTAAGAAGACGCCGCCGCTAGCTGATCCATTTCCGGGACATCTTCAAAGAAGTAGCTAACAGGGATAGTTCTACGTATGCATATGTATGTTGTAAAGACTAGAGGACCCATGGCACACATGAGGAGACACAGAGAGCCTAAGGTTGCAATGTACTCACCACTGACCGAGTCCTTTACGCTTCTGATTGAACGCATTCTGAAACGCACACATTTCCCTACCATTATCATGTCTAAACTGTAGTCTGTAGCTCATCGCCTACTGTAGAACTCGTTGATTCAGGTGTATTATATTAGCTATGTATATATCGATTAATCTGCTAATTGCGACGAGGCGACCAATGGCAGCCATGAAGTAAATGCTCTACAGTATCTGACCCTTGACACGTACTGCATGCAGAGCATTTGGTGGCTTGCGGTGCACAACAAATACCACTATTATAGACGACGCCATTGCTGCTACTCACAAATCGTTATTAAATAGCAGGCCAGCCTCTCGCCACTTCGTCTGCTAATGAGAAGTCGTGTGCATTTTATTCAGCCGACGGCAATCAACAAATGCATACGAGACGAGACGAGACAGAATGGGTCGCTCGCTACTCTGTGTTGACCATCCTATTTACCTACCGGCTACGTGCCGACCGGTCGGGTCGGTTCTTTCTATATAGGCCATTGCAATAGTCATATATTGTTACATGGATACGCTAAATTTATTATATAAAATGCTACGAGATGTTAGATGAAACGGTGCGTCATTGAACAACATCCGCCGTATCGGAATTACACGGCCAATGATTAACGTTGTGATCTTTGTTTACTGACGGCAATGCTCGAACGTAGTGCGGTGTAGCTTTACTGTCTTCCCTTGCGTACCACATCGATCACTTTTTTCAGGCGTTTCCGTACGATAGCCATACGTCTGCAATGATAGACCCGATACTTGAATACAACGTTTACAGCTGATCTTTGGCACCTGGTGCCTTATTTTTATCGTAGAGGGATCTCCCCTCCTCACCGCTCCCCGTTTCCTGCCGCTGAGGTGGTATTAGTCGCAATGACTCTACCAGTTCAATATTAGATGAAATCTAGCTCTTGTTATCTCAATAGTGTATTAACGGGATTTTTTCCTCTCAAGTAGATACGTGCTTTTTTAGCTAGGTGTACCGTTTCTACTAGTTGCGTCTTCGTTAGAGCATGAAGCTATAATAGCTACTAATTAACAAAGCAAATGTCTGAATAATTGACAGAAGAGTTGGATCCATAGCACGGACAAACGCGGGTCGGGTCAACGCTACCTGATTAAGGATAGTAATGAAATGGATAGTATATCTTACAGAATGTATGGATTCACTAGAACTGTATGAAAAACTCTCGATAATTAACCATCCAACAGTTGCCCCACATGCGTCCCTGGATTCGGAAGATCTAAATATTAAGTACGTATGACGATGTAAGACACGTTCGTCGCTCTTACTTAAATTCGATCTCAGTAACATGGCCTGTCACTAGCAAAATAGCAACGAATATAAAAGCTTCCTACGGAGTCAGTGTTGCGTAATTTCAATGTTGCTCATTCTACAGATTTTGCATAGAGTTACAGAAGGGCATGTTCTGTTGTAATAAAGGAATCTGAATTTCGTTATCGATAATGGCCTAAACGGATTGATAAGGTACGATAAAGCCGGGTATTTTTTTCTGTCAAATAATACCAGGGCAGAGATCTCGATAAGTTCGAAGAAAGTCAAACATGTATAATGCACATAGCTATTTAATGAAATGGCATAGAAGAACCATTGAAGATAAAAAAAGACGTGCTATCTCGTGAAGCAAGACGTGAAATAGTTTTACGCGGATAATTACATTCCATTTTTCGTTTATACGTATAAGCGAAATATACGTATATATACCTACGTATGTTGCCAATAGAGAGATTGCTAGCCAACTTCTGACGTGTTTAGCACGTGACAGAAGACTAAGAGCTTGACGAAAATTTTGACTATAGACCACATTTATATAAGAACTGTAGCTAAAATAAGGCGTATTTTTTTCTGAATGCAAAAATACACGTCACTGCGTCGTCACAACGTCGAAGTTGAAGACTAAATGAATCAGGCTTGCGTTTCACATGTGATGATACCCTTGTCGTTACTCAAATATAACCAACGTCTTACCCGTTCGAATTCTCGTTTTCCCTGTCAAATATGACGAATTACCTACGGACAACGACTCAACCTCATTTACCTCGCTTCTCTTGCTATGAGCCTGCTGTCATGAACAGATAGCCATCAAATAATAAACCATTTGTCATTATTAATTCGCCATCGCTGCCAAATGCAAATGTAACATCTTGTTTGCTGAGTCGTCGAACACGATGTCTTTAGGTGATGAAGCCCTTAATGTTGGCAAAGTCTGCTTTCAACATACACGTGTGTGCGTCCGATAGCCTGAACAGCCTGATATTGTCCATAGATACCATCTAACAATAGATTCATAACGCGCAGCAGCGTTGTCGCCGTGGTTGGGGCAATTGCTGCCGTCGCATCTGCGTCTGGGTTGGAAGGTCACAAGCATCAGTCTACTGCTTACCTAGTGCCTTTGAAAAGAACCACTTATTTTGATATAATCATCATTGTGGTGCGCAGGCCAGTTCCCCATAACACCCCAGTCATCATCATCACCACCACCACCACCACCTTCGGCGGTGCCATCACCCCCGCTATTATCATTCACTCACATAGAGCCTACAGCTGTCGCCGTATCGTACTACCGTTGCCGGCATCGACAAGTGCACGTGTTCTTGTGGCGGCGATGACGGTCTTAGATAGAATGTCGCATATGGTTCTAAGGGGTCCAAGTCATGTAATCGATGCTAAAGCACACGCAACGTTTACAAAGGCATATATAGGTCTATGTAGATCCCCCGGGACTTAGTCGAAACATATATAAGTTTCAATCGATTTTGTCGCGTCTCGTCAGCAAAGCTATTGATTGTGTTATGGCTACGATATGTGTGCGTGTCAGTTCGCCTTCTACATAACCCAGTCCGTCATCGTGTTTCGCTATAGGCCCACCACACTTGTCTAATTGACATTCGATGACCAGAACTGCGCTGTTGGCCTATTTTTACATACGTATATATATACTCGCAGTAGAAACAGTAGCATGTATATTCAATAACTGCTGCTGCTGTTGCTTCTGCTGGTCTGCCGGTCGAGACGAAGCGACGACGATAATAGGACAGTTGTATTGATTGTTCGCAAGCAACCCTGTGTCACTGTCTTTACCCCACCATCAGGTCCCCCCTTAGATAATTCAACTGTCAATGGTAATGGCGATTATAATAATAACAGCAAGCATTGTAGATATGTCAACGTGACGACGACTCTGTCTCTGATAAATAAAGAAAAATCAAAGGACAGTTTCTAAGCAACGAAACACAACAGCTATTCTAACTGTTAATTCTAACGGCGAATGTCGCCAATGATTAGGTGGTGTGAAGTGTTCTGTTAAGATATTTGATCTTATCGATAAAACTGCATAAACAACCCCGTACGGGGGCATCAGATGTGTAGTTAGGTCTGGCTCTGTCTAGCTGAAAGTTGTTACCGAAGACGACCCACTTTACCGCTATCGAAATGTCACTGCACTGTCATCGTACTCATTCGTCCTAGTTCAATAGTCGATGTAAATAAAGAGCGTAATTATTATTAGAGTGTATATTTCATTGTCTTCTTACGCAATGGCTTTTGGAGTAGTCACAATGGTGCAGACGTACATCGGATGCCAACTGTGAAACATTAACATTACCAAACGATTGGCTTGCGACACGGGCGTCTGGAAATGCAATATTGATAACCATCTTTTATCGAACATCAATAACTTCGATGACAGAAGATGGATGTTGGAACTTCATTGACCACCGGTTGCTTTCAACGATAGCGACACACAACGGGAGACGGGCTGTGACTCAGGCGGCGCTCGGATCAAAAGGACTTTCAGTGATGAAGCCTATGGTAGAATATTGTGAGACAACAACTACCAGTAGTGACCAGCTTTATAGGGAATGAGTTGAAGATCCAATCTTTCAACATGCGCGATCATTTTTCAGCAAATAAGAGCTAATCCTTTGTCATTGGGCGTTTCACATGATACAACACGATGCTATCTGCACGTGACACTTGTTTAAAACGTACTTCATTTCGGTTTCAGATCGAAACTTTGCTCAAGTTTCGATCTACATGTGCATATATATATGTATATATATATATAGTGTGTTGTACATGTATAACTGCTGGCGTATTTTTTCATACGAATCGAGGAACACACATATTACTATTATTACCTATATTATCAAAGCTAAAAACAACTGGCGATTGGAACAGCTGTGCTTCAGTGTAATATCTGCTAGCTTAGTAAAGTACAAAGAAACTAACCTATAGTAGTTGGAAATAGCGCTAAGCACGTCCCCTACATAATCGTTATAAAAAGGCGGTAATCGTTTGCTCGTATAGGTATCGCTGTTCTGAATGCTGCCTATGAAAAGAAGAGGATAAACACCGTCCGAAAAAAAGAGGGACGATTTGTTTCACAACGACTCCCCTGTGCCCATTGCCCATCAGCAGTGCTCGCTAACAGGGGGCATCCATTTGTTTTGCGAGCTAACAGCTAGTCGTCAACGGCGGAGGCAGCAGGCAGTGCACAAATGCTGGACATCGCAGGGCAAACGACGCAGCATCGACAGGCAACGGTCGGCCTATCGTCGTAACTGTGACTAGACGGATTACCGTGTGCAGACTGAACTAGGATATGCATGGCTATTGGACATGGCAGCTACCGCTAGTGAAGCACAGGGTCCAACCAATTGCTACGAAATGTTCAGACGCCTCTTGTACGGAGAATTGACTTTGAACGCCACTAGGTAGTAGTACATCCGTGCATTTTGTTCTAAGCTTTTTCTTTATTATGCAATAGCGGATAGCAGTGATTAGTGTTCATCGCTCGTTTATAGGGGATTCTGCCTTCCAAGTAACCCCATATATGACATAGTGGGCTCGTTCTCTTCCTTGAGCTCCGAAGCGATGTTATGATATTCAGTGCGCGCTTTCAACTTAGTGGTTTTAGTTCAAGGACTTTCTGCCAGTGTTCTCCCAATGGACAATACGTTGTTTCGCATTCCCTGACGTTGTTAGCAATATTGTCCTAGGTCAACAACGAATGAACGATTTGGTGCTGAAGTGGACTCGCTGGAGTCGAACAAGATGAGGAGAACGATGCCAAAAGCAGTAGTTGCGCTTCAAGTTAATGTGGTTACCGTTGACAAGCACCGTAGTCTATATTGTAATTTGTTTGGTTAATGAGCTATCATGGACATTGGTCTGATCAGAAGCAGCAGTCATCAGTGCCGTAACGATCAATCCAGCAGCTACTCGAGATCTAGTAGAACAGAATAGATCTTTCGCTGCACCCTGGTAACAATGCCTTAGTTAATGGCTAGTAGCACATAAAGTTATAACAATTAAATCTTTCGGCTTTCCTTTGTTACACACAATATAGCGACAACTACTTATCAAAAAGATTAGATGATATTAAAGTAGAGGTAAAGAATATTTAGATTCCGAATGAGGAACGTTAAACGCTTTGCTTGCAAAAGATCAGCGACTTTTGTGATGCGAAAAAAACCTATTCTGTACTATCTATTCATTAATGTTAAGCTAAAATTGATTTTTTGTTCATTTTTGGTCGATGCAGACCTTACAGCAAGCCATTACCTATTATTCTAAGGAATGTTTTCCAGATAAGGCTTTAGAGTTACTGAATATGCTATTGCGCGGGTCATTGCTGATAGAGGAAAGCTAGTTCTCTCTAGAAATAAAAGAACAGAAATTTATCATAACAAAGGCATAAGGTTCACGTTTGTAATACAGCAAGGATCAACTCTTGCTCCTTCTTTGTTTTTTGCGACAAGAGCGTGAACTGTCCTGGTTGCTCGAAATCAATGAATATAGACTATCAATAGTCTTCATGAAGCCTCCAAAGTATTCGAGGAAGATCTCTATGAGGCGGAACAGAAACACCATAATCGAAATTAGATCTAGATGGTCTGAACATATCATAAGAGGCTTTTCTTGACGATAGCGCAACTTTTGTGTGACAACTGTTTTTGAAAAAGGCTATTTATTGCTAATTTAATGCCCAACGGAACCCAAAAAGTTTGTCCTTATTAGATCTGTTGCTCCTATTGCGCCATTTGGCTTTTTAGGGCCCAAAAGATAAATCTGTTAAGTGTCGGGTGTCTTTGGGCAATACTTTCCCTAAGCTACATGTACCGAGCAGTTTTCAAGAGTGTCTTATGAGCGATTTAGATCTCGAACAAAAAACCATGATCGTACCTACTCTCTCTTACAAACAGCGTTAGCAATGTCCTTGTTTCTGAAAACAAGGATATTTAATCGATACATTCATTTATATATAGGTACAATTTACAAATAAGCTCAACACTTCGAAATCAGATTCTTCATTATAGTACCACCTGTAATAAAAGTATCTTTTGCATTCGGTCCGTCCTTTGTCTCAGTTGCGGAGCCTTTTTACAATCAAGCGGAGCCTTACGTTCAAAACGAAGAAAATTAAGAGTATATAAACCTGCGAAGCGAGAAATAGAAGATGCAAAATTTTCTAGACCATAACGAGAATGGACGCATGTAAAAAGCGAGTTCGTAGTGTAGTTTTAGGGGTGGGGCGTGGATTTCAGACTAGTACCGTTGAGCGTCCAAACATCTGGGCTAATCGACTGGGCACCGACATCGATCCTATGCTACAGAATATACGTTACTGGTATATGTTTATAGAAATATTTATATTTCTATAAACATATACCAGTATATATATATATCTACTCTCGTATGAGATTGAATCCCTTTACGTCTGTCCGCAACGTTGTTAAATGAAGTCCTAGTATGAGGGTGTAACGATATATATTTGCACTACTATTGCTACTGGTTCCTAAGAGAAGACTCTACAACATGCCGCGGCTGGTCCTGCGGCCGGAACTAATTGTAGCTATCATTATGGCACATAGAAATTACGCACTAATAACCTAAATGGTACTACTAATAATAGGAATCATATGGTTGCCCGAGCTGACATTTGCAACAGACTTGCTTTTTACTGTTATTCTCATCGAGGCAAGAACATGTTAACGATGATTCTATATCAAAAAGAAAAAAAAAATCAGAAAAGGGAGACGTCGTCGTAGTAAGCGATATAGCAGTGAAAAAGAAAAGGGAATCCAACTTGGTGTTCCAGGAAGAGACGACAATTTTCGTTGAGTATTCCCCAGTGGCTGCAATCGTTGGTGCTGTTTCGGCGCCGCCTCATTTTGACTGACAAAGCTGAATAGCAATAGAACTTCGAACGAGAACACCACTCAAGTCAACTCTAGCCATTCAACGAATACGAAGTTTTTCCAGCGCAACAAACATGGTGCCGCTCACAGAGAGACACATACACGCGCATAAACGATGCTGTCGTTTGGAAAAGATCGGCATCGTCATTGTATGGCAACCGTGTCGCCATTGATGCGCTTCTCTACACGCTATCCATCCACAGACAAATAGACTACTATCAGGGCAACGTTCGGGGTCACCTAAATACCGTTGTCTGCCACAACTCCTGCTGTTGCTCTTGTAGACCCGACGGCGAGGAGTTTGACACACAGACGGCCAAACACGACAGTCGACGACAAGGACCCACGTCATCTTCGTTGTGCGTGTTGTATGTTGGATTGAACTTCACCTCGATGCTTCTGCTACTAGTCCCACTTCGACGGTTCTTCTCTGTTCGCCGACGCTGCAACGCAACCTCCATGAGGAAACAGACACTAACTAGGGCCGGGGCACCATGAATAGTGAAATCAACTGCAGTGCAATTCATAGTTATCTGCCAGCTAATGGCAGAAAAAGATGGGAGTTTCAACGGACCTCGCAGAAAGAAGTCCCTAGTGAAGTCCACCTCCTCTTTCTACGATGCAATGGCCGTCGAAGTTGGATGAATTCGGCAGGGAAGCTTCTATATTGGACGTTGATAGCGAACGAAAAAGAATGATGAAGAAAAATAGAAAGGCCATCATCTATTTCTGTATATTTGCCGGCTGCGTGTGTACAACTACCGGCGGCTTGTGCCATGGCGATTTAAGAGGATCAGCGCAGACGGGGCGCCAATAGGAGTCAATGCCGCCGCCCCAGCCATTATTACTTTTCCTGCCAGCTCTACTTTTGTTTCTACGAGTGCGACAACCGGAGTGAGCGTCGACGGAACGAACATCGTCGTCTTTGACCGAGTCCCTATTACTATAGCGTCGTGCCACTTCTGTCACTTTCTTCTGATCCGTGCTTTAGCTGGTTGATCGGGTGGTCAAATCGCTGATCGTTCCCGTCGTTCGTCCCCCAGCTAGAACAGGTCCAGCGTCCACTGCCGCTAGCTGAGACTTAATGAATGTGGTAGGGAGAATGATGACGACGTGCCGCTAGTTGTTGGGCAGTGGCCAGCTGTAGCGGTGATGATGTGGCAGTAATCATCTAACCGGTTTTTTGATGTAGAAAAAAGGACATACTATATAGAGTTTTGCGGTCCACAATAAAAGTATCGGCAGCAGCTTAGTAAACAGATGGAACGATATCATTGACGGTGGTTGTCATTTAATGTACTAGTTGTACGTACATATCCTATCTCATTTTTCCATTCCTAGGTGACTTAAGAGGCGCGAGGTGTTTTTAGGCTTTGGGCCGGATTCAATTGGTTGATAGTAATAACAAGCAGGAAAATGAAACGTTACTGGGGTAATGTACGCAACTTTTACGAGTACTATTTTTTTTTACTAGGAATCCAAAGGGCAGCTAAGCAAAGCAGTAGCAATTGAAGTTCACATTTTCCAACTAACCATTGGAAATTTGTAGCTTACCTAAAAAGCTTTGCAAAAAATAGATGATATTTTCAAGTTAATCCAATTTCACCGCGTCACCAGCGGCTCAATTGTTTTCTGTAGCCGCTGTTTTCTTCGAGTCATTTATTGGTCGATGAAAGCATCCAAACAGCGTCAATGGATCTATATCTCGTTCTAGGCCATGGAAAACGTTACGGCAGCAAGAATCGAACCGTAGTTCTTTTTAGGTAAATAAAGATCCAGCATGGTGCCTGTGTCTAGTTGTAATCTATACTTTAAGATACGCCGTTTCGATCGGTACCGTTTGTAAGGATTAATTATTTAGACGTCAATAGAAATTACATCAAACGTTACAGTTAACATGTCACGTTATCAGCCATTTTAGACCATGAATGCGGTTCACTTGCGCAGAATCCTGTCGTCCAGTCATATCTGATTAAAAAGATCAGTGCATCGTCCCTCCCGGATGGGGGTAATCTTGACGGCAAAAGTGGAAAAAGGTTACCCAACATTAACAACGGCTATAATGCGACCCCGATCATAGTGCCGGTTCTCCCAAAGACCTCGTCTTGGTCTACCCTGCGCAAGAGGCAGAATGCATTTAAGAACCGGTATATTTTCATAAAGGCTTATTGGGTTATAGGGTCAATTGAACGACTCTATGACAAAAATACCTGGCAAAAAGGAAGAACAGGACCGAGGAATTGCTGACCGAAACGCCGTGACGACAGCGTTGATAAACGGTATCAATCATCGATAGAAACATGACCGATTACAGCGAACCAGCAAAAACGACTGTATTTCAATCCTCGATCCGGCGCGTCATTCTACCGATAGACCTCTGTGAGACGAATCGTCGTTGTGTATTTTGTACGGGTGTACATTGCATGACCCAACAACAACAGTCAAAGCGACCGTGATTTTACCGGTATGTTGATGACGTTACATAATTGTAGCCATATAAAGTATGTAACGGTAACGCAGCATGCCGATGGTTGACCTCCGGGACTGGAAGAGCAGAGTTATATGACGAAAGTTTATCTATAGTTCGTATCAATATTTATATCTGTAGGTGTATCACATGTACTCGTTCAACGTCACGCGACAATCACGATGTTATGTTGATGTCATTGATCACAAACACAGCAAGCCTATGATTAAAGCAAAAAGACAAGTTTTTATTTCTCGCTGCGCTTTTACTCCGTTCTTGACCGCAGTAATCATTTAATATTATTTGGATAACCAGACATAGTAACTTGCACAAGGCCAAGGCTGAGATGACGCATGATCAAGATGAATATGGGCCTAGCATAGTCCACTGAAGATTTTCTATGAGCGCTATTGTGTACTCTTAGATGTTAAGCATGGGCCTGCATTACATAGTACATTTACCCAGATGTAACTCCTCGTCTTCTAGTTGACGTAATCGTGTGCAGGTAAATATCTGTAAGCAACCAGTCGTGGCTCTCTAGTATTAAAAAAAAGAGACATCATTATGATTGTATCAGTCAAGGGGCACATTAAAATCACATGGGCTAGATTTACAAACGGCAGCCATCTTTTTTTTCGTTTGAATGCGATAAGTGAAGGCAAACGAAAAGGATACTTTGTAAAAGATTTTCTTGCAATTACCGAGTAAGGTACCCTTTTATCACTCGCTTTCGAATTCTACCTGAGACCTTTTGAAGCGGAAACATACAAACAATCCAACAACTTCCGTTTTCTTTTGTAGAGTTCTTGGTTGCGACTTGCTTTTTTTTTGTCGCTGACTGCTAATGAACGCCGAAGAGGTCGCGCGTCTGCTGTGACGGATTTCCCAGAAAGGTAACAACTGATATTGTAACATGTGTCCATGGTCACTCTGGGCGTTCTTCATCACTTGCCTCTTGATTTACACATGTCCGTCCCCCAGAGAGTGGAGTGAATTCTTGAAGTTCAGCGCAAGTTTGGCCCACGGAATGCAACGTAAAAAACGGTTGCTTGTACTGTGTCTAGTTTGAAAGGTGTACCATGGGCTCAACAGAATAAATAGATGATTGATAGAATTATGAAAACAACTTAAGCTACGAGAACATAATCTGCTTACCTTTTTCATTTTTACTCGAGCCAAATGTTTTTTTCAAGTGGACATTGGGCGAACGATGATCTTCAACATAATTTGGATCAATTGAATTATATCCAGTTATGTCAAAGGCTACTTCGTCAAGGTACTTCAGTGCAATCGAACATTACAGCATACGTACAAAAAAAAGCTACCAGTGTCGTTCGGTTGACCGTTGGACGTTGTTTCTTCTTCTGTTTTTGCTGATCATTGTTTTTGCTGCCCGCCGTATTATCGTGTGTGTATTGCGTTATTACGGTCATGATATACGTGTTCACGTCGGCGGTGATAACATGTATAGTTTCTGTTATCTCAGTTACTTGAAAAGCTACCAAAGGCAAGAAGCAATATTCTCTGAATCAGTAATCTCAATAGAACATATATCTATATGTTTGTTTCGTCCTGCGTTCTGGCGTTCTGAGGTATTTACGGGTTGGTTACGATAGAAACGTTGCGAGAAAACGATAAGAAGTTTTGCGCCTCGTGGCTAAAGTATAGATATATTACCATGCGAAGCTGATTTTATTATTATGCCAAATCATCTGTTTAAATTTTACTAATAATTGCACTACTGGAGAATTGCGATAGTAGCTATTATGTGCGCAGAAACGTTTAAGAATTTTATAACTACCCCTCACATCCGCCAGTGATAGTTATAAAGGATCCAAACGTAGTAACATTGGCATCGTTACGGTCACCAAAATCGATATTGTAATAATCTGTTTTACCTAAACGTTTACTAACGAGTGCTAATCCCAAGGGCAAAACGATTACGTTTTGTTCTTTGTCAGTATTATTATATTATGGGGCGGTGGGGCACGTTACGAGCGTGTGTGTGTGTGTGTATTGGAAAGACTTTGATAACAAACGGTACAAGTTAGTTGCTTACTTCGTTGTGAGGTTTACGGATCGTGAAGAGCCAATAGCAGCAAAAGACTATTAAATAAATGTTTACCATACCGGTAAGCGTCGGGCTACAGCCATCGCTGCCGCACTTCGGGGTGGAGAGGTTTCGTGTGGCTCGATGTTCCAGACTTGTTCGAAAGCTGTTACCCACAATATTTTAGAAGGCACAATGCTTCGAAGCGTTCTGCCGACGACTACTCGATGTTATTTTTTTGTTATTAGCACGGTTAAAGCTTCTGGTAGCACCTTCGTTAACCTTTATTTCTTGGTTCCCAGCATTTCACACAAACACCGGATTTGACCGAAACAATACATTTCTATAGAAGGGCGTTTGGGGTCAGCTTGGCGGGCTTAAATCGTCAGGAAACGGTGTAGGCGGATAGCTTTGTGTGAGCAGCATATGGAGCCGCTGTGCACATCTAAGCTGAATAGATGTTTTATGATAGCTTTTTGAGTGGCAGCATTAGGTAATGGCTGACAGTGATTATGATAAATATCGGATGAAAACAAAGATCTGTTTCGACATACCCGATTATTGTATCGTATCAATCACATAGCCCAGAGTGGGTCTAATCGTTGAATTATTGCCCAACATGAACTAAATTATTTAACCTAAACGTATGCTGTGCTATAGGTTGTGCTACATATGTTCATCCAGACCAATAACGTTCGGATGGAAGGGACGTGTGCTCGGTACTGGCTATGAGTCAGTACTTTTGAACCATCAAAGTCTATTTGCATTAGTTTTCCTAAAGTTCGGAAAATCTTCTCAACGCTACTATTAAAGGGAAAATGCTTTCATCCTTCAATTACGTGAAGCCATAAATAGAGACATATATAGTTGATATCGATTTTTTGCGAAAAACGTTTTCTATGATCATGAACCAAGGATACTTGTTTGACATTTAGTTCCCATATCTACATTAGTTTTTATTATATAATGATAAACACCGAAGGCTAAAGGTGAGAAGCAGGTTTATGAACGTTCTGAAAGAATTTTTTAAAGCGCGGAGCGTATCTGAACGGTATTTGAATTCACTGTTACGTATTTGTGCGTTCGCCTGACGGCACCTGATCATCCGTCGCTGTTTCCCGCTTAAGTAGATGCACGGCGTCAACTATCGTACACTGTCTTCGAAGGCAACCTTATTTATTCGTTCTTATTCCCATAAACTTTTGTATCTTTTCATATGCTACGTCCTTTTTTTTTGCTAATGTTGTTGATGTAATTTGCTCGTTGTGGCCAACTGCCATCAAACAACCATTCTCGTGGTCTGCGGCTTTAACATATGATCTGGCCGAAGCTTTTTCTATTCACCCGAAGCAGGATGGTATTTAGTTAAATGTCTGTCAAAAAGCACACACCCACTGAATTGACATCAGATGAAATTGTTACTGATGACTGCAATATTGGCTACACGCGTTGACGGAAGAGAAAATTGCATAAGGAAATACAGCGCGAGAAAAGTCATCAATAACTGAAACAGAGCAAACGAGAAGTGGATGGATATACTACTGGGTGGACGGTGGAAACGAGCGCGCGAAATTTTTTACTACGTTGAATTGCCCGCCGTCCAACGTGGATCAGCTATGGTTGTCGCTGCTCGTCAATGCCGATGTTGAACGGTAGAGATGTCATGTCTTTAGTCAGCGATAGCCAGAGCGACGATGAGAATCCAGAAGCTAGTGTAAAAACTTCTTCCTACGGTGACTGGGAGGTACCAGCGACACTCGGGATGATTTTCGAGCATCAGAAGATTCGTTCGGCTTTGCTTGGGCTGTGGCCGGAGCTCTAACCGTCAGCGTCAGGCCAATCTTTCCCTGTCGTTCTGAGTGTTTCTGTGCATACGCACCTGCGTGAGGTGTGCGTTAAGCAGGCGAAAAACTGGGACGCTTGCGGCGGCCGCGCCACAGCCACTTCGTAGCGCCATTTCGTTCATCGTTGCAGCTTTCCCGACCCTCATCATTATCATAGTCCCATAGCGGCCGCCATTGTGACTGCTTCTATAGCAGGCACAGAGAGGAAGACGCGCGACGGCAAGATGGCTGCGAGATACGTTACGATAAAGCAATGCAAACTAGCGTTTTGGTGCAGAAGCCATGTGAAGTCGTGTAGTTGCCGTTGCATCGTCGTTATTCTCGACGCGCGTTCGGCTGCCAGGACGAGGTCTTTTGCGACCCTGGCGGTTCAGCATAAGGATCAACAGCAAAAGCATCAGAAAGCTGGGGCAGAATCAACAGCAAGAGCTAACGAAGCATTCAGGGTATTGGATGACGCTTCTTCTTAAAGCGGAGACAACAAGCCAACGCTGGGACTGATTCATCGAAGAGCCGTCTAGTTATTGCCGCTGCGAAAACCATCTCGCTGTGGCGTCATAGACGGGAATCAATCCGACAGCAACGCTATGTGAGACCAATGACAATGGAGCGCTCCTATAATTCGATGCGTACTCTCTGTGTCCGTTACGGCACAACAAGACCCCTGCCTCTGGATAAATGGATCGAATATGTTACGCAGTACAACTAAGAAAAACTCTGCTATAGTCCTCGATCTGTTACGGAAGCGGTCTCAGTAGACACTGTGATCACGCCTGAGCTGAAATACATAGAAACTTCTATTACTAATTTAACAAAGCAAGGTTAGTTTTGATGTTAATTTTGATAAGTAAGTTGAGGAATGTTAATGTTTTCTTTATGGTTGTCATTACAATTTTGAACAGTACCTGTTTGATATGTGTTCGGTACGGCTGAAGCTGCTTGAATCCCGCCCGATGATTCTCGTCAAATGATAAGGCGTTTTCATAGTCCTGAGCGTACATTAACGTAGCTGTTTCCCATTCTGTATCGGAGATGCTCATTAATTCGCTATCGCGTCTATTGGGCTCTAGCATCCGGAATTGTATTAGTCAGATTTGAGCTCCTAATGTAACTTGTGTTGCAGAAGAGACGTTTCGCCACTCAATTTAGGGGCCGTTTCAGCTGTTCTCTCGATAAGCTGGTGATGGCGACATGAAGTGATAGCTCTTCGATTGTACGATTACGTTGCTATCCTCTCAGCGTTCGTAAAAGATTCGGCCAAAAAAAAATTGTGTCGCACAACAAAAATGTCCCTTTGGACGCTTACGCTTCTATGGGCTTGTACGTGAATAACGAAAGTTACCCGTGTAACTGTTAATTTACTTACGAAGCCGCACGAAACACGTTAGATTTATTATACGGACATAATCTTCCACTTTCAGCCGATTCGACTGTGGATAGCAATATTCGTTTACTGTTACAACTTCCAGCTATCTACCCCTTTTATTCTCCTGCAACGTTTTCATTGACTGTCAATTTAATCTGTTTCCGGGATTTCTTGAGCGATTTTTTTCTGGATTTAGATCATCTGGAGAGAAAAAGCGGAACGCCACGAGCAGAAGTTAAAGCGCAGATAAAGGCCGAGAGAAACTTATGCCTAACCAAAGGAAGTAAGGCATAAAGCAAAAATTCGATAGAACGCAAAATTATTTAGAAAATAAAAGGGTTCTATGCACAGAGACGATCAAGCAACCGAAACACCATTCTAGCAGCATAACAGATACAAGCCCTTTATCCATCTCGATGCGCATCCACCTACTTCGTTTCGCCAAATGTGAAACGCTTCTCACAGATATAAAACAGCTGGGGGCAGCAAACAAGCTTACTATTACTACCCTTCTTACATGAGTCGTCTTTCTCCGACGAGCGATAAGTGAACGATAAGCGTAAAAATCAAGTTGATTTAATTTTCCGCTTATTATATACATCGATAATATAGAACGCTAGCCATCGCCGAACCTATAGATAAGCAGACAAAGCCAGCTGTGAAGGCAGGCGTAGCGTCTAGTAGAGATATCGTTTGCCGCAGGTAAATCATCTTTCCGCATAACTTGAACAGTTAAGCAATACGATTTTCCATTCTGGAATGGCATCGCTATAGGCAGGCATCTGGTGGGAGCGAGTCCAGCTTCTTACGAAAATAAACACGACGACATGAAAAATCACTTAAAAGGAAAGAAATGAAGGGAAATCGCCGAAATGACAATTAACGGAAAACGACGGCGGACTCGTGATTCATCTCCTTTGCATTTTCGTTGTTGCCAGCAGCTGAACATAGCACGACCGACCTGAAGCAAATTAACGCCAGTACCACCATCCGCAGCCCAACAACGGCTCGTCACAAGTCTAAACGTGATTGTTGTTGTTGTTGTTGTTGCTGCTGCTGCTGCTTCTGTTGTCGCTGTAAGCACAAGGTACCATACCAATGATCATCCGTAGAAGGCAACGCTTCATCAAATTTGTTCTTTCGTAGCCGCTGTATATCGCAGCCTCCCTGATACCATCAGTACGGTGGACGCCTGGAACAATATGAAACTGTTTGCACAACATACGGACGCATGGCAACACGCCTTGCGATGTCAAATGGCGGAAAAAGGAAAGGCCAAACTAGCAGACAAGCTCGCATATGGCTCTGTAGGACAGAAGGGGTCACAACAGTATAGTTACTATAGTCCTAATTTAATTTCGTATCTTTTTGTTCCAGGCAAGTGCGAATGGCGCTCGAGACCCTATACAGGATGCACATTTGCCGGTGTACGCTATACCTTATGCGACAGGGAGTTTCGATGCTCTCATATCCTCAGCGTCGTAGGCTTTGCGTTATTAGAACTACTAGATTTTACAAATGGCATGATACTAGACATAATGCAGCGTCCCGATTTAGTGTAACCGCTGTTCATTTACATAACGGGCCAACGAACAGGGTATATTGGCGTTGCCCTCAGTAAACGTGCAAACGCTGAATCGCCTTAAAAAACTGCCAAGTGGTAATACTCACCTAAAAATTCCCGCACAACGTACCCCGACTTGCCTCTTCGAAATCGACTGGCCCTTTTCGTTGAATCGTAGAGTAGTTTACGACCAAAAAAATCATCAACCACAAGCTGACCTTGCACAAACATGGCGCTAATGATTTATGAGTATCAGTCCAATAACTAAATTTTTATTCGTATCCTGCTTAAAAACACATGACTCGCATCAGCTGAAAATAGCCAGCCTAATATTCAATTGTTTTTTTTTATTAATGCCTTTCCCTATAAAAATATCCATACAGTAAGATAAGATGTTTATTCTCGGCTTATGTGGACGGGTTCACCAACTGAAAAAACGTTACACCCGTCGAGATCGTTGTCTGTACGCGTCCTAATAATACCTGAATCGCGTAGCGGAAACGTCACTGACTAATTTCAAGCAAACAAAATCACGTCTGGAGATAAATTATTGCCGTCTTCACATAAAGCCCGTCCTGCAGATATCCGTGTTAGACAATGGCCAAAAGGCAACAGGTAATTATATCAACATCCTGATGGTACCCTATACCCCATACTGATACCGGAAAACGAGGTTTCGTAATTGCCGATTTTCTTTTTTCCAACATTATCACGTCCTGTCGCTACCACACATCCATCATTCTATTGTATAATGAGCTGAAAGTTACGGGCCTGCCTCAGTAAAAATGGACGTGGTAGTATCATATCATCTTCATTGTCTAACTTGTTATGCTTCTTCATTTTTTTCAACTATTGTTGCAATTGCTACAACGGCTATCGTCTCTCCGATAAAATGAACGATAGAAAGTATTTTAAAATGTTGAAAGCCACAATTCTGCTGCTTTGATTATCCAATCCATTGTAACGTGGAAAATAGCGCTTGGGAACCATCTATCTTTTTAGCGACAATGTCTGTCTGCTTGTCCCGTGCCGTGTTTCGCGTAGACCGAACCGCTGTCGAACACTTCTTGTTCCTGGGACGGTCACCCTGGTTCATGGATGCCCCCTAACAGTAATTATTATTATCATCTCAGAGTTATGCCCACCCCAGGAAGGACCACTTCTCAGTAGGTAGCAAGCACAAGCAGCGTTAGCAGACACGACGAAAATCATACGTTATTCATCGGAACTTAAGTAACGAAACAAGCTGCCATCTTGCTTTAGCCGTGGCCGTTTGTTGCGATACGTATTAGAAAAACAGGCAGTGTTGTCGGCTACGAAGCCAGACGAGATTCGTTTGTAAGAAGCGCTGAATAAAGTGAAAATAATAAAGAGTAACTAATGTACGAAATGCAGATGTGCACGATAACATGTCAGCTTATATGGAGAACTTCGAGCGGTTCCCGCTGTGGCAGACTATGCTAGACCAGGCCTTTTTAGAGAAGTTGTTGAATATATCTAAATATAAATATAGTTCGTGGTTTACATTGTAATGATGGTATTGCTTGTGGAATTAGAGAATAGTAGGCGTAAAATGTAATAGGTTGTCCTAAAGGTTACTTTATCGATGTCCACGGTGTGGACATGTCGGACGTCAACTAGTCATGCTATTTAGGACGTGCAAAATAAGAGCTTTTAGAGTTTTAGCTTTCCATTAATGTCAAACATGGGATAGTCACATCTACGTAGCAGGTAGGCAACAAAAGGTCCAGTTGGCTGTCGATCAACACTAAAGGCCCAAAACTATAAATAATCATAAAAGCAAGATTACGAGCCGAACAGCATGAGCAGTCGAATAAAAAAGAATCGAAAAGAGTCTGTGTCAGTAAACGGACGCTATACAGGGATTGTCGTTGGGGTGTTTCATGGCGTCGTCTATTCTTTTACGACGATGGCCTGCTGGCATGGCCAACGTGCGTCCTTACTTTAAATCCATCTCCTACACAAAAAATAAGATTTTTGTTTTAAATGAACCTATAAATTTTATCAGTTCGTTTTACTAGCTTGCTATAGGCTGTGCATGGCCTCCGTGGTGTACTGGTCCATAGATCCTAGAAGATTACTCTCCACTTGATTTTTAATTGAGAAAATTTCAGTACGTAATACCCTGCTCGAACAATGGCGTTGCGCCCGTGCAAAAGGACGCCGTACGAAAACGTACCGCGTTAGTAGGCGATCAAAGACATTTGCGAAAATGTTGCCTTTAAACTGTGACTTCTGCAAGGTGCTAATGTTAATCGTCGAAGATCGCTATCGGCGTACTATTTCCTAATGTATGTGCAAGAGCTTTGTGTTGATAAAAAAAAAAATGTAAATATAGAATAAAGATAGCCTACGTCATAATAATGATAATAAAAACGTTTCGCTTGATACGACTATGTTGAAATATACCAAAATCAACGATTCGATGAGATGATGATCATTGGCTATAGTGAACACGTTGATAGTGTGTGAATAATTTCCAAAAGTAGGAATCAAAGTTCGTTTAATATGTTTCGCTCGATGACGAGAACAATTTATCTCAGATAGGAGCGCGCGTTGGCGAGACCAGTATCACTGTCCTTTAAACTCAATAAATTAATTATATCATCCGAAGCGAACTGCTATGATAGAAACTGATAGAAGACATATTCTATGGACACGAAGTGCAGAGAAAGGGAGTCTATTGAATGCTATCTAGAAGTAGTTCACGTTTTAAACAGTAGCTGTTATTGCTGCGGTTGAAATTAGAATTCCGATTAGCTTGATCGATAAATGATGATAAACTGCAAGGAAGGCTGTTATATATAGGGCACCTGGGTTTAGCTTTGCTTGAAATCAAAGGCGTCTTCGCGGTGATTGATGTCTGTTAAGCCGCGGTAAAGGCCGCCGAACAGCAACAAGTCGCAACGAGCTTTCAGTAATCAAAGAGACAGTATTGTATTGTGCCAACCACCAGTGAAGCTGGCCTGGGCTTTGCCCACAAGAAGCAACGGCTTCGGCTTAGAGATGCAAACTTCTGCTAGGTAGCACATGGGGAGCGGAAACGCTGCTGAACGTCAAGAAGTCCAAACTTAGCATAGCAGAGGGAAAAAAGTCTCTGTGGCAGACATTAAGAATTACAAAGCGTTCCACCGCCTCTACATTGACATTATACTGAAAGCGTAAAGCGTAAAAACCCGTAAGAAGGAAGCAAAGCTTCGAAGAAAGCACGCAAACATTTGGCGGATCGTTGCGACAGTACGTGTCGAGCCTTATCTAAGCCCTTACAAACAAGGATTACACTCCTAATTACTTAAATACGTGATAACTTGAACCGTGCCGGCGACAAACATTTTCTCAAGATGTGCTGACGTTTCTAGATCGAAATGTCAGCACATCTTTAGAAAATCTAATGTTGACGCCACTTCTCAAGCTGATGAATTTAGTCCTGAACATTCATTACTCGACCGGTTGCAAAATGTCACTTACGTTTGCTCGTAATGGTGCCGATTCAGTTCTTTTAACCCATTAACATTCAGGCGCAGACTCTATCCGATACAATACGAGCAAGTCGCGTTAACTCCAGTATAATACGGAAGCGTTTAAGCAGAAAAGCTATTATACATGCCTCCGTTGAATTATCGCGTAGTGGAACCCCTTAGTTGCCTGTCGTCGGACCCCCGTTGACGTCACACCTGCGGTCCCGGAGACACGCATAGCTCTACAGCTCAGCCAGGTGCGCAATTTTTGATGCAGCAGTCTTCTCTTAGCTGAAACTGAGCCACTCGTCAACTTGCAAATGTACCAGGAGGAACGGGGAACGGCAGGGAGCCAGGGCGTGGGGGGGGGGGGTAACAGTGAAATAGCTGTTGTTGCTCGTCCGCGCGACTTAAATCGTTAGTGTCGATTCATTCCGCAAAGCGATATAGACAGAGGACGCGTCAATTTGATCCTGTCAGTTCGCCCGTACAATTTGCTAGCGTTGACCGACAATGTGAAATTGTATCGTCTGCGTGTGCCCAATAGGCAAGAGAAAAAAGCTTTCGTTATAAACCTACTTTTTTGCCGTTAGTATTGTTGATGGTAACTCTAGCGTTCATTTAGATAATGGTCATAGACAGTCGGGATGGTAAGAACAATGACACGATGTTACGCTTGCGTTATGACGGTTGGTGCCATCATCGTCGTCGTATGTACGTACATAATCGTATGGATGCGACCAGCTAAGCGTGCGAATATCAATGAGCCGCTCCCGCTTTATTGGCTAATAGTTAGGTGTAGACTGGATAAAAATAGCTCTCTTTCAACTAATAAGTTAGCATAAGGAGCATCAAGTTGGAAAATCTTTTTCCATTTTTTCTTTATGTTGTTGGGTGATCACACGCGCCATCTTGGGCTAGAAGCATCCATAATATTTTTATATGAAGTTGTGCTCTGCATTTCCTTCACCCACAATTCCATAATATATAATGGAATTGGCCGTCTGTATCACCGGTCGCACACTATTGGTATAGCTCCTCTAGTGAATAAAATTAACCTTGTAGGTAAGGCCTTCACATCCTACTACGGCTCGGATCATATTGTTAGCCGGTAATTTCAAAGAGAAAATTGTCAAGAGCTTTTAATAAACTCCTAATCAAGCAAATTCGCACGTATATGGAAGGTAATAACGACGGTAATGATTTTCGTTTTTTGCACAAATGCGTTGTAATTCTTTTTACAATGCCTGCTCATTTGGCTTTGTGGGGCTTATTAGCAAACACTGTCAAAATATGCATTTAACCCAATAAACATTGTGGTGTGATAGTAAAAACACTGCACAAACATACAATTTCGGTTTTAGCAAAAACATGTTAGTTTATGTTAGCTAGGTAGCGGCATAAATCACGAGCTCTCGCTACGAAAAAAGAACAGTAGCATGCATACGCATATCTATCTCATAGATATTGCACGTTTTCGGTTCGTTAAGACGGTGTTACCCATTACTTAGACGCAACATTTACAATTAAACTCCGTTCAGTATTAGCTGTTAATTGAGCTAAAAAACAAGCATTTTTATGCAGGACTGCACACAGTTGGAAAATTACAGCCATTCATTATACTGTAGACAACGAACTTGAAAGGCGTGATCCTGTACAAAATTCACCCCTACAATGGCTCTGGCTATCATATTCGAACGACGACCGTCCAGGCGTTATTACGTTCTCCAAAGATCTGAAATTGGGATTGCCTGCTATCCTCCCGCTATCGTTACGTATATATGAACTTTATGAAATCGTTTCGTGTTCCGCCTCGTGGGGCAGAAGTTGAGTGCAAACAGTACGGCTAGTCTAAGCTTAGTAAATAATATAAAGCCGACGTATGTACATCACACAGGAACGACCCTTCTTGATGGCCTGGTGGAAGTTCATAGGCACTTTAACGACGGTTGATCTGAGTACAGCCGATAGCAGACGTGGTTTTTACTACAGCAATGACTAAATTTTAATTGTTTACTTTTTGTGATCGATAAAGGTCAAACAATCCAGTTGTAGGGTAGGATGGGATGGTGAGCTAGTCGTTTTGCCCCTCGGAGCTAAAGTAGCAAACCTCTATATAGCTCAAAATATCGTCTGACTACTAAACCGGTTGTCAATGAATGCTTATGAGAGGTGATGCTCGAAATAATCACGCACACGGATGTTCCATTCTTACATCAGATCACATAGGATCAGTTCTGCCGTTAAATGAAGCACTTTATTTATATCAGTCGTTTGGCTAACACTAAAAGATCTACGGAAGTTAAGAGTAAACGAAAAAATCATTCTCGAACTAGACTTTGTAGTTGAATCTGCACTTCCGTTGGTAGCTGGGAGCAGTTGTCTACGTACAGCTGTTTGTCCTACAAAATAATGAGATAGTACCATTATTGGTTAACATACAACTTTTCATCATAGTTCGTTGTGTAGAAAAGCTAAATCTATTCCGATTACTATGTTGAGCAGTAAGCAGAATTATCTGAACGCCGATGTCAGAAATACCTGTCACAATCAAAGAATACAGTTGGAAAGCTAGCCAATGCTTTGGATATAAAGAGGATTCAACTATACATACGAAATAAAGGACCGACTCGACCATCTGCGGGTGCAGCTGGCCCTTTTCGACGCTGTGGCGATCCTTATAACCTGCCAACTCTTGATAGGAACACAGAATTTGATAGAAATGAAAAAGTTGCTTATTGTGCAAGTTGGTGCGATAGTAGCCCTCCACGGCTTTTCCGTCCTGCGCGTGTCACGAAGCTAAATAACACTTGAAACCCACTTCCGTGTCACTTTTGGCCAAGACAATATCTTATGATAGTTGTACTTTGATGTGTATATCATTTGGCTTCGTACCGTCGTTAACCGTGCAAGACACACAAAACGTATTCGTTTTATATCGAACATGGAGCTGTGAAAGACCTACAGGTTCGCTTATACAAGTGCTCGTTAATCAGTCTATTTTGTAATGACATAAAATGCGCGTGTGGTCATCGCAAGCTAGTTCCTCAACCTAGCTCGGCTTATAAATACCTATTTCATGTTGAGCTCTGAGCTCACGGAACAGCTGAGTTTGATCTGCATTACGGGCAAGTGCCACAGTATTTGACAGAGGCAAGGAACCACTTACCGTCTGCGGGCGATAGCGGCGGCCTTTTCGATAACAAGCTCCCATTCCCTGTCACGAGCCTATACATGCTTCTGTTGCCATAGCAACAGATGCGTTACTTTGCGTGCCGAAGACAACATGTTACGGCAAAGCGGGTAGAGAGAAAGTTAGACTTCTTGTACAGTAAATGAACCATAGGGAACGAGAAAAGTCTTAGCAGGTTAGGAAAATAGGTTAGGAATCGAATAGAATAACACGATGATTGTTTGAATCCTTAAACTAAAATAGCGTACTTTGTAGTATTGTTTATTTTTTTTCGCAACTTTCTCTTGAAATGTTCGATAAATCAAGTGCTAAGGTTGCCGTTAGAGCTATGTTTAGGCTGCGATACGTTCGGCTGCTAACAGTTAAAGGTTGTCCTTAGATTTGTTACTGGAACAGCCTTGAGTATTTTGTCACAGCTGCTGTTTCGACTTTCCATTTATTCATCCCGTTTGTATTAGATCTAAGGTAATTGAACTGGCGACCCGTTGGGCGACGCGACACATGTGCCGTTCTATCCTGAACTATGCGACTTTATTCGTACTATCGTATCATAGTGAAGTAATCTCGGAACTCCCATCGTTACATGGTTTACGTTCGGGGTCGAGCGTAGGTACACCGTGAACCGAGGCATATAAAGTCATAATGGTAGTATCTAGCAAACAGCGATAAAACTCATACGGTTGTTTACAGAACTGAAACACAACCACAGCAGCAGATATTTAGTAAACAACAACAAGCAACTAATAATTAACTAAGTTAATTATTAGTTGATGTCACACAAGCGAGGCGGTACACACCCTGGTATGCCCGTAGCTTCATGAAAGACGAGAACGTAAATATGCATAATTTCGTATTGTGTAACTATGCCAGTATCTTATCACCATCGTCAACATCGAAGGATCAACAGTTGCGGTGCGCTAAGCGACAAGAGCATAGCCCACGGCGACTCGCGCAAACCTAATCAATAACACGTCCTCTGGCCGTGATGGCACCGGTTTTCCTGATGCCAGAAGTCGCCGACGACGAGTTCGAGTCCGTCAGAAGCGTCAGATGGCTATGTCGAAGCATAGCAGTACTACAGTTAGTACTTGTTTTTCCTTGTGGCAACCTTTCTTTGGCGATCATTTTTCAACTTGCGTTCATAGACAGGCATTAAGACACGGCAAACTCAGGCTTGTTTTTCAGCGTTTCTTACTCATCTTGATTCCCTCACGTTGCATGCTTCAATGTTTCCATAAAAACGAATTCCGTCACGGCGCTTGCGGTCATTGCCGTCTTCGACATCGACGGCGTCATATTCTTCACACGTTGAGGTACATTTTGAAATGTCGTCGGTCCCCTTATCTCGACTAAAACTATGACATGAGCGCTGGCCGTGCCGGTGGTACCAAAAGCGACAAGGGAAATCACCCAAACGACGTCACGAATGGTGATACTGACCATTAGTTCACGTTATGCTAACAAAGCGACCGATCAACCAGCCAGTCTAACAGGAACGAGTGCATCGACACAAAATTTCCACAAAACATCGAATTGGATAGCATATACACGTACTCGTTAATTGCATGCGTACGTTTCATATTGCTGTTGGATATGAAGGTTCAGAAAAAGAAGGCTTTGGACGAGGCATACATACACTCGTAGTTAAAGCCCATATATTTGTGACGAGGCTAATCCATTTCGGGACAGAAAGTAGAAATGACGAATAAGGAGTATGTGTCCTTATAACTATAGTAGTCACCGGAATAATGAGAGTAGACTTAGTCTAGGCTGCTCTGCAGGGCCAAGAAAAGGGAACAAAGGTGAGGGGACGATACAAATGAAGATACACGAATTAGAATTGAACCAAGCGGAGGATTGACTGAAACACAAAGATTGTGACGAAAGGCTATTGCATATGATAGTCAACCTGCGATGATAACGCTCGTGCTGAAGAAATGGGGCCGTGCGATTGTGTATCAACCAAGCAGAGCTTTAGTGGTCTCTTGTGTGCCAGTGACAGCAAAAGAGCTAGGACAGCGATAGGAGGGTATCCTACCAACCAGGAAAAGTAAGGATACAATAAAATTATAAAAGTATTATTCTGAAAAACGATCTTTATTTATTATTTACGTTCTAACCGTCAATGAAGCGCCATCGAGCAAAGGATGTGCTTAATAGAGCCTATGCTGGCGGCAATGCGTATACCTACTACGACAACGAGTGCTATAGAAGGCTGAATGATGCCAATTTCTATAAAAACCAGCAGCCATAGAAAATCATGAGCATTTTTGTAGTGCTAGGAAGAACAAAACCGTCTCAATCAGTCGTGCGTTGAACTCCTAGGTAACATGGGAAAAGCGGGTCTGTATATTTGAAATCCTGTAATCAAGATACAGCTGTTTATATTAATCCGATACTTTAGAACGAATCTTTTCAACGGTTAAAAAAACAACAGAACACATTCGGTACCATGCACAATATGATTACATCCTGCTAACGTTATCTATGAAAGGATATATTGAATATTGAAAAGTGTATTTCTTAATTTGGAAACAAAATTCATACCACTATCATTCATTGCTGTGCCATTTATTTGTGGTATACGTCTCATTATATAAAGTAAATAACAAAAAAAAGGTGCAACAGTCAATATAGTTTAGAAAAAGTCGTCTGGTATTCATCGTTAAAGTCGCTTCAAGTTTTTCCATTTGTTTCTTGGTTGTCTTCACCGGGATCAACTGATGGTTTATGGGAGACTGCCAGAAATCTACCCGACGATGGGATGCCCTTGTCTACGATAGCGATAAGGTCGCGTAAATATTGACGCCAAGTTAACCTTGCTATTACGCATCTTGGTCACTTAAAACAAACTAACCCGACTTCCGTTCTTGGTCAGCTAACGCCGATCGTCGACGTGATAGCTAAATTCCACGTGCTTCCACACAAATATTTAGGTGCAACCCGACCAAAGTTTCTATCGGCCAGTGTTGACCTGATGCGGGGCCAATTCCAGATACCATTTTAATTCATTCTTCCGTATGTAGCCTTTTATACTACAGAACTGGAGCAGTTCCAGTGAAGCAAGGAACAACTCTCAAGAACACGTTTGTTTATTTGCGGGCCCAGTTTAGTTCGGTTGCAACGGCCGTTTTGGTGGTGCGCCAGCGTTTATTATGTGATTGCAATACGTGGACCTGTCAATACCACCGGACACTTGAACTGGTAGAAGGGGTGGTTTGGCTGCTGATTTTGTTCAAGATGGCAGGCTGATGCCATTGTTGACATAATGACGACGCTGATGGTCGAGAACATGAAACCATTAAATGTGAGCATCTTGGGCTAGTAGTACCAGACACAGTATAGGTTATTTGTAACTTGGTCGGTCTGAGAAATGATCGGGCTGCATAGTAGTGACCTCACCTTGGATCCCTTATGCAGTGGTCTGAAGACTGCTTAGTGTGTTAAGATATTTCTTGATGATTTAACGTAACATGCAGCGTGCCAAATGTTCCGCCTTTGTCCGAATGAGTCATACGACGGATCTCCACGATTTTGCTATCAATAGGACGCCTGTTGCTCATGATTCTCAGGACCGATATAACCGTTATTGTTTCTGTTAGCCCACGATGAGATAGAGCCATTTTGATAAAAATATCAATACATGTAGAGTGTACAATATCATGTAGGGTAAAACAAGTTTAAATCAGAGCATATATTTCGTTTGTTTATGTACAAATAAGGGCCATTCAACCAAAACGGTCGCTTTACTTTCTGCGACAGGTTCCAGACGATCAACTATACACAATGTGTTACGCTCAAAAATTCGCCGATCGATGTAAACGACCTCTGCATAGTATATACGTTAGTTTTATATACATATGTAGTTCTGGGCGAAATAATATTTCCACCTCTGTTTGCACCGCTAACATAACACAAACATTTCCCGCGAAAGTTTAAAAAAATCGTTGAGTCGATGTCTGCTCCTAGTAGCCGTACTCGAACGAAGCAACCCGGCAGAGCCCAATGAGTATTGTCCAAATGCACGTTCATGGACAGATTTGCCGAAGTGAAATAAAACTGTCTAGTTCACAGCGAGAACAATAGCTCAGTAAAAGGGAACAAGGAAGCAACTGAAAGCATACAGAGCTTCTCGTTCGGATAGCCACGTATAGTGAACCGGCGATGAATGCTGTGCCATGAGCAAAGGATATACGACGAAGGAATTAAGAGCTATAAGACTGGCCTGCATTTCAACCCTTTTGTCTGTTCGTCCAACGGCCGATGATGCCGACGGTGGACGACACCCGATAACACTCGAAGCCGATGTCAAGCCGTATTCGCTTGTAACATCCGCCAATGCGCATGCCCAACTATACCTCGACGACCACCATTCGATATCAATAGTCACACCGTCTGTCTGAGTGCGTATCAGCTGCCTGGCTGACCGGCATCATTTTCACGCATTATCGGTCCAGACAATCGAATACTAGTAATGCTCCTGCTCCATTCAGTGGTCTGTTGGCCAATGCGGTTCAACACCAACGAGGCATTTCGCCGTCGATGGGACACACGGTAATATTCTGCTGCTTCTATGTGTGTGTTCCCTCTTCGAAACTCTAATCCCTCGCTGTAGCCTTCATTCAAAATAGTCAAATGAATAAGTGACGGAAAGCAAGCTAACAACCGGTTCGATCGTACAGCAGACATACTGACCTCATGGTAA
Source organism: Varroa destructor (assembly GCF_002443255.2). Taxonomy (NCBI): domain Eukaryota; kingdom Metazoa; phylum Arthropoda; class Arachnida; order Mesostigmata; family Varroidae; genus Varroa; species Varroa destructor. The sequence continues at coordinate 37,285,399 of NW_019211454.1, forward strand.
GGGCACTGACATGGCTGCGCCTAAAAAATAACGCTACCAGAGTATCGACGCTACAGCAAACTCGATATATAGAAAATGGATGGACTAACGATAAGTGATCGACGAGCCTCTAAATTAGCCGTGGGAAATCGTTACCTGTCCGACAAAGTAGTGAACAACTCCATCTGAAGCAGCTATTTGATTTCGGGATTGCCCATAAATCGACTACCAGTAGTGAAGGGCTCAAACGTCAACCGTTAAAAGATACCCCGCTCCTTTCCCTCAAGCTATCTTTAGGTCGTCGTGTCGAAAGAAACACCAAAAGAAGACGACTTTGCCTTGTTGGGGCAAATTTGTTCAACGCGTGTCAAACGGCACTTAGTGCTTGAGCGTTGCGATGCGCTTTGAAAGCATTATTCCTCATACTTCAGCTCGCATAATTTACCGCTGATAGTTCACCACTGATGACCTGCGTACGACCCCACGTACATACAACCAAGTACTAAATATACTTGTACTTAATTAGGTACCGCTGTGAGTTATTGATTAGTACAAAGACACTACCGGAGATTGACCAATATGTACAATGAAAAGTTGTAGCTTTCTACAGGCTGCTCTATGACGATTTTTCCATGTGCTTAGTCACAGCGGTTAGCTACGCTTTAGCGCCACGCACATAATGAAGCGTATTGTGTAAAGCCAATCTATTAGACTTCCGTTAAACGCGCCACATAAACAGAAGGTAAACGAAGCCGCTCGAACGTACCCAGCTTGTGTGTAAACATACATTATACTTGATGGTACACCAACACTTTTTCTATTTCTATCCAAGATTCGCTTTTAGGCAATAGTCGTCGTTGAATAATGAACTTGTATGACTAGCGATACAGTTCTCCATTGTATAATATGTAACGTTAAGTTAGTCAAGTTGATTCATATTTACGCTGCCTATACGTATTTTTTTGTACGTTTTTGTAAATATTTGTAAGAATCTTTTCTGGGAATTTGAAGGGAAACTATCGAACAATCAAAATAGGTGTGGGCAGGGAATAGCAGTGCAGTCAATACAATGGCGTACCAAACAGTTATCTTGTTCTAGTTTTCCATACTGGAATATCACAAGCGGTTGCGGACCGGTTTCCTTTGCGGGTTATCATTGAGACTTCCCATGAACGCTCTTATTGGATCGCTGTTTGAAGAAGACACTGCGGTCTGAATATGACAGCGGCGTGCACCTTTACCTTGAACTGCACGTAGATTTTTTGTGTAAGCTTAGCAGACTATCGTCAGTTACACGGCGCATGACATGCACACTTATCGCTGGCAGCACAATACAGCCACTGACCAGATGAAACATTACTTTCAGGTTTCGATACAAACAAGCAACTATGAAAAGGTAGTCGTCGTTCATAGCAGTAATCATTGAACTAAATGATAGGTGGCTAGCAGAAGATCGGTGATCATCCGTTGCGTTCCTGATGCGGTCGCCTTCCAAAAGCCTGCAGAAGCTAGAAATTCTGGACGAGCATGTAGAAAAAATGATCTTGCAAAAATCAATCTATCATGCAGCTTTCAAATAGCCTCCCCATATCTATACTTGTATCTGGTTAGATCTATCCGAAAAAAAAAAGAGAATTCGTGATATTCATTATTCTTGCTTATTTCGTTGCCTCTCAGCATTTCGGACGCTTTACGAAACATGGTCCTCGCTTAGTGAGTCGGTCTCGATCAACCAGAAATTAGTGATAAACGTGCGACAATACTGCTGTGCACTCATTTCTGACACAACGATAGCTTCTGTGCATTTATCGATTTTTACAACAACAGAGCACCTATTCAGCTAACCACCTTGTACAAGTGGCCTTTACTTGCGGCCTGTTAGTGATCACAGCAGCAGCAGCAGCAGCAGCATCGACTAATACTTCGCCCGATAGCAATGAAGAGGCGGATGGTGACTTAGAATCAAAGGAGTGCAAATGGCCTCGATAAACAGAAGACCTTGACACATCATCTTCCATTTTCTGGCTATTGCTGGTTTGTGTTGTTCGTTTTACCCGTATAAATGAAAATCGTTGTAGGATACGAAGAGGGGATAATCTCATCGCGAAATGACAGCGAAGTCAATCGGCGTCAGTGATCATACTGGTGGCGGTAGGTTAGACGCGTCGCGGCCTTCGCCTGCTCCGTACGGCATCTAAAGGCCATATCTAGCGCTAGTACTACACAACTAGCGACGCTGAAATGGGTTTGATATCGAACCGGTAATCGTCACATAACGGAACAGCATATCGAATGCTGGGCGATTTACGTCTAGATCACCGACGGATCAAAAGAGTCGCCAGATTGTATCTCCTTTGCTTAGAGGATTTACAGCAGTTTCTGGCGGTGATAAACATATATAGAGATAAAAACAAAGCGGAGCATTATCCATTACTATGGACGAATACAAGCAGGGCAGACAACTGCAACAGAGTTCGATCGAATCAGATGGGGGTATTGACAATGGCATTTTCATTGCTTGTTTAACCCATAGTCAACCAATCATGAAAATTTGATACGATGCTCGCAACAAGATGCGTGTATAAGCTCTTGCGTAGTATATTTACTTAAGTTTGCACTTTGCTTTATATAAGTTGTTCAGAATAACTCAAGTCTCTTTTGAATACTGCTTTATTAAATGGTCGTGTATTAGCAGTGTATGCGTTCGGTAACTTATTCAATTACAACTTACTTAGCATATTGTATTTATCTCCAAGCCTCAAGTAACCGTGGCTTTACTAACATATGCTAAAGGCCCACCGCGATTCGCTAGAGGAATTATTTGGATATAAGGCAAGGGGACCAGTGAAAACCTGGCTGACACCTGGAAAATCTATGTTCGAAAGATTGGCTCTATCGTGTATGAAATTGCTTTTTCAACATTAAACAGCATGTAGCCCAGAGCTTACGTACAAAAAAAGCGACGTCCGTAAATTAGTTACGTGTAGAGTAGTCAGAAGGATTATCTGTTTTTACATTGAAATTCGTTTTTTTTCCCTTATTTTCAGCAGCAACAGCAGCAGCTCGTCACAGCTCTGCTGAGGTGGCGATATCGAAAATGGGCCACCGGCCGCCAACGTGGGCCGCTATCGGCCTTCTCGTGTTATTGTATTATATCTCAACCACATTTGCCGCGTGTAAGTGAAATTTCTATTTAGTTAAATAGTGTTTCATAATTAACTGATAAATGAGACAATGCGTTGGGTTAGAGAGGTAGTCTAAGCTTTTCAAAAAAGTGTGTGAGGATCAAAATGTTTGAAAGGCCCTGTGCCTTATTTTGACATCTTGAAATTATGCAGCTATCTAAACATTAGCGGATCTGCAAACACTCACCCATTTCGTGTACGCACTCCCTCTTACCATGTATCCGTATATCGATGAGGCGGCAGTAACGCGTTTCGACAGTGGCCGGTTTCTATCGTGGGCTGTCTTACGGACGCACCGTTCTGGAACAGGCTAGAAAGCAACCAACAACTAGTTACACTAGGACCGTCAATATACGAGACACACCGAGTTGCGTCCTGTTCGCTACGTAACACGCTTTATAAACCACCCATCTCTAAAGTTAACTCTAGGTGCCATTTGCGAGTAGCGGAAACCCGTATTCGTTTAGTACGAAAAAAAAAAAAAAAAAGTAATATTTGGTATTATATTGGTTTATATATATCTCTATAACGCTGGAGCGTTTTTTTTGGTTACTATTAGTAGGTCGCAAGCTGTCAACCGTTTCCATAGGGTTCTTTCATGGACAATTTTCTGCAGATGAGTTATCGTTTCCAGCGGCTCGGAAATAGTCTTAATGACTCAGTTAGCAGCAAAATTTATTCACAGCTACTTGAAAAAAGCATCGTGTAATTGAGCTATATTGTGCAACCTGTGGGTTCCCAGTTTCAACAAGCCCTTTGTTCTTACGAAAGATGTTAACGACGTCCCCATGGATAAGTAAAACGGGTCTCAATAGCTACAATCAACCAGCGTTCGTCGACGCAATGTTTTTGGCTGAAAGCCCCCTCAAAATATAAGTAAGAAACTTTTATACTAAAATCTCAAATACATTCTCTATTGTCAACGCAGCCGATGAAAAACAAGGATACCTCTGTGCTTTCAATGAATATTATTTCACTTTAAAGCCTATTGTACAATTTTAGTATCTACGACGTACAAAGGTGGTACGTTTCCGACGTAGGCTGTCAGGTTGACGGATATCCTGCACAGAATCCCCAGTGTTACTTTTCAGCTCGGCAACAATTGGTGTTGTTGTGAGCGTGTTGTTCACTGCAGGCACATAAAGCCCACGGGCAGCAACGTCCAACTAACCATGCTTCCTTTAACAAAACGAGTGTGTATATATAAAATGTGACAAACCATAAAAACGGACAAAAATATGATGTTTTACATTACGCTGCCACATTTATTTAGGGTACATAAATCGAAATGGCCGATTAGATACAAAAAAAACGCCATGTCACCATCTACATAGTTAGGTGGTAGAATGAGTAAGTGCCTATATATCACTGATTAGCTATCCTCCGTTTTTTTTTGAATACTACAATTTGACTCGATAAAGGTGGAGGTACAATTCTAACTGGTAGTGGAATATCAAAATGGGGATCCAGCCGTCGGGGATAGGGAGTCGGTAGAGCAAACAGTTCAGCAAAACGATACAACTGTGATCGAAAGATTAAATCACGATCTGTGCCGTTACACGAGGAGTGACAATAAAGTTTCGTTGGAAACACAATAAATGCTCCTCTCGTATTTTGGTATTAACACAATTATGTCGCTACTGCTATACATCAGTGATCACGATTACTGCTCTCCTCGTACCAGTGTGGTCTATATATATATATATAAAAGGCTGATGGCTGACGACGATTACGGGCGAGAATGCAGTTTTGTCCGTTGAAGAATGAACGCCATATTTGCATTACGCCAAGTAACAGCTTTCGTATATGTGATATATGGGATACAATAGTATCCCATAAAAAAAAAGACCGTTGTCGGCAACATTGGTACTCTATAGAGACGCTAGCTGCGATGGCGAAAACAATGGCACGAACAAAGACAGCAATAGCGATAACAACGAGATAATAATAAACTAGCATAGCTGCTTACTTGCGAGCCTCATTTCCGTGCTTGTTCTCGTGCTGTTGTTGCTAATGCTGTGCTTTACCGAGGTGACGCCGGTTTGAAAACCGTCAGCCTTTGTATAAATATATATTTATACATACGTACATATATAGTAGTACACTGAAGAGGAATACGATTGCAGTGGAACAGTAAATGAACCGTTTTGTGATGTTTTCAATATTGCTTGTTACCGAGTGCATAGACATCGATGCTCGGAGTGACGAGAATGCTAGCATTCGGCGGGGCCAATCAAGTCGCAAGCAGCTGAGGTCCATCGTTGTTGTTCTTTCGTTTGTTTTTTTTTTTCTGCTTATGTGCCATATGTGTGCGTGCGTTTATGTGCGATGAGAATCGAAAGCAAAATGTTTTTAGCAAGATCGAAATTCGGTGGTGTCTTTCCTTGATACGCTAGTGGGGCGTACTTTTTCCGCTACTGCAATGCGACTATAGTAGGGCGATTGCTGCTACCAACGTAGCGGAGTTACGTACGAACGTGCACGCTACTATGGCCCCGATCAGCACTCAGATTCATTAAAAATATACGAGACAGACGCTTATCGAGAAAGGACGATCTTTTTTGGCTCAAAATGAAAGGTCTGGCACGTTGACAGTGAGCGATTCTTTATGACCTGACAGGGCGGGCATAGAGATCTTGAGTATTTGGGCGCAGTTCAATAATCTGCTTACGGTGAAGTACATTACAGATTCTAAATCGTGAAGATTGAGACGCCAAGTGCATAAAAACGGTCTAGAAAGGTAGTCTAACTGCAGTAGCTCGATTATACACTGATCACCGACTGGTATGCACAACGTTCACAGAATCATTTTCTGTTATTTCTTATCATTTAAATTGTGGGTTATTAATGTCAGCTGCAGCTTCTGTCAGTCTTCTATTCTCAACGATTACTTATTGATGTTTTGCCAATTATAGCTCCTTCCGTGGTTGACATTTGATTTGACATAGCATCGTCCGGAAATGCACGCAGCTCACTGATTAGTGAGTTGGCAAAACTACCACCTACCGCTGCCCTCACTTGCTAGACAAAAATTCGTGCTCTCATCGCTCTGCTTCGTACCGCAGAATTCATCTGTTATTCTGAAAACGGGTCGGGACTAATGCGGAGGAGTTTTAACGGTTGCCGTCAACTCTTGCCTCTGATGGGGCCTTGGTATTTTACCGGAGGCGATCATCGTTGTTTTCGTAGGAACGAGTCACTGGATGAGAAAGGTTCATCTTATATGTTTACTAAATACTGCGTACTCTACTGAAAACTATTAGTAGCTTATATCTCAGAGGAAATAACCTTCAAAGAGTGTATTTCTGTTGATTCGTTCTAGCGTGTGTGCTTTTCTCCTATAATTATGTCCGCCTCAGCGTTATAGATCGACCAGAGGAGCGTTCGACAGGCTAAGCGGAGACACACAATTTATTTTTTTATATTATATATATATATATAAGCCCGGTTTGTATAGCTAAACACACTTACGATTCCGATTGATCCGTTCTCGATAGAATTCTATATTTCCATACAGATACATATCCATACAGATTACGTATAAATGTTAAAGAGAACGTTATAAACGTATCCATTGTGCGGAACGCACTTATGTTGTCATATTACAGCGATGTGATGTCCTGTACCGGCAAATGTCTACTTTGATGGAGACTTTCCTAGCTTCGTTTGGCAACGTCTAGCATCCTATGTAGATTTTTCAAGGCTGCTGCATCCTTCTCTGTCGCCTTTCATTACTCTTGACCTGTGATTGTTATCATAGCTTTACTATAATCTGTAGAATTGAGTAGAATTCAGTATGGTCTACTGAGTTACGGGAATGCTTAATCAGACTTATTTTCCTCAGACGATGTTCAGAGCCGACATACTGAACGACAACTGCTACCGTATCAATCATAACAACGGCGTCGATAAATCGATAACAGGGATGAATCAGAGGGCTGTACGTTGCCAATGATGGGAATACAACTACTCGTGGCAGCAAATGGCCATTATCTGTGTATGTGGCATGATGGCTCTCAAGCTGATACCGCATGCTTAAATATATCAAGGTGGCAGTCATGAAACAGAAAGTTCAGTCTTCTAGACAAACATTACGCGTATCGTCCGTTGATCTAGTGTGTCGATGGTACGTGTCATATTGTCACGACTAAGATGTGCGTACCATATAATGTGAAAGCATATCGTCACAATGTGATTTTTGGTAATAGTAATTTATACTGAGCTTTGAATAGTAGGACGGAAGCTATACACTCGTTTATTGACACATGTTAATGTGTTAGTGACTTGTGTTCGATTAAATTTCGTGTGTAATTTCGTCTGCTGGAAATTTTACGTTTCGTACAAAACGATATATTAGGAAACTAACGTTTGCAGTGATGACTTCATATCAGATTTTCTACGAATGAGTGAGTTTTGAAACGGTTGTGATAGTATTTGTGACCAATGGAAAAGGAACGAATCAAGTTTGCTCGATTAATTCCGGTTTCTGTTATTGGTTTCATCTAAAAGGACATAGCATATATTCGTCAATAAATAACATCACGACCTACTTACATACATCGTATTATTCAGAGTCCATCCCGATTCTAATTTTAATGTAACCACGTATATTACAACGTTGAAAATGTATCCTGTGTCGTCTGCTCATTTCAGTGTGCGATATTCACGACAATGAAAAGGTTATCATTATGGATATCCTTGAGAGCCAAGGACAACGTAAGTCCGATCTATTTCAGTTTTAGGCTAAACATGTTTCTCCTTTAAATATTACGATACGAAATAAGATGCAACAATTATTTTGTATATGTGCTCACATTTGTACGACGAATAGCATGTCCGTTTTCCAAAACTTCACATTACCCTTCTTTTCCTATTTACTATAGACATCTATTTGTATAGGGAGGGTGTTTGGCCACATCAGCGTACCGAAAGTACAAGATAGTTGAACGGTGGCTGTGTCCTTTTCACGTTGCAGAGTTTAATCAGAAGACAAGCCCTGTATATCTACCGATAGAAGGAAAAGGCGACGAAATTGAGATAAGTGTAATATCCTCTTCGAAAGATGCTTTCGCAGTTCTTGGCGAACAACTAGTACTTCAAAAGCCTCTCGATCGAGACGTAAGTTCTTCACGATCCTCATAGAGTTACCATTAAGATCAGCATGGCCTTAGTTGACCTTTTGGTCGCTTAAAAACATTCATTAGACAGAACTCGATTCACTTGATGCACATTTATTTCGAATTAAGACTTAAGTTTGAAGTACCGTGACATCCTATACGCATTACCCCTCTTCCGTTTTTTTACCGGTGAAACTGTCAACTAAAAATTTCGAACGATTTGTTGTTGAGTATATCGTGTCTTTGTCCTTGTCTCTGTCACAAAGATATAAATATTGCGAATGTATCGACACAGGCGGAGGACCTCTCATCGGTTCGAGTTCAACTACGATGCGCAGCCAAAAATGGATCCCGAAAGAAGGTTATTCAAGTGCTGGTACGCGTCAACGACATTAACGACAACGCGCCAGTTTTTAGTAGCAAGAATTACACAACGTCCGTTTCGGAAGAGGCCCCCGTTGGTACAATGGTATTTGCAAATTTCACAGCTACGGATCTCGATGCGGGCGTCAATGGACTTGTGGAATATTTCGTTGAGGGCACTGAAAAGGGGGACGAGGCCGACTCCAATGACGCGGCGCATTTTTTCAGCGTTGATTCACCTCACCAGGGAATTGTTACGATCAAACGGCCCCTCGACTACGAGCGTGCACAGGTGCGTTAGCCTAGAGACGAAATTCATTTTAGGATATTTACTTATTCCACGCTAAATTTTTAACAAACAACACCTACGTAGCGTATCAAACTGACGGGAAAGAATAAATTCACGTGGCTTTTGTGCGCGAAACAAATGGCTGAGCTAAAATTTCGTTCATTCAATTACGCTTTTACTGAAAAACGTAGCATTTACAGCTGGGAATTTAATCCGAAGTATGCCTTTTATGTATTTCCAAAAATTTCATTCCACTGTTAGGTCTATTACTTGCGAGTGATTGCTGTCGACAAGGCAGTAAATATTGAGGATCGACAAACTTCAACAACCACACTTACGATTAACATCGAGGACGCCGACGATCTTCCGCCAATGTTCTTCTACCCGGGCTGTACGGCTCACAACCTAAATGGTGTTTGTGAAGGTGTTCAGTATCGCGGAGAAGTGGCTAGTGGGGCGATTGAAGGGGCGCTGAAGCTGCGACCGGACACGATCTACGCACGGGATCAAGACTCAATGGACCATCCCATCCAATACTCGTTCGTGGATGGAACGCCATCAGATTTTCGAAGTATTTTTGAAATTAACATTACAACCGGTATCGTCAGTCAGATCGCACCAGCCTCGAGAGCCGTCACCACACATTACAGTATTACTGTCAAAGCCGAGGAACAGTCGGAATATCGTCGCTTTGCCCTGGCCTCACTTACGGTGGAAGTACTCGTCGCCGATCTCCACCCGCCAGTGTTGTCGGCCAACGTTTTTGAAGGATACGTTGACGAAACCTCGCCGGTTGGCACCCGTGTTATGTCCTCACCTCGTGGGGGAGACCCAATCATGTTTCAGGTCACCGATGAAGATTATGTGAGTAACTAATACATAGAGCGGATGAAGAAAATATTCGGTACTCGGCATCAACCTAAGCGAGACCAAGTTGTGTGATTACGTTTGCATGATCAGAACAATATTGTAGTTGGTGAAGCAGATTCGAGAGAGCAACGAATCTGTCCTTAGGGTGCTTTCTGCACGTAATGAATAGACGTCTCATCTGTTGTAGTTCATAGAGTATCTTGATGTCAGCTTCAAGGTTCAATGACACCGGCATAGAACACAAATAGCTTTCTTGGAATGAAGGTCGCGACTCTAATGTAGGATCAATAACACTTTCAGTCCGAAAAAGAGCAGTATTACTCTTTCGCGGTATCAACAATAGTTTTCAAGGTTGACGCGGAAGGGTTCCTGGTAGTTGGAGAGCCTCAACTCGATCGAGATTCGCCGAACCCAAATGTCTACGAATTCGAAGTATGCTCACATTCATCTGCACTAGATATCCAACAGGAGGTTCATTTCAGAAGTGCTTATCATACCATTTATACCTACAAGACATATTTTCAAAAGCAATCTATTCAAATTAGCTAAATACGCATATCACCAATATGTTTACCTTCGATGTAGTTGGTTAACTACTTATGCGTTTACTTATGCACATTTTGAAGGTTCAAGCCAAAGAGGTTGGAACTCCAGAAGGCCGCGGCCTTTCACGTCCAATTCAACTACGTGTTCATCTTAATGATGTCAATGACAACTCGCCTGTCCTGCCGCTGATCAACCCAGTTACACTTGAAAGCGGTGATGGAATTCGTACTGTCATGAAGGTCAGACACCCCAATTTACGTACCAATAGTACCACACAGATTGTAAATCGTCTCCTGTTCCTGATCTGAACTGTGAAAGTATAAGCATCATCATAGAGGTATATATAGGCTTTCAATGACTCATTATTAGCCAGTGAAAGCGACGTCCAGACGCAGTAGTTCGAAACAAGTGTAGTTGATTTGTAATTTGTTGTTTTTACATTTTCAGGTCGAAGCTTCCGATAATGACGAAGGTGACAATGCACGAGTAGCATACTCAATTTATCACATTAGCAATAACGGTGCGGAACGCTTTGCGATAGATCCGGAGACTGGGGAACTCCGTGTGATGACTCCTGTTGACGCAGGCGAGCAGTTCTCAATCACAGTTCAGGCGACGGATGGCGGCGGGCTTTATACACAAGGCATTATCGAGGTGATGGTGATACCCGGGCCGAATCTTGGAGGGCCCATTTTCACGCAAGATGAATACTATGCAGAGGTTTGTCACACACTCCGTTATATTCATGCTGTTAGTACTCAGAAAAGGACTTTATTAAGCACCTATTGGAGAGCTGGAATTCAAAAACCCGATCACCCAAAAATAATTCCTTTCCTATCGAGCATATGACCAGCTGATATCCTAATCAAAAAAAACATTAACATTGTAATATATTGAATTAAAAGTAAATAATAAGATTATTGCTGATATTTTTGTTAATTATCTATGAAAAAGTCAATTTCAAAGATTGCATATATTTTTTAATACGTTGTCATGAGGCCGGTACGCCAGAATGTTTTTATAGATATGATGATAACACTTGTTTCCCATAGGTGGCTGAAGGTTCGCCTGTTGGTGTACCTGTAACAACTGTGAAAGCAAGCGATCCCGAACGCGGAGTCGTCTACTATTCAATCGTCGATGGAAACTTCGGAGGCAGTTTCTCCGTAGATCAGGAGACAGGGACCGTATTTGTGGTCGGCCGACTCGACAGAGAGAGCAAGGATAGTTATAACCTTACGTTAAAGGCCTCGGATAGTGGAGATTTGGTTCGTAAGACACACAGACACACACGTTTACATATATATAAAATCCAGTATTTATATAAAGAGAAAAATGACTAGAGTTGCTGGCACCATATTCATACTTGACCAGTTTTTGCAATTGACGCTTTTGTGTTTTCCAGTACAACGTGGCATCACTGCTTGTCAATATAGCAGATATTAACGACGAGGTCCCACAGTTTACTGAAAGTATATACAAGTTCGTGGTGCCTGAAGGTGTTTCTGCAGCTCTTGTAGGCCAGGTGAACGCCACCGACAGGTAATGATACGGTGTTTAGTACACATTATTATGGAGCAGAAATTCAGTACCACTTTCTTATTTTCTTATTTTTTCTTCTATCAAGGTTAAAACCTCCTACTTTCGTGCCACAGCTGAAGCTCACAATGACAGGGACCTATTTGAATATGTCAACCGTGACAACGGAAAGGGGTCGTTCATTAAACATTGCCAAAACTTAGTAAAACTTCTAGAAACAACCTGTTTCCTTCTATTCCTACTCTAGGGACACCGGAGTAAATGCCGAGATCAAGTACTCGATGGAAGATCCCACCCTTACATTCAGTATAAACGAGGTTAACGGCAGCATCTACAATAATAGGTATGTTAAACTTAAAGCTTGTACATTTCGAGAATAGAAGTTAGTTCGCTATAAGTGGCAAAACATGTGAGCAGCCTGAGACGATTGAGTAAAGAAGTAAACAGAAATAGAAATTAGTATTCGACCGTTTGACAAAATAAGTATAAAGCAACTCCGTTAATTTCTGTAATTAGTTGATTAATGGTGTGATCCGTAATTCTGAAACTCTATTGTAGGCCGCTGAATTTTGAAACTGAAAAGGATTTTGTTATGGTTGTCACGGCCACTGACCGCGGTGAAAATATGCTAAGCGCCAAGGTTGAGGTTCGAGTTCGTGTTCAGGATGAACAGGATGAAGTGCCAATCTTTGAGAAAAATTTCTACGAAGTTGATATTAAGGAGAATATGCCCAATACTTCTCTCATAAAGGTTGGGAACTTTCAATTCAATATTATTAAAAAGACCGACCAAAATAATTAGAGGTTCTTATAATCCACGAACCATTTTATTACACATAACGGCCTGATAAATATATGCCTGCAATAAATTTCACATGCACACGTATTTTATACTCCTTGAGCACTGAACGTATCTGAAAGGCAATAACTATCTCTAACTACAATCTTAAATTACTATTGTTTAACAATTTATGCCTTACTCATTCTCAGATTGAAGCGGTGGATCCTGACACAGAGAAACAAATAACTTATGTTATCAAAGAAGGCGATAGGCGGCTCTTCAGCATTAATTCAGTGACAGGAATGATATCAACACTCAAGGGACTCGACTTTGAAATAGCATCCCTTCACACCCTAGTGGTCGGTACACTTGAGAATCAAAATGAAAATGACCCTAAGTCCACGGCCACAATCAAGGTGATTGTGGTCGACGTCAATGATAATGCCCCTAAATTTGTGACCCCACCACTGCCAACACGCCTGCAGGATTCTGCCCCTGTGGGCACAATGGTTGCCACGATGGTCGCGAACGACGAAGATGGCACGGTGCCTCTAAACGTTGTCAAGTAAGTCCAAGCAAGTTATAATTTCGGGACCTTTATAATGCATTGCTATATCTATTAGCCTTGTTTAAGTCATAAATTGTAGGTGTGTACTCAGTCGTGTTGATAAAAATAAGTTACGTATATTTAAAATAGTATCATTTAATAATAATCTTTTACCACCTCAAGACTAAGTAACAGATGTGAAAAACCTGAATTTTTACTCCTGCTATCGCGCTAGATCGTCCCTTAGTCCATCAGACGCCTACGAACGTCGTCTGACCAATGTGTTAGAATGATCATTATTATTATTACAGGTACGAGCTTATCGGTCAAGGGCGAGCATTGAATTTCTTTACAATCGATTCAAACTCTGGTATGGTCACTGTTAAAGACGACTTAAAGAAGGAACCTACTTCGGAGTACACCATCGATGTAAAGGCCTACGATCAAGGCGAACCATCGCTTAGTACCAGCCTGTCGTTTATCGTCTACGTCGAACATTTGGCCACTGTACAGCCTGACTCCGGAATCGGCTTTGTTGATGGTCACTTCCAAGTGGAGCTAGACGAAAATGTTGCCGAACACACGCTCCTCAAAGCCATACCGGTAGTGAACCGCCCGCCACGTGCTCATATCGATTGCCACATTAGCAGTGGAAATGAACGAGGTCATTTTTACGCAAAGATGAGCTCTCAAGGTGAATGCGAAGTTCGTGTTGCTCAGCAGGTTCGGCTCGACTACGAGAACCTTCAACAATATCAATTGGCTGTACGGCTTGCGGCCAGCGCCGGAGTGTTCAGTGCGTCTCGGCTTACTGCACAGCTAACTGTTGATATCCGTGACGTGAACGATAACCGGCCTGTATTTATCGTACCTCCTGGTATTGCTGATCTTAGTGGCAATAGTTACCTTGGCGCTTTACCTATCGATAGTCCTGTTGGATACGAGATATTGACGGTGACCGCTGAGGACATGGATTCCGAGGGCAACGGTCGTGTCAGCTTCGAAATCGTTCCGGAAACGAACAAGGGCGAATTTTTCACGATAAATCCTAACAGCGGCATGATTTCGTCAATTAGAGCTTTCGACGAGGCTCAGAATCATTCTATGCCAATTAAACTCAAGATAGTTGCTCGAGATAACCCAGTTGACCCGGGAGCTACTCTCAGTCAGAGAGTTAACGTTTATGTAAGCCATCTATATCGACATATTTTCCGATATCCTCTAAATATTTCAAACACAATTGTAGTATCTTATTCCGCCTTGCTACTTGACAAGTCGCGTGTGTGTATGTAGAATGAAAAGATTAACTTTTTTGTTTAGCGCGTATCGATCGTTAGCTTGAAGTGTTGCACAAACCTATGAATGCGCCAACAATGACGCGTTTGAAACATTATTTACGTCTTCAGATCAACTTGCTCACGCGAGATAACCAGCTATGCCTTGTGATGCCCGATATGTCGCAAGAGAAGGTCCGCAAGATGAAAGACCGTTTGGCATCAATCATCAAAAAGCAATCGCATATGCTTGTAGGCGTGCATCTTATTGGACCAATGGAATTCGTACGTAATAATACTGTGGAACACGACGGAAGCGGTACCGATCTCTGGTTCCATCTCATTGATCCACAAACACTTAAGGCTGTTAGCGTTAAGGATCGTCGAATTCGATCGCTCGTTGCTAAGGGTGACCTACAAGCTACAGCCATGTGGGGTCAATTCTACCACGATGTTGGCATCAATGTAAAAGCAGTCCGTCAACAAATTGTCGTGCTTCCGCCAACTACAACGGAAACACCTGAGATAATCGAAATCCGTGGCGCGAAACGGAGCATGGTCTTCCTTCGCGAGATGTCTGATCTAGGAGCGGTACTAATCGGAGTTGGCGTCCTTATCTTCATTTTCGGCATTTTCGGAATCGTATACCATTGTTGTGCGTGGAAAAGGTTTGCCTTATTTCTTTACGTGAATTTCAAATAACTACTCTTCAGCTTTTCACCTGGATGGTTGACAGATTCATTACTAACGTAGCAAATAGAAATATAAATACTATAGAACGGCGCGTATCTAACGTGCAGGGGAAAGTATTACGGCCACTCCTGGATATTCATGGCAATTCACAAAGTTCCATGTTGTTTTTTATTCTTCTTCAATTCATATAGATTTCTGAAGCAACAAGAGTTGGCCGCGCAGGCAGCTGCAATTCCGCCCAAGCCCAAACTTTTCCCGGTACCACCGGTACCTCAAAGTCCACGTTATGAACCCGTATACGCGGAGTCTTCGATGAAGGAATATGAGACACAAGTACTGCAAATGAGCGTCAATATCGATGATGGACCTGGAGGCACCGTACGGGGTTTGCCATTCACAAACCCCAATGAAGTGACATACATGTCACGCAGCCAGCTTGATCTTAGTCCGTGCACTGCGCAGAGTAAAGCGTCAACACAACGCCTTTCGAGCGAAGAGGGCAGCCCGCACGTCGTGACCAAGAATCCTCTCTACGAAGCAATGTACGTATAATGACATCCGGATCAACGAAAGCGCAGAGCCCTACAAACAAGTTTGCTCACTTGTAACTTTTTTTAGTTACATCGCTGGTAACTGACTATTAAGAGCTAGCGATCATTGGCCAACTACTCCAGTGGCACGTGATAGTCAAAATACTTCACTTTACAGTATGTTTCATGCATAATAACACTTATATATAAATTACAAATTACGTTTAGAACTACCGAGTGGCTTCTGCAATGATTCGTGATGAAACAATAGGAGAAAAAGATGCGAGCAAAATGAATTTATTCACGAATAAGCTATACGATATTTTTTCTATTACCCATTTACGGGCCCTAAGTGTCTGCCGTTTGCATTGTTGTAAGGCATTATCTTTCCGGACACTGTTTTTCATCTGAAACGTTTCAGTTCTGACGACGATTTCGACGACTCACAAGCGAAACGGAGACCGCCAAAATAGGTGATCGTCGGGTGCCAGAAAATGACTCGAGTATACTCTAGAGGAAAGCATGCCCGCTATACGGTGCCACGAGACGAGATTTGCCCCCTGCGACATTGAGCCTGCTTGCGAAAATGAAAACAGCCATTTCGTATCGAGCGAAGAAAATAGCCTTCGTTTTCAGGGGATTGTTCCACCACTATGGAGATACGATCAGGAAAAGGCAATAACTGTGGGGCAAAACTCGCAACTTAATTGAGCTTTCCTTGTATTTAGTAATTATGGTAATAATTATATAGTTGGTTAGGGAGACGGTTGATCACTTGTCGTTCGTAAACTACAACCCTTGATTTTACTAATGGGAAACGAATGCAATCGTGTACATTTGGTAACTATTTTATGGTAGCTCAGATTTGATACTTAATGTTGCATACGACGGCTGCGTTGTGTTAAAGAAAAGCTGACTCTCTATCTAGTTTAGTGGGCTTGGGTCGAACCTAGCTAATCTAAAAAACTAATATTCATTTGACTTCATAGCAAGGAACGCTCGACACGTCTAAGATGGAACAGTAAAAGACGATGCCATTTGATTATGTAGCAGGTCACAGAGCATTTTCATGATTTCTATCATTCTTATTGTTTGAAAACTGTCCCAATGAATCGTCTATTATTTATTTTCTGAAGACCTGCCAATCACGGCGCGAAGGATCGGCCATTGGCTCAACAGCTCAGGTATACTACCGCGCAGATCCCGTTTGAGGTCGTGTACACAGGAGACAAATTTGGAAACCGAATGAAACGCCGCCCGTTAATTATCAAATAGATAATACTATGCAATACGCAATCGGTACTCATGACAGCTTATGACAGACAATATGACAGGGAATGAGCGTGCTTTCAGAGCAATTGCGTATCTACTCAGCCTGGAACGGACAAGTTACCTGCGTAATGCTACAAACGTGTGTTAGTAGTTAGAGTTTCAACTGGTTGCCTGGGTGAAGAGCCCTATAGCTTTGAGCTAGATTCAATTGAGATCGGCCAGAGGCTGACTCGATGTAAAAGGTCTATTAGATGTCGGCTCAGGGCCGATTCAAACACGGACGGAGAGCCTGATCTAGTTTTGCTTTTAAGTATAGTATAAGACGAGATCGCACGTGACACGGCTAACAGGCCAAGACGATCTATACATGCTACGACGTGCAATACTGGAGGTGGCATCTGAGCCAACGACAGGGAATAAGCCGGGGTCAAAATGTGATGTGTACTGGGACCTGGAGAGGAAAGGCCAGCGAAAAACTGTAAATACGAGGCATAAAACATCATAAGTAGAAAGGTGACGGCGATGAAAAATTACTTTATGACCACAAATTGAATTCATGGGCAAGCGAACGAGTGAACATCGAACATTACAAACAAAAACAAAAAATAGAGACAAACGAAACTGGAGAGAATGCTGTCAAAAAGGACAATGGGTGATTCTGTTCTGAATGTGTAAATAATTCAAGAAAGAAAAATAAAAATATCTAGGCATTAACAACTAAGCGCAAGCATTTTTATTCTTTTTACCTTCTAGTACTAATGTTTGATTGTTCCAGCTTGTAGACCTTTATCGCGCACTGTAACTTACTTTTTGTAGGCTTCGATCAGTCTCCGTCAATCTTGTCGTGTATGATGGTTATTAATGGCTAATTTGTATAAGCTTGATCGACTTTTGCTACGTCAGCTTGAAATTGTACCCACAGACAGCAAGCAACAATGTCCGCCATCTTGTGCATAGACATTTATACTTGTTGGTGTAGTATCAATCTCTGCACTTTTTTTTTTTGTTAGTTCCCTAATATTTAACTTACTAACGTATACGTTAAGCTACAGCCACCTCTACCATAAGCCTTTTACAGGAGCATGTCTATTAAGCGTTCATGGGTGATGGTAAGATACCGTTGTCAGTGTTGTTAGGTGACGCTATGCAGGGTGCCTGGAACCTTTATGTGAAGTATCTGAAATAGCTAACTATCACCCACAAACAGGCATCGTCAGAAACATAGCTCGTCCAGTCTGTTATTAGAAGAATGCCAGAGGAACGTGAAATCGAACTCTGTAATCCTTCGTATTTGTGAATCCTTTGAGCATTTGGCCGGGAAATTAGTTTCTCTCAGTTTTCCAATGCCGAAGCCTATATTTGATCTAGGAAATGAAGTTGACGAGCTCAAGCCATCGATTTCTTGAGTTACGGCAACAACAAAGTTCCTTAACCCAAACGTATTAGGTAAAGAATATATGGTTTTGTAGATATTGACGAAAAATTGATATGATTTTAGAAACGGCGCAATGGCTATATCTAGTATGTTATCTTTGTTTTTTGGTTTTGTTCCTTCTTTGTTATCTTCGCGCATTTCGTTTTTAGCATACTTGTGAGTCATAGCTATTTATTAAAAACAAGGCGGACAAAGCATCCACTAGAGCTGGTCCTCCATAGAGCACCAAATCAAATATTAATTAACTAGTTTTCACTATCTGATAGGTTTTATCGTAGTATACACAGTGCCTTGACTATATATTGCACTTCCGATAGTGTTATCTCAACGGCCGATCATACGCTTTTTACTATGCTAGATAAAAATCTAAAATTAACATTTGATAGTTGCCAGTACACAAAAGTAAAAAAAAAATATTTTTTGACGTCAAGTTGTTATTATGCAGACGGCTACTGTTTTCGTATGCGAATATCCTAACCCGTCTCGGTTGTCTTCGTTGAGGATTGGAAGCATCGCGGTCAAAGTTTTATGAAATGTTCAACAATTGCATTTGAGTTAACACAGTTTGCCAATAGCACTCGCTTAGGTTTTGCTAAAAATCATTTCTTTCTTCAAAAGACTATACTTCACAAAGCAACGATCTTCAAAAATTCCCTTGGCGTATCTATATTTATTTTTAGGTTTAGTATCTTCGCAGGTAGGAGTACGGTGTACGTGGTATCCATGTATATGCCTCTCGGGGTGCTCCTTAAGGAGAACAACCAACATATAACACCGGCGTAAACGCGTGAGAAAGAATTGCATCAAGAAAATGTAACCCAGTTTTGTATCTCGTTTAGCAATTCACCGACGCCTATTTGTTTACGCGGTTTAACGGTTGTAGAAGCGAAATTAATTACAAGCTATCATCAACGAAGGAAAACACTTTTACGTACGCGAATACGGTTGACTACGGCTTACACGCGCTAACACCTCTCAGGCTTCTAGACAGCCATATGACGGAGCCCTCCCAAGCGAGGGGTTCAATTATTTGGGCCAACAATTATTTGTCCGCCAAATGCCTCTCGATCCCCTTGAAGTGTCAGGTTGTTCCGGAGCGAAATACGTAACTACAAACATCTTTTCTTCCTAATAACAGTGGTATCAAGATACGCTTTGCACCTTCATGCAAGCACCAAGCGACACGATGTTGCGCTACACATAGTCGGTGGACCTTACGGCTTGTCTATGTCGTTTACGATTCATCTAAAAAATATGCTATAATATCGGTATTTCACAACCATGTTGAGTATGAGTTTGCTTGAGGGTACCTTGAGTGGCTAAAAAGATTACGAGGAGCAACAACTGTCAGAATCGTTGTTTAAATCTTATTCTAGCAATACATTCCCCCTAGTAATATTTCATGTACTTATCGAAATAAGGTATCTTAATCGCAAGGAAGCTTGGTCCTTTTTCGGATTAATATCTAATTTACCTACTAGCCGCTTGCATCTCACGTCAATGCACCCTACCAATGTAAATGTGCCTTTTTCAAGGCCAAGAGCTCGAAGCTCGTCGGGAATATTTGTTCGAATAAGATACGTCCGGTTTCACGATGGCAGGCTTCCTTGCCCTAAGCTAACGACTCTCTACAAATCATAGAACGGTGGATGGAAGAACATCACCTTAGGCTAGCAGCAGAAAAGACAGAAGCAATATATTTAACTGGAAAAAAGAAGGCCACAAATATAGAAATATACCTGGGTAATACACGAATTAGCATCCAAAAGAGAGCAAAGTACCTTGGAGTAATAATGGACACCGCAATGACTGGAAGGGAGCATATTAAACATGCAGCCAAAAAAGCAGAAAGAACAGCCCTCAATCTGGCGAGAATATTACCCAGAGTGGGAGGAGCCTCGGAGGGCAGTCGAAGACTACTGGCCTCAGTAGCAGAGGCGACAGCGCTATACGCAGCGTCGGTATGGGCAGAAATGGCGCTGAGGACGAAAGCCAACAGAGAGACATTACTAGCGGCACAAAGAATAGTAGCAATACGAGTAGCCAGAGCATACAGAACAGTGTCAACCGAAGCACTCCTGGTTCTAGCCCAAATGATACCATGGGATCTACTGGCCATAGAGAGAGCGAAACATAAACAAAGAAATGAAGCTACAGACAAAACAAGAGCAAGGGAGGAAACAATGAATAAATGGCAGCAGCAGTGGGAAAACCCACGCGCGAATGGAGGAGGAGAATCTCCAGGCAGCTGGACTCGACACCTAATACCAGATGTCAGAAGGTGGTATCGCAGCAAACAGGGAGAATTAACGTATTACTCCTGCCAAGTTCTGACGGGACACGGTCAGTTCCAGACATACATGAAGAAGATTGGCAAAACGCAAATGGACACCTGCGTGCTCTGTGAGGCTGGCACGGAAGATGGAGTAGAACACACTCTAATCCAATGCCAGGCATTAAAGGCGGTCAGAGACAAACAGGTACATAGAGATGTAAGAACAAAGAACAGTACTAAGGAAATGGTGAACATGATGATCAAGGATAAGAAGAACTGGGCCAAAGTCACGGCCTTCTTCGACGAAATGATAAAAAGCAAGGAACAATTAGAAAGAAAGAGGCGTAAGAGAATAGCGGAAGGGCACACTCTAAACAATGGAGGGCCTAACACGCAACAACCGCAAATAGAAGTGCTACAGAGCGCGCGGCCTCCCTCGAGAGCTAGAGAAAATGCTCAAGAGGAAGGCCAAAACGGAGGATGGATCGGAACGGTTCAAGGAGAAGGGAGATGAAATGACCGTTCCTGCAAGCCATGGTTTCGAAGTAATATCAAAAATATACCGAGCCATGGCCCAAGCTGACAAGGGGTCCAGGGTTTAGTGGGTGAGAGTCCCACAGTACCGGACATTGGAGTAGATTGGTCATGCCCATGCCCGGTCTGCATAATGCATTTGCCCTCAACCTCCGAAAAAAAAAAAAAAAAAAAAAAAAAAAAAAAGCTTCCTTGCCCGAATAACCGGCTTAGCAGAAAGCTATTGCTACAAAATTGATTCTTACTGGTTCAAGCGTAAGGTATGATACCTAATTACATATTTCCTGACGACGCCAATCGTTGTAATGGTAAAAATACATTTTCGAAATGCGAAAGAAAAAACAGAACAATAGAAGTAGCGTTACCTAGATATGTTCAGCAAGTCTCATAATAGCGAGCAAGTCTATTCCTCTTAAAAGAATATACTGCAACGTTCAAATGCCATGCATAATTTTAATTTAAATTAAACGTAATTCAAATGTACATTGATTGTGATCGTTATTGTCTGTCAGTAGACGTGATCAGTTAAGTAAAGGCCAATTGGCTAAATAGATCTGACCAAACTAGTCTCATTCTATCCAGCAACTACCTTGATTCCGAAAAGCTTCTAGAATCGTGACCTTATTGACTAAGTTTCAACACTGGAAAAAGGGTACAACTCTTCAAACATATAGGAGTTCGCACATGCTAGGCCTTACGGAAATATTATACTTATAGAAATAGTTTCACTCTTATCCCGTTTTGTGAATTCCATCTACACTCCCACTTTTTAAGTATAAAATTTATGAAAATTCCTCACTTTCTACCAAATGTTCCCCTCAAGTTTATGAAGGCAAAATTAAAAAACACTTCATTATGAAGTGTCAATCTTAGCATTCTGATATGTAGGTAAGCTTGTCAGTCGGACAAAGTCATCAAAGCTAATCGTATGATTAAAGGCATCAATTACTAGTAAGACCAGATACTGAAGATTAAGTTCGTTCACTAAACTAGTTGCGCTTGGGTACGGCATATGCAACTGTCCAGTCCTTCTGGAAAGTTAGATAGAAATAAATACAGGTTGTGTCAACTGGATCGGCAATATGGATGTGCAAACACAGATTACTCCATGAGACCTACTTACTACGCTAACAGAGTCAGATAGTAGATCCGCGGCTTCTGACGACAAAGTAGCTTAAGTTGTCAAAGCTCTTTCTTTGCTACCCATTCAGGGTATCCCAGCGGTGTCGGGACGAACCTTGCAAGTAGAACAAAGATCATTTCGTATCAATACAATTGACGTTTTTTTTTTTGAAGAATCTAGAAAATCTCCTTCAATAGATGGCGGGATCTCTCTTCCAGATCCTCTGCCAGAACTACGATTGAGATCTGCACTGCTCCTGTCCCGACCTCCGAAGATGACTTGGCAACAACTACAAAGCTGCAGCTCTTTGCAGCTCCGGTGCATCAGAAGGTACACGTAGCTGAAGTTAGGAAGCGGAGGGTTGTATTCCAAAAGCTGCTGAAGAAAGCTATATATATATATATATATATATATATATATATATATATATTAGAAGAGCCATATACATAACTGCGAACACTCAGACTCTTGTTTTCAATCGCATAAAAGCCCCAAACCTTTTGAAAACATGGCCTTTGCCACGAATGGACCCTCCATCAGACGCGGCCTTCTACTTTTCAGTCAATTGCCTATAAAAAGCGTGTTGAGGTCATTCCAATGCGCAGAGTTGGCTCCAGCCTATGACCACAGGCCTACTAACATCCATTTCTAATCAAGCGAACATGCCCACTACGTTTGGGCAGACATAGAATTATACGCAAGTGACGTAAAGTAGGGAGAGTTGATAAATTCAACGCTTACGTGATTTGACGGTTTATTTGCCAAAAAAAATAATTACCTACATTTAAACATTTTCATTAATGTACATCAACAGCGATTTTCTTAGGAATGCCCTCTGACTTTGTGATTTACGATTGACGCTCTCGAGCGGGTCTCCTCAAGAATCGTTTCTCTGACAGACGGGGGCTATTTTGCTAAAGACACATATTCATAGATACATTCTAGTCATTTCTAGAAAATAGATTAACAATAAGCCATGCACAATCTGCTGAAGTACATTTTTATCATTAAATCCACGTTTCAGAAGGTGCAAAATGGATAACACATGTTATACAACAAAATAATGGTTTATTTTTATAGCATTACTCGCGGCGAAAGCTGCATGGCTGCAACGAACTATTATTGAAAAAACCCTAACCGTTTAGGTGTATCTTCTGGTCTTTCTTGCAAACGTTTCCCGGCCTACAGTTTCGGCACCTCAACTTCCAGGCACATCATTAATGGAACTCTGCTTCTTCATTCTTAGCTTAACATGAGGTGAATTCGAATTCTATTTTTACTACATATGCTTATAATGATGCTTCGTTCTAATCGTCCCTTCAAAAATGTAATGAATAAATCGAAGTTTAATGTTAGGCCATTTGGTTGAGCGTGTTACTTCAATCGTTTCCTGCAACTTGGATATATATATATATATATATATATATATATATATATATCCATCTTAATTCATCTGTTCTGGTTAAGTTCGATAACACTCGCGGTAAGGGTTACTGCTAAACTTCGGATGGCTTCTAAATCTGCCGGATTAATTGGCTCATACTTTCCCGGAGTGATATTTTCGTGGGTGCCCGCAATGTATCCTACGATTCCCTCAAGGGTCTGAAATGCGGCCGTACGGACTGCGCTATCTTCGGCAATAAGGTTAATAACTAGAGGCTCATTTCCTAAACGCGACTGGATTTTGACGCATAAGGCAAACGTTTGGGCTGCTGTAAGTTCTCGTCCGACGCGGACGAAGTCCCTCCACCAGCCACTTCGTCCAGGAGGGGCATTAGTTGAAAGGGTCCGTAAAGCATCGGATCGTCGGAGTTTTTGATGCCTCACACCATCCAGAATGTAGGAAGCAACGTCAGCGCAAACTGTTGCAATCGTCGGGTCATATTGTTGAAATCCTGATGGGCTGAGTCCGTTATCCGCATGCTTGGTCCACCAATTCTGGGCACTACCAGCTAGCAATCCATGCCACTTTGCTTCTTCGAACTTGGCACACAATGCTGGCAGTTGGCTATAGCCCTGCACAGCCGGAAGTACGTATTTGCTTTGCATCACTACGAGTCCTGACATGACGTCTGTTACGCCATTGGTGCCAGCAACACCTATTTCCGCTCCAAGAAGCCGTTGAAGTATGGATGGAAGCAAAGGTGCGGCATCAAGGACACCGTATTTTGCGTGGATCCTAGCAAATGACTCACATCTGTTCCTCTGCAGCCAGAAAGACGCCAAATGGGGACTAACAGGATCGAATGCCCGAAAATAAGCAGCCGTCCATAGATACGCTAGTTCTCTATTCAGAGACCACATACTGCTGTCCTGTTGCCAGCCGAACGCCGATAGCATCCGTTTTGTCAAACCTACCGCCACAGGCCCTCCCGTAGTATGACCGTGCTGGCGCCACATTATGTACTTGATCGAAGCAAGCGTCAACGAATGTAGCCTAAATAATTCGCTCTCGACGTAAATGTCGGCAGCCTCAATAACAGCTTTGTCCACACCCATTGCGACACAAATGGCTTCACGGGTCGGTTCGCATTGTACATCAGCGACTTCTGTCCATTTTCTGTCTTCTTCAATATCAGTGAATATCAGGCCAGTGTTTGCGACGTGATATCGCGCAGCCAGCCCACGGGCAGCCGAATCATCCGGTAGTCCCTTAAAGGCAGCGGCGTTCGCCGCCAGAAACCGATCCACCTCGTTAGGCGTTCTTTTACGACGCTCCAAGGGCATTTCTTGCACTGGAAAGGGCAGAAGTACAAAGTCGTCACAATTAATCGCGCTGCTACCGGTGATTTGTGGTATCCTTAGTTGTGTAGTGTTGATCAAGCGTATCATGTAATTCGGATCTGCAGTCGAATCGGCAGCTCCTAGTCTGGCAAGGTTGGCGTACCAACGTATTCTTTCAGAAAGCTCTGAGGGCATCTTCGATCGAGACGTCCTCTCTGTGGAAGTGTCTGGAAAATTCGTTGCAGCTGATCCCGCTGCCTGTACGGCTGCACGATAACTAGCTGAGTCTGCAATCCGGCAAATGTTTTCCATACTGCAGCATGCCGCTGTCACGTCCTCGTCAGTTGTCAGGCCATCAATACAATTTTTGGGGTCAAAAAGACTGTAGTCTTCAACTTTATCTGCATCAGCTACGAAATAGAACCGATTGAGGTCGCTAGTAGGTAGATTGGTACGGGGTACAGGGAGAAACACCCATTGACGGCCCCTTGATCCTACAACGCTAGAAGGATTCAACACCTGCTGCACTGGTGGAGGAATGCTCGTAGTCCAAATACCACCGTAGTAGGACAGTTGTCCCGCAGTTATCGCTTTAACATTTAAGGTGATTGATGTTACCCAGCAGGCAGGAACACGTACATACTGTTCCACATCAAGGACCGGTTCACTAGCACTGATACAATGCCGATTTAGAGTACGCTCAAGGTGCTCAACAAACTCCATAACGTTGTCAGCGTCTTAACGTTTTTTAATTAGAAACCAGACGCCAATGAGTTGTGCGATTTAATAACCAACCAGGTGACTGCAAGGAACTGATCCTCTAGCCGCGATTATCATCGAGTAGGCCAAGATATCTTAAGTTTTCCTTTGTTTGTTCGCCCAAAAACCGATTGAATATATGTCAATATATTTGCACCATTTCATGGGCTTAAAGAAGTGTCGTTATATGGAGAGGGGTGCAACATTAATTATTGGTACATACGTATATGCGTGTAGCATCGGTAGACTGTAAACTTGAGAAGTTTTTTTGTGTTTGCCGAATTCCTTACTCCGATAATCCCGAGTTAGGTGATAATATAATTGCATTTCAGGCATTTATTTTTTCGAAGAAAATTGCGTCCTGTCCACAACGAATATGAACGTATAAAGATGATGAAGAAGTACGCAAAACAGCAATGGCTGTCATGTCTTCTAACTTACTGGGTGTACCAATTAAATAGCGAACGTCGCGGTGAGTAAGCTCAATCTCATGTAGACGGCCACTCTTCTTTGCATGGTCGCATAGTGTTGCAGGACAGAGAATGAATTTTCCACGGTGCACTTATCGCAGCATATCTCACTAGATGCTCCAAACTGTTATACGTAGTATAAACGAATGACCGTGTTGATCCGTAGTCATATTATCTCCGTTAGAGCTGAAGAACACGATTTCTTCGATGCGATCCTTCACTCGTCACCAGTAGTTTTGAAGTCTTCATCCAAAAAGGTATCCGTAAGAAATAAGTTCGAAGGTAGGCAATCAACTTCAAAGCACAACGGAAACCATAAAGCTAAACTTTGTTTTTATTGGGCACAAATGACAATGATTGCATCTACTCGTTATTTTGTGGAAATTATTTTCGAAGACAGTCTTGTGAGCGACCAATCCGAAGCGTTATTGTTAGTAGCGGACTAAAAGTTTAACTTGCTTCCTACGCGACAGTAGCCCTTTTCACAGACCCTAACCGTAGACATACCTCGGCACAGCTTAGTACAACTTGTTGTAGCGGTGGTTAAAGTAAAGTGGTAGACTTCAACCTAT
The DNA here is from genome assembly GCF_002443255.2 of Varroa destructor. Lineage (NCBI taxonomy): Eukaryota > Metazoa > Arthropoda > Arachnida > Mesostigmata > Varroidae > Varroa > Varroa destructor. Next base: position 37,312,276 of record NW_019211454.1, read on the forward strand.
CTATAGGTAAGCAATATAAGCCGTGGCAGGGGATTCTGTATATGCAACCATCATATATATGGGAATTTCAAAATGTACAGAAAAGTCTAAGAACATTCGATCATAACATGATGCGCTCACTATTCTGCCATACCGCGCGCAAAAAAAACCAAGCCCTTCCACAAGTTCTACGTCGGAATAATAGAAATGAAGCGTTGCGAGGTCTTCGTCTGCATAAATTCGAATGTTTCGGAATTTTTTTGCTGCATGTTTATCATCTACACTCCTTAACCATTCGGCAACTATATACTAGTGACAACGTTTCATATTGTGACAGTTTACCTGTAATAAATACCGCGCGAATATTTTAAAGATTTTCTTCGAAGGGGCACATTATGTTATGCGGACCAAATATGGTTAAGTGTTTTTTAGTTTCGGACATCAAACAAATATAGGTCTTTTTAAGCAAGTAGTTTATCTCCAATAAGCTAGAAGACTCGCAGTGTTACTATGCGAAATTATCAAAGCAAACATGATCGCCAGCTACTGTTATTTCGTAAACTGGGACCGGAGTGGCGTAAAGGGCTTTTCCCCGAAAAAGAATCTGGCTGATTTATTCGGATCTACGTTTAAATCGTCGATGCACTATTGTATGATTATTATCATGCACAAACAGGTTTGAAGATGCCGCTTTGTCAGTCAATGAACGTTTCGATGGCAAGTGAAGTGACACCTGGAGGCATGACGCACGACAAGTTCAGTGAGGGATGCTAGGCACGTACGATTACGATGTTATCTAATTTTTTTACTGTGCCTGCGATGTCTGTAGAAAATTCGTTTTTCTAGTTTCAGCTCGTCAACAGCAGAAAGGACTATGACTATTTGAGTCTCCAAAAAAATGAAGATATTGAAAACATATGGAAGCACAATGTTCATTAGTCTCTCATGTGTCATTCTTAAGACTACTAATCGATAATAATATATAATGGGTACTGTGGCGCATTTTTAAATAGGGTGAGAAAAAATGTTTTCTCTTCCTATAGGTGACAAACAATGCAACGTAGTATCTAGATTATGTGAGCAGTAGAATATGGACATACAATAGTCCATGTTGGTGTAACATTGTGCTTTCAACTCACCACTGTCGTTCGCTCCTTCATATAAAGTCTATGCAAGCCTTGCACTATCTCGCTCGAATGGCGCTAGAATATGATCATCTTCTAGGAGTGTGTTCCATTTTACGCTTAACATCAATTCCAGATCTATATCGAATCCATTCATTTAAGGTACTTTAAGCCTATGCACCATATGAGTCACTATCGGTTGTTTTTTAGAAGTCTTATTTGCTTTCAGATATCGTCAGGCTGAGATAAACGAACCCCATTATATTACCCAGCTATCTGCCAGAAGTCCCATATGTAAGTTTGCTATAAGTAGCTAACTAGGTGATGTTCATAAATAGTTGATTCTACTGTGTGGGCTTCGAGGCTTCTTGAAGTTGTCAGCGGTTTATTGGACACTTTTTCCCACCAATTATACGACAAATATGTAACTTTTGAAGGTCTCTTGATGGACAACCTTCTTTTGTCACATTATCACAATGACCAAGTGCATATAGCGCAATAAGTATTAGTTATATGATAATTTTTAGTATCATAACTCAGCGGAACTAAAAACGTGTATTTTGAGTGAAATACAGAGAGAAATGAGAGAAGCTTCAGTCTGCGTAGCAGGTACGCAAAGGACTATACCACTGGACGTTACGTGCTACTGTAGTCCTTTGCGTACCTTTTTAGGGTCTACTTTTGAGTATTAAAATAAATTATTGTTATATTCAATTATTATATTGAATCAATTAAATGCTAAAAAATACCGTTAATGTGATACATTTTTTGTTAGCAGCCTCCTAGCCGGTTAGATAGTCTACATGATTTGATCTTGACAGTAGATCAACCCTCTGCCTAACCTCTACGGCACAGTAATCACAATGATTGAAGAAAAGGACCACGTCATTAGGAGTTCGCTTACTATTGATAGGTGAAGTCAATCAGCGCGCGACGTAAGAAGGCAGTGAATAAACGTGAGACTAATGTGCGAAGTCGGGTAGTGAAGCCGGTTGATTTCGGTGTGTCAATATAGAGTAAGTGTTTTACACGAAGAGACTCATTATACACAACAACAAGATTGCTTTATTAACTCGCTAATTGTGTGCTACCACCACCACCAGTCACAGAGTATTCACAGATCAAAACGAATATCAGAGACTTGCGTATTAGTATTCAAAGAGACTATTGTTTCACAGGGAGAAGTTGTGAGACGCTCGAGGCAGAAGATCGGCCCGTGGTGGAAAAAATAACAAATAACGCATATTACACTGCACCTATGAGCAACGAAATCTTCTCATAGATAAATGATGTAAACGTATGTTGACATCGGTCAGACACGGGATTTACCGTATAGATTTAACCTGCTAAGCTTACAAGTGGCCGATTTCAGGCAGCACGTCGGACGTGTTAGATATTACCGTTCGACTGTTTCAAGGGCCGCTAGTAAAAATTGTATCATCATCTATTAAGGATGTCTCTACGTGTGTGTGTGCGCACTCACTTATATACACTGGTAACCTCAATTTGATGTATGCTTGTGACGCGCTGAGTATAGAGAAAGCGACTTACTTCAATTGAACGTCGTGCACTTCAAGATCGGGAGAAAAGCAGAGGAACGTCACATAGATGACTGTTCCCTAAAATTCTTCATCCGAATAGTCAGAATGGTTAACGTCGAAGAGGAAACATAGTAAACAGAGTAAAACAAGGTACTGAACTCTGCAAATGTACTAATACTTCTGAACTAGAAGAAAAGTGGGCGACAGAGATACTGTATAATGTAGTAGTTGCCATTGACACATCATGGAGTAATGTTTTAGACTCAAGCAAAGAAAAATTTCTCTTTTACTTGACGGCTATAAACAAAGCAGGCCGCTGTGTAGCAGGAACACGACGGATGGTATAATACCTAGGTAATAAAAAGAAACCTAAAAGACATATAAAAAATTAGGATGTGTTCTGTAGACGGAAAGCTAACCCATAGTGTCTCGGCTATGTTAACATTATGTATAGAAGTATAGAAGCCAGCTAAAAGATCCCTTAACTGAATGAACGCACATGTTGGTTGAACTTAAAATTCAGTAACAATCTATGTAGTGTATGCACAGTGTATCTAGGTACGATTTCGTCATAATCGTCTAAAAAAGTTTGAATTTATCCGACTAGTATCCATAAAATAGTCTAAAAATTGCCATTTTGTGCTTGTTAAGTTGTGTCAAATTGATGTTATGAGGGAATGAGTGAGTCCTGATATTTACTTAGGCCCAACATTTACTTAGGTTAACCGAAAACGCTACTGTTTCTGGCTCATGTAGCCTCCCAATAGGCTTATATAGGACAGAAATTAAAAATTTAAGGGATTAACGTCAGTACCGAACGTAAAATTGTGAGCAATTATTTAGTGACTAATGATATTGCACGAACAGATCGCCCATTACATGCATGCATAAAAAATAAGATGCTTTCCGAAAGAGAACTAAGATGCGACGAGAGAAAACCACATTCTACAATCGTTTGAGCTAAGCAAGCTGGCGACAAAAGCTGATGACTCGTCTAGCAAAAATCTTCATAAAACAATGGAGCAACGTAAAGCTGGGTCTTGACCATCTCAAATATTGGGGCTTAGAGGACCTAAATATCCAATATGGTTGAGAAAGTGAGCCCAAGTATGCACTGTTCCCCAAAGCCAATCTGACTGTATTGAAATTAGTTAAGTGTGGTAATTATCCAAAATTCTATTATAGGACAGTGTCCGTACCTTTACTTGTTATTTATGGTCGTAACCATCTGTTGCATTAGTCGATGTTGGCGTTGCAGTTTAGGTGATGGCTACGGCTTAAGTAAAACGGTCGTTACAAGCTCTGTCAAAGAGGATCTTAGACATGTAACACAATAAAAGCAAAAATACGAAATTGTAGCTTAGTATGATACACTTTCGTAGAGGTAAGTATATTCCATAATGCGGACTCGAATTTCGGAGCTCAGCCATATCCTTAAATTTTCCGTCGTACCGAATTAGTATCAATGGTGCTACTAAAGTACAGTATCCCATACGAGGCTGGCTAATGCTTTGCGACAGGCCGAGCTGCCACAAAAAAGGGAAGAGTTATTTTCTAGTTCAATGAATATTTGAAGAGGCAATTTCGATGGCCCGGATGTAACAGTTCTTTTCGAAACTGGGTCATTAAAAATTCAGTCAGCCTAATGTTGAGCTGAACAATATTAGCTTGTATAGTACAGCCCACATCTGTCTTGCATCCTATTCGAGCTAGACGTGCCTGGCTATTTTAAAATAGGTAATATCACTATGAAAGGGGTCCTAATAGATGTATGGTGAGAACGAGGTACATTACACATTGCCCGACTGGATGAATAAGTGCATGAAACAGACACTAGTGACATTTTAGACTTTATGCATACAATACAGAATAATGTAAAAAACCCCGTGAGGGAAAGGTGGTGGCATATATAATAGTTATTTAGGTTTTATCTTATCTGCCAAGCAACCGATTCCGATGGGAAGCAAAATCGTCGATGCCAACATCCGAGTGGATCCTGGTTACGCAGGCAGTATTTCAAAATGGCTTATAAACAATTCTATTTAGTGTTCACTTTTGCACCCTTTTATAACATGCCACTTATGAAAAGTGTATTGTATATACATTAGGTCATATTGGAACATTAGATAAGTTGCCTATTTATTATTCTTTCAATTTAACGCCTCTCTATTTTTGTTGCGGTAGCTATAGGGTACCTCTTCGAAACTACCTTGCCGCACGTTCCGGCTCAGGTTCGAGCAAAGGCGTCTGCCTAAATAAAGTTTCGTAGACTCAATATATTGATAGATTTATATACAAGATATATGAGGTAGGAGTTACATATAACATTAGTAGCACTGATTTTATACTGATTGGAGAAGCAAAAAAATTATTATAAAATGATAATAATATGGTTCATTGATGTCATATATGGAAACAATAAAATAAGATAATTTCTCAGGAATATATCTACGTTGTTTATAGCCTTAATAGATGTAACGTCATACCAGCTGTGTGAGCCAGGCTTTCGGCTACGAAACTTGAATCGAGAACAGTTTACAAGTAAGCAGGGTCTAAACACGCGTACATATATGTAACTTCCGTGTTTATATATGTATAAACTTACATAATAATTTCAACTACGATGGTAAAGCTGGCGGTAAATTTATCATCGATTGTGAAATCTCTCTGCGTAAGTTCGTTTCAGTGACGTTGACGTCGCTCAGTTTCTCCATTACTTTGAACCCAGTTTACATGAGCCGTCCTAGCGGTCAAACGACTTCTATCTTAAACTATTGTTAAATTTGTATGAGACACTCTGACCTCCATTTGTACGGACAATCTAAAACAAAAGCAGCTTCCCTAGAAAGCACCTAACTTTCACAGCTTCCCAGTAAGGTTCACGCAAAAAAAACAAAGCATAAACTCGCACGCTTGAGTTTACCAGCTTGCTAGCAATAGAGATTCGTAAAACTCCAAAACGTCTGCATGCAAATACAAGCATGCATAGATATATGAACATCAACTAACCCCGTTCGTAGTATCGGCCAATCATTGTAAGACGAGATGTCGTTTTAGGGATACGCATCTCAATTGCGGAGATGGCACGACAAATTCATAAGTAAAGTTGATGGTGGTTGAGACGTTTACGGTTTGACCGAGACACCCCGGCGTCGGGTACGTCGCCAGGCCTTTAAGCTAGATACTCAAGCACAGTACGCAATAGAGATACCCACATAAAGACTGAAAAACGATATTAAATGTGTGAATATGACGAAATTAATTACACTTAGAAATATTCTATATACCGCATTTTGATATCGGTGTAAAAGTCACTGAATTCGCCTTAACGACCAAATTATATAAAATAGGACACTTCCGTTAAAGGACGAATGAGCAAAAGAGATAGCATCCTATGCATCATGACCTCGTATCCAAACATCAAACTACATACCTAACCAGACGTAGCTTTACGCTGCATAGAACTTCCTAAAACTGTCGTAAACAAGAGCCAAACTCGGTCCTGAACATCTGCCATGCAGCACCAAAGCATGTCCAGGATATAGGATATTTTTGTACGTAAAAGTCGTTCGTCTATCACATAAGGACCATCCGGTTTGTTGCCAGTAGCAAGTAAGATAGAGGTAATTTACCATGTTCGAATCGCTGCCGGAAGGCTATTTACTTCATTCATCTTTAAATGAGCACGCTCGATCTTTAACATATATCACTCTATCTTTGAGTTTGTCTAGATTAAAGCCGTTATACCATTTCATGAAGTTGTATTATTACGCATTATACAAGATGAAATGTTGCGAACGCGAGAGGGCGCCGCCCAAATAATTTTAGAGGTCTATAGTTTTATTATAGAGAGGTGTTAAAGTTCGTAACAACGGCCCTGATATTTCGTAAGTACACTTAAACATACAGGAATCCTCGTTTCGAGTCAACGGTCTCATGGAACAGTGATGCCGGACCTGAAACTCCAAGTACGGCGATAGACTTCCCTAAGCAGGCATGAAACTTTAGATCATATATACGTTTCAAACATACTTCTCTAACCGAATGTAAGTATTCGCGCTAGCACGGTCGGACGAACAAAGACGTTTAATATTGCTTCTAATACCATCATATACAGACCTAAAATCTTTCAGATTTCGATAGTAACAACTTCAACAGGTGTAAGTGTAGTAAACAGCCTTGGTGCTGATTGAATGCGTAGGTGAGTTTGCGATATAAGAATATAATCTTCAATTTATATATTCGTGTTTGCTCTTGGGCTTAACCCATTTAACTAGCTTAGTTTTTTTTAAAGTTAATTTAGTTATATATAATATAAAGTAATAATTAATTTAACATTTGCAAAAGTTCCAGACACGTGTCCATACGACTTCGTGCTGAATATATTGCTTCGTTATGAAATTCCTTCTTTAGAAGAGGAAGCATCTTTTTGAAAACATATATATTTGGCTTAGCTATATCCTCTTTCGAGTTATGAAACATTCGGTCATGGTTTAGGGTCTATAGGGGCCCTAGTACTGCTAGGCCCACTAGGAAGAAGCTTAACTAGCACTTTAATACTATAAAACTTTGAGACCTTTTAAATGCACACGAACCAGGTATTCAGTAGTGGGTTTTTTGACCAAACTTCAAAAGGTGGAATTATATGGGACAACGAATCTTCTCGCATTTTAGAGAATTTTTGTCGAAGCACAAAAAGTCCGATAACCACCTCTTTTATCTAACACAGCCTCGCGCATATGAGAGCTAGCTTTTCAAAGGCACACTGAGAGCCATTTTGGGAGCTAAATAAATTTCAAGTATATATATATATAGAAGGAAATCCCGTAGATGCTAGTTTCGCAAACAGACAGTAAACGAAGCGGCCTCAGGGTAGCTCAACTTCGTAACAAACATGTATATATATA